>NC_136527.1:133735487-134085851 GCF_053919585.1 Euprymna scolopes | reverse complement strand
TTTTTTTTTAACTTCATTATTAATCTCCACTTGTATGAACAATAACCAATGATAAAACTGTATCTAGCATGATTAGTGTTTTGTTGAGGTTAGGGTTAGAGTAAGGGTTAGGGTTAGGATCAGTTGTTAGTTAGCATCTTTTTTTTTTAACTTCATTATTAATCTCCACTTGTATGAACAATAACCACATGATAAAACTGTATCAAGCATGATTAGTGTTTTGGTTGAGGTTAGGGTTAGAGTAAGGGTTAGGGTTAGGATTCAGGTTAGGGTTGGGGTTAGGGTTAGCATCTTTTTTTTTTAACTTCATTATTAATCTCCACTTGTATGAACAATAACCAATGATAAAATGTTATCTAGCATGGTTAGTGTTTTGGTTGAGGTTAGGGTTAGAGTAAGGGTTAGGGTTAGGATTCAGGTTTAGGGTTGGGGTTAGGGTTAGCATCTTTTTTTTTTACTTCATTATTAATCTCCACTTGTATGAACAATAACCAATGATAAATGTTATCTAGCATGATTAGTGTTTTGGTTGAGGTTAGGGTTAGAGTAAGGGTTAGGGTTAGGATTCAGGTTAGGGTTGGGGTTAGGGTTAGCATTTTTTTTTTTAACTTCATTATTAATCTCACTTGTATGAACAATAACCTGAGTTAGCTTTTTTTTTTAACTTCATTATTAATCTCCACTTGTATGAACAATAACCAATGATAAAATGTTATCTAGCATGATTAGTGTTTTGGTTGAGGTTAGGGTTAGAGTAAGGGTTAGGGTTAGGATTCAGGTTAGGGTTGGGGTTAGGGGTTAGCATCTTTTTTTTTTAACTTCATTATTAATCTCCACTTGTATGAACAATAACCAATGATAAACTGTATCTAGCATGATTAGTGTTTTGGTTGAGGTTAGGGTTAGAGTAAGGGTTAGGGTTAGGATTCAGGTTAGGATTGGGGTTAGGGTTAGCATCTTTTTTTTTTAACTTCATTATTAATCTCCACTTGTATGAACAATAACCAATGATAAAATGTTATCTAGCATGATTAGTGTTTTGGTTGAGGGTTAGGGTTAGAGTAAAGGGTTAGGGTTAGGATTCAGGTTAGGGTTGGGGGTAGGGTTAGCATCTTTTTTTTTTAACTTCATTATAAATCTCCACTTGTATGAACAATACCACATGATAAAACTGTATCAAGCATGATTAGTGTTTTGGTTGAGGTTAGGGTTAGAGTAAGGGTTAGGGTTAGGATTCAGGTTAGGGTTGGGGTTAGGGTTAGCATCTTTTTTTTTTTAACTTCATTATTAATCTCCACTTGTATGAACAATAACCAATGATAAAATGTTATCTAGCATGATTAGTGTTTTGGTTGAGGTTAGGGTTAGAGTAAGGGTTAGGGTTAGGATTCAGGTTAGGGTTGGGGTTAGGGTTAGCATCTTTTTTTTTTAACTTCATTATTAATCTCCACTTGTATGAACAATAACCAATGATAAAATGTTATCTAGCATGGTTAGTGTTTTGGTTGAGGTTAGGGTTAGAGTAAGGGTTAGGGTTAGGATTCAGGTTAGAGTTGGGGTTAGGGTTAGCATCTTTTTTTTTTTACTTCATTATTAATCTCCACTTGTATGAACAATAACCAATGATAAAATGTTATCTAGCATGATTAGTGTTTTGGTTGAGGTTAGGGTTAGAGTAAGGGTTAGGGTTAGGATTCAGGTTAGGGTTGGGGTTAGGGTTAGCATCTTTTTTTTTTAACTTCATTATTAATCTCCACTTGTATGAACAATAACCAATGATAAAATGTTATCTAGCATGGTTAGTGTTTTGGTTGAGGTTAGGGTTAGAGTAAGGGTTAGGGTTAGGATTCAGGTTAGGGTTGGGGGTTAGGGTTAGCATCTTTTTTTTTTAACTTCATTATTAATCTCCACTTGTATGAACAATACCACATGATAAAACTGTATCAAGCATGATTAGTGTTTTTGGTTGAGGTTAGGGTTAGAGTAAGGGTTAGGGTTAGGATTCAGGTTAGGGTTGGGGTTAGGGTTAGCATCTTTTTTTTTTAACTTCATTATTAATCTCCACTTGTATGAACAATAACCAATGATAAAATGTTATCTTGCATGATTAGTGTTTTGGTTGAGGTTAGGGTTAGAGTAAGGGTTAGGGTTAGGATTCAGGTTAGGGTTGGGGGTAGGGTTAGCATCTTTTTTTTTTAACTTCATTATTAATCTCCACTTGTATGAACAATACCACATGATAAAACTGTTATCTAGCATGATTAGTGTTTTGGTTGAGGTTAGGGTTAGAGTAAGGGTTAGGGTTAGGATTCAGGTTAGGGTTGGGGTTAGGGTTAGCATCTTTTTTTTTTAACTTCATTATTAATCTCCACTTGTATGAACAATAACCAATGATAAAATGTTATCTAGCATGGTTAGTGTTTTGGTTGAGGTTAGGGTTAGAGTAAGGGTCAGGGTTAGGATTCAGGTTAGGGTTGGGGTTAGGGTTAGCATCTTTTTTTTTTAACTTCATTATTAATCTCCACTTGTATGAACAATAACCACATGATAAAATGTTATCTAGCATGATTAGTGTTTTGGTTGAGGTTAGGGTTAGAGTAAGGGTTAGGGTTAGGATTCAGGTTAGGGTTGGGGTTAGGGTTAGCATCTTTTTTTTTTAACTTCATTATTAATCTCCACTTGTATGAACAATAACCAATGATAAAATGTTATCTAGCATGGTTAGTGTTTTGGTTGAGGTTAGGGTTAGAGTAAGGGTTAGGGTTAGGATTCAGGTTAGAGTTGGGGTTAGGGTTAGCATCTTTTTTTTTTAACTTCATTATTAATCTCCACTTGTATGAACAATAACCAATGATAAAATGTTATCTAGCATGATTAGTGTTTTGGTTGAGGTTAGGGTTAGAGTAAGGGTTAGGGTTAGGATTCAGGTTAGGGTTGGGGTTAGGGTTAGCATCTTTTTTTTTTAACTTCATTATTAATCTCCACTTGTATGAACAATAACCAATGATAAAATGTTATCTAGCATGGTTAGTGTTTTGGTTGAGGTTAGGGTTAGAGTAAGGGTCAGGGTTAGGATTCAGGTTAGGGTTGGGGTTAGGGTTAGCATCTTTTTTTTTTAACTTCATTATTAATCTCCACTTGTATGAACAATAACCACATGATAAAATGTTATCTAGCATGATTAGTGTTTTGGTTGAGGTTAGGGTTAGAGTAAGGGTTAGGGTTAGGATTCAGGTTAGGGTTGGGGTTAGGGTTAGCATCTTTTTTTTTTAACTTCATTATTAATCTCCACTTGTATGAACAATAACCAATGATAAAATGTTATCTAGCATGGTTAGTGTTTTGGTTGAGGTTAGGGTTAGAGTAAGGGTTAGGGTTAGGATTCAGGTAAGAGTTGGGGTTAGGGTTAGCATCTTTTTTTTTTACTTCATTATTAATCTCCACTTGTATGAACAATAACCAATGATAAAATGTTATCTAGCATGATTAGTGTTTTGGTTGAGGTTAGGGTTAGAGTAAGGGTTAGGGTTAGGATTCAGGTTAGGGTTGGGGTTAGGGTTAGCATCTTTTTTTTTTACTTCATTATTAATCTCCACTTGTATGAACAATAACCAATGATAAAATGTTATCTAGCATGGTTAGTGTTTTGGTTGAGGTTAGGGTTAGAGTAAGGGTTAGGGTTAGGATTCAGGTTAGGGTTGGGGTTAGGGTTAGCATCTTTTTTTTTTAACTTCATTATTAATCTCCACTTGTATGAACAATAACCAATGATAAAATGTTATCTAGCATGATTAGTGTTTTGGTTTAGGTTAGGGTTAGAGTAAGGGTTAGGGTTAGGATTCAGGTTAGGGTTGGGGGTTAGGGTTAGCATCTTTTTTTTTTAACTTCATTATTAATCTCCACTTGTATGAACAATAACCAATGATAAAATGTTATCTAGCATGATTAGTGTTTTGGTTGAGGTTAGGGTTAGAGTAAGGGTTAGGGTTAGGATTCAGGTTAGGGTTGGGGTTAGGGTTAGCATCTTTTTTTTTTAACTTCATTATTAATCTCCACTTGTATGAACAATAACCAATGATAAAATGTTATCTAGCATGATTAGTGTTTTGGTTGAGGTTAGGGTTAGAGTAAGGGTTAGGGTTAGGATTCAGGTTAGGATTGGGGTTAGGGTTAGCATCTTTTTTTTTTTAACTTCATTATTAATCTCCACTTGTATGAACAATAACCAATGATAAAATGTTATCTAGCATGATTAGTGTTTTGGTTGAGGTTAGGGTTAGAGTAAGGGTTAGGGTTAGGATTCAGGTTAGGGTTGGGGGTAGGGTTAGCATCTTTTTTTTTTCAACTTTATTATAAATCTCCACTTGTATGAACAATACCACATGATAAAACTGTATCAAGCATGATTAGTGTTTTGGTTGAGGTTAGGGTTAGAGTAAGGGTTAGGGTTAGGATTCAGGTTAGGGTTGGGGTTAGGGTGAGCATCTTTTTTTTTTTACTTCATTATTAATCTCCACTTGTATGAACAATAACCAACGATAAAATGTTATCTAGCATGATTAGTGTTTTGGTTGAGGTTAGGGTTAGAGTAAGGGTTAGGGTTAGGATTCAGGTTAGGGTTGGGGTTAGGGTTAGCATCTTTTTTTTTTTAACTTCATTATTAATCTCCACTTGTATGAACAATAACCAATGATAAAATGTTATCTAGCATGGTTAGTGTTTTGGTTGAGGTTAGGGTTAGAGTAAGGGTTAGGGTTAGGATTCAGGTTAGAGTTGGGGTTAGGGTTAGCATCTTTTTTTTTTTACTTCATTATTAATCTCCACTTGTATGAACAATAACCCAATGATAAAATGTTATCTAGCATGATTAGTGTTTTGGTTGAGGTTAGGGTTAGAGTAAGGGTTAGGGTTAGGATTCAGGTTAGGGTTGGGGTTAGGGTTAGCATCTTTTTTTTTTAACTTCATTATTAATCTCCACTTGTATGAACAATAACCAATGATAAAATGTTATCTAGCATGGTTAGTGTTTTGGTTGAGGTTAGGGTTAGAGTAAGGGTTAGGGTTAGGATTCAGGTTAGGGTTGGGGGTAGGGTTAGCATCTTTTTTTTTTAACTTCATTATTAATCTCCACTTGTATGAACAATACCACATGATAAAACTGTATCAAGCATGATTAGTGTTTTTGGTTGAGGTTAGGGTTAGAGTAAGGGTTAGGGTTAGGATTCAGGTTAGGATTGGGGTTAGGGTTAGCATCTTTTTTTTTTTTAACTTCATTATTAATCTCCACTTGTATGAACAATAACCAATGATAAAATGTTATCTTGCATGATTAGTGTTTTGGTTGAGGTTAGGGTTAGAGTAAGGGTTAGGGTTAGGATTCAGGTTAGGGTTGGGGGTAGGGTTAGCATCTTTTTTTTTTAACTTCATTATAAATCTCCACTTGTATGAACAATACCACATGATAAAACTGTATCAAGCAAGATTAGTGTTTTGGTTGAGGTTAGGGTTAGAGTAAGGGTTAGGGTTAGGATTCAGGTTAGGGTTGGGGTTAGGGTTAGCATCTTTTTTTTTTAACTTCATTATTAATCTCCACTTGTATGAACAATAACCAATGATAAAATGTTATCTAGCATGGTTAGTGTTTTGTTGAGGTTAGGGTTAGAGTAAGGGTCAGGGTTAGGATTCAGGTTAGGGTTGGGGTTAGGGTTAGCATCTTTTTTTTTTAACTTCATTATTAATCTCCACTTGTATGAACAATAACCAATGATAAAATGTTATCTAGCATGATTAGTGTTTTGGTTGAGGTTAGGGTTAGAGTAAGGGTTAGGGTTAGGATTCAGGTTAGGGTTGGGGTTAGGGTTAGCATCTTTTTTTTTTAACTTCATTATTAATCTCCACTTGTATGAACAATAACCAATGATAAAATGTTATCTAGCATGGTTAGTGTTTTGGTTGAGGTTAGGGTTAAAGTAAGGGTTAGGGTTAGGATTCAGGTAAGAGTTGGGGTTAGGGTTAGCATCTTTTTTTTTTTACTTCATTATTAATCTCCACTTGTATGAACAATAACCAATGATAAAATGTTATCTAGCATGATTAGTGTTTTGGTTGAGGTTAGGGTTAGAGTAAGGGTTAGGGTTAGGATTCAGGTTAGGGTTGGGGTTAGGGTTAGCATCTTTTTTTTTTTACTTCATTATTAATCTCCACTTGTATGAACAATAACCAATGATAAAATGTTATCTAGCATGGTTAGTGTTTTGGTTGAGGTTAGGGTTAGAGTAAGGGTTAGGGTTAGGGATTCAGGTTAGGGTTGGGGTTAGGGTTAGCATCTTTTTTTTTACTTCATTATTAATCTCCACTTGTATGAACAATAACCAATGATAAAATGTTATCTAGCATGATTAGTGTTTTGGTTTAGGTTAGGGTTAGAGTAAGGGTTAGGGTTAGGATTCAGGTTAGGGTTGGGGGTTAGGGTTAGCATCTTTTTTTTTAACTTCATTATTAATCTCCACTTGTATGAACAATAACCAATGATAAAATGTTATCTAGCATGGTTAGTGTTTTGGTTGAGGTTAGGGTTAGAGTAAGGGTTAGGGTTAGGATTCAGGTTAGGGTTGGGGTTAGGGTTAGCATCTTTTTTTTTTAACTTCATTATTAATCTCCACTTGTATGAACAATACCACATGATAAAACTGTATCAAGCATGATTAGTGTTTTGGTTGAGGTGAAGGTTAGAGTAAGGGTTAGGGTTAGGATTCAGGTTAGGGTTGGGGTTAGGGTTAGCATCTTTTTTTTTTAACTTCATTATTAATCTCCACTTGTATGAACAATACCACATGATAAAACTGTATCAAGCATGATTAGTGTTTTGGTTGAGGTTAAGGTTAGAGTAAGGGTTAGGGTTAGGATTCAGGTTAGGGTTGGGGTTAGGGTTAGCATCTTTTTTTTTTAACTTCATTATTAATCTCCACTTGTATGAACAATACCACATGATAAAACTGTATCAAGCATGATTAGTGTTTTGGTTGAGGTTAGGGTTAGAGTAAGGGTTAGGGTTAGGATTCAGGTTAGGGTTGGGGTTAGGGTTAGCATCTTTTTTTTTTAACTTCATTATTAATCTCCACTTGTATGAACAATAACCAATGATAAAATGTTATCTAGCATTATTAGTGTTTTGGTTGAGGTTAGGGTTAGAGTAAGGGTTAGGGTTAGGATTCAGGTTATGGTTGGGGTTAGGGTAAGCATCTTTTTTTTTAACTTCATTATTAATCTCCACTTGTATGAACAATAACCAATGATAAAATGTTATCTAGCATGATTAGTGTTTTGGTTGAGGTTAGGGTTAGAGTAAGGGGTAGGGTTAGGATTCAGGTTAGGGTTGGGGTTAGGGTTAGCATCTTTTTTTTTTACTTCATTATTAATCTCCACTTGTATGAACAATAACCAATGATAAAATGTTATCTAGCATGGTTAGTGTTTTGCTTGAGGTTAGGGTTAGAGTAAGGGTTAGGGTTAGGATTAAGGTTAGGGTTGGGGTTAGGGTTAGCATCTTTTTTTTTTAACTTCATTATTAATCTCCACTTGTATGAACAATACCACATGATAAAACTGTATCAAGCATGATTAGTGTTTTGGTTGAGGTTAGGGTTAGAGTAAGGGTTAGGGTTAGGATTCAGGTTAGGGTTGGGGTTAGGGTTAGCATCTTTTTTTTTTTAACTTCATTATTAATCTCCACTTGTATGAACAATAACCAATGATAAAATGTTATCTAGCATGATTAGTGTTTTGGTTGAGGTTAGGGTTAGAGTAAGGGTTAGGGTTAGGATTCAGGTTAGGGTTGGAGTTAGGGTTAGCATCTTTTTTTTTTACTTCATTATTAATCTCCACTTGTATGAACAATAACCAATGATAAAATGTTATCTAGCATGATTAGTGTTTTGGTTTAGGTTAGGGTTAGAGTAAGGGTTAGGGTTAGGATTCAGGTTAGGGTTGGGGGTTAGGGTTAGCATCTTTTTTTTTTAACTTCATTATTAATCTCCACTTGTATGAACAATAACCAATGATAAAATGTTATCTAGCATGGTTAGTGTTTTGGTTGAGGTTAGGGTTAGAGTAAGGGTTAGGGTTAGGATTCAGGTTAGGGTTGGGGTTAGGGTTAGCATCTTTTTTTTTTAACTTCATTATTAATCTCCACTTGTATGAACAATACCACATGATAAAACTGTATCAAGCATGATTAGTGTTTTGGTTGAGGTGAAGGTTAGAGTAAGGGTTAGGGTTAGGATTCAGGTTAGGGTTGGGGTTAGGGTTAGCATCTTTTTTTTTTAACTTCATTATTAATCTCCACTTGTATGAACAATACCACATGATAAAACTGTATCAAGCATGATTAGTGTTTTGGTTGAGGTTAAGGTTAGAGTAAGGGTTAGGGTTAGGATTCAGGTTAGGGTTGGGGTTAGGGTTAGCATCTTTTTTTTTTAACTTCATTATTAATCTCCACTTGTATGAACAATACCACATGATAAAACTGTATCAAGCATGATTAGTGTTTTGGTTGAGGTTAGGGTTAGAGTAAGGGTTAGGGTTAGGATTCAGGTTAGGGTTGGGGGTAGGGTTAGCATCTTTTTTTTTTAACTTCATTATAAATCTCCACTTGTATGAACAATACCACATGATAAAACTGTATCAAGCATGATTAGTGTTTTGGTTGAGGTTAAGGTTAGAGTAAGGGTTAGGGTTAGGATTCAGGTTAGGGTTGGGGGTAGGGTTAGCATCTTTTTTTTTTAACTTCATTATAAATCTCCACTTGTATGAACAATACCACATGATAAAACTGTATCAAGCATGATTAGTGTTTTGGTTGAGGTTAGGGTTAGAGTAAGGGTTAGGGTTAGGATTCAGGTTAGGGTTGGGGTTAGGGTGAGCATCTTTTTTTTTTTACTTCATTATTAATCTCCACTTGTATGAACAATAACCAACGATAAAATGTTATCTAGCATGATTAGTGTTTTGGTTGAGGTTAGGGTTAGAGTAAGGGTTAGGGTTAGGATTCAGGTTAGGGTTGGGGTTAGGGTTAGCATCTTTTTTTTTTAACTTCATTATTAATCTCCACTTGTATGAACAATAACCAATGATAAAATGTTATCTAGCATGGTTAGTGTTTTGGTTGAGGTTAGGGTTAGAGTAAGGGTTAGGGTTAGGATTCAGGTTAGAGTTGGGGTTAGGGTTAGCATCTTTTTTTTTTACTTCATTATTAATCTCCACTTGTATGAACAATAACCAATGATAAAATGTTATCTAGCATGATTAGTGTTTTGGTTGAGGTTAGGGTTAGAGTAAGGGTTAGGGTTAGGATTCAGGTTAGGGTTGGGGTTAGGGTTAGCATCTTTTTTTTTTAACTTCATTATTAATCTCCACTTGTATGAACAATAACCAATGATAAAATGTTATCTAGCATGATTAGTGTTTTGGTTGAGGTTAGGGTTAGAGTAAGGGTTAGGGTTAGGATTCAGGTTAGGGTTGGGGGTAGGGTTAGCATCTTTTTTTTTTAACTTCATTATAAATCTCCACTTGTATGAACAATAACCACATGATAAAATGTATCAAGCATGATTAGTGTTTTGGTTGAGGTTAGGGTTAGAGTAAGGGTTAGGGTTAGGATTCAGGTTAGGGTTGGGGTTAGGGTTAGCATCTTTTTTTTTTAACTTCATTATTAATCTCCACTTGTATGAACAATAACCAATGATAAAATGTTATCTTGCATGATTAGTGTTTTGGTTGAGGTTAGGGTTAGAGTAAGGGTTAGGGTTAGGATTCAGGTTAGGGTTGGGGTAGGGTTAGCATCTTTTTTTTTTAACTTCATTATAAATCTCCACTTGTATGAACAATACCACATGATAAAACTGTATCAAGCAAGATTAGTGTTTTGGTTGAGGTTAGGGTTAGAGTAAGGGTTAGGGTTAGGATTCAGGTTAGGGTTGGGGTTAGGGTTAGCATCTTTTTTTTTTAACTTCATTATTAATCTCCACTTGTATGAACAATAACCAATGATAAAATGTTATCTAGCATGGTTAGTGTTTTGGTTGAG
This sequence comes from Euprymna scolopes, assembly GCF_053919585.1. Classification (NCBI taxonomy): domain Eukaryota; kingdom Metazoa; phylum Mollusca; class Cephalopoda; order Sepiida; family Sepiolidae; genus Euprymna; species Euprymna scolopes. The sequence goes on along the minus strand of NC_136527.1, from coordinate 134,075,767 downwards.
GTTAGGGTTAGAGTAAGGGTCAGGGTTAGGATTCAGGTTAGGGTTGGGGTTAGGGTTAGCATCTTTTTTTTTTAACTTCATTATTAATCTCCACTTGTATGAACAATAACCAATGATAAAATGTTATCTAGCATGATTAGTGTTTTGGTTGAGGTTAGGGTTAGAGTAAGGGTTAGGGTTAGGATTCAGGTTAGGGTTGGGGTTAGGGTTAGCATCTTTTTTTTTTAACTTCATTATTAATCTCCACTTGTATGAACAATAACCAATGATAAAATGTTATCTAGCATGGTTAGTGTTTTGGTTGAGGTTAGGGTTAAAGTAAGGGTTAGGGTTAGGATTCAGGTTAGAGTTGGGGTTAGGGTTAGCATCTTTTTTTTTTTACTTCATTATTAATCTCCACTTGTATGAACAATAACCAATGATAAAATGTTATCTAGCATGATTAGTGTTTTGGTTGAGGTTAGGGTTAGAGTAAGGGTTAGGGTTAGGATTCAGGTTAGGGTTGGGGTTAGGGTTAGCATCTTTTTTTTTTTAACTTCATTATTAATCTCCACTTGTATGAACAATAACCAATGATAAAATGTTATCTAGCATGGTTAGTGTTTTGGTTGAGGTTAGGGTTAGAGTAAGGGTTAGGGTTAGGATTCAGGTTAGGGTTGGGGTTAGGGTTAGCATCTTTTTTTTTTACTTCATTATTAATCTCCACTTGTATGAACAATAACCAATGATAAAATGTTATCTAGCATGATTAGTGTTTTGGTTTAGGTTAGGGTTAGAGTAAGGGTTAGGGTTAGGATTCAGGTTAGGGTTGGGGGTTAGGGTTAGCATCTTTTTTTTTTACTTCATTATTAATCTCCACTTGTATGAACAATAACCAATGATAAAATGTTATCTAGCATGGTTAGTGTTTTGGTTGAGGTTAGGGTTAGAGTAAGGGTTAGGGTTAGGATTCAGGTTAGGGTTGGGGTTAGGGTTAGCATCTTTTTTTTTTAACTTCATTATTAATCTCCACTTGTATGAACAATACCACATGATAAAACTGTATCAAGCATGATTAGTGTTTTGGTTGAGGTGAGGGTTAGAGTAAGGGTTAGGGTTAGGATTCAGGTTAGGGTTGGGGTTAGGGTTAGCATCTTTTTTTTTTAACTTCATTATTAATCTCCACTTGTATGAACAATACCACATGATAAAACTGTATCAAGCATGATTAGTGTTTTGGTTGAGGTTAAGGTTAGAGTAAGGGTTAGGGTTAGGATTCAGGTTAGGGTTGGGGTTAGGGTTAGCATCTTTTTTTTTTAACTTCATTATTAATCTCCACTTGTATGAACAATACCACATGATAAAACTGTATCAAGCATGATTAGTGTTTTGGTTGAGGTTAGGGTTAGAGTAAGGGTTAGGGTTAGGATTCAGGTTAGGGTTGGGGTTAGGGTTAGCATCTTTTTTTTTTAACTTCATTATTAATCTCCACTTGTATGAACAATAACCAATAATAAAATGTTATCTAGCATTATTAGTGTTTTGGTTGAGGTTAGGGTTAGAGTAAGGGTTAGGGTTAGGATTCAGGTTAGGGTTGGGGTTAGGGTTAGCATCTTTTTTTTTAACTTCATTATTAATCTCCACTTGTATGAACAATAACCAATGATAAAATGTTATCTAGCATGATTAGTGTTTTGGTTGAGGTTAGGGTTAGAGTAAGGGGTAGGGTTAGGATTCAGGTTAGGGTTGGGGTTAGGGTTAGCATCTTTTTTTTTTAACTTCATTATTAATCTCCACTTGTATGAACAATAACCAATGATAAAATGTTATCTAGCATGGTTAGTGTTTTGCTTGAGGTTAGGGTTAGAGTAAGGGTTAGGGTTAGGATTAAGGTTAGGGTTGGGGTTAGGGTTAGCATCTTTTTTTTTTAACTTCATTATTAATCTCCACTTGTATGAACAATACCACATGATAAAACTGTATCAAGCATGATTAGTGTTTTGGTTGAGGTTAGGGTTAGAGTAAGGGTTAGGGTTAGGATTCAGGTTAGGGTTGGGGTTAGGGTTAGCATCTTTTTTTTTTAACTTCATTATTAATCTCCACTTGTATGAACAATAACCAATGATAAAATGTTATCTAGCATGATTAGTGTTTTGGTTGAGGTTAGGGTTAGAGTAAGGGTTAGGGTTAGGATTCAGGTTAGGGTTGGAGTTAGGGTTAGCATCTTTTTTTTTTACTTCATTATTAATCTCCACTTGTATGAACAATAACCAATGATAAAATGTTATCTAGCATGATTAGTGTTTTGGTTTAGGTTAGGGTTAGAGTAAGGGTTAGGGTTAGGATTCAGGTTAGGGTTGGGGTTAGGGTTAGCATCTTTTTTTTTTTACTTCATTATTAATCTCCACTTGTATGAACAATAACCAATGATAAAATGTTATCTAGCATGGTTAGTGTTTTGGTTGAGGTTAGGGTTAGAGTAAGGGTTAGGGTTAGGATTCAGGTTAGGGTTAGGGTTAGGGTTAGCATCTTTTTTTTTTAACTTCATTATTAATCTCCACTTGTATGAACAATACCACATGATAAAACTGTATCAAGCATGATTAGTGTTTTGGTTGAGGTGAAGGTTAGAGTAAGGGTTAGGGTTAGGATTCAGGTTAGGGTTGGGGTTAGGGTTAGCATCTTTTTTTTTTAACTTCATTATTAATCTCCACTTGTATGAACAATACCACATGATAAAACTGTATCAAGCATGATTAGTGTTTTGGTTGAGGTTAAGGTTAGAGTAAGGGTTAGGGTTAGGATTCAGGTTAGGGGTTGGGGTTAGGGTTAGCATCTTTTTTTTTTAACTTCATTATTAATCTCCACTTGTATGAACAATACCACATGATAAAACTGTATCAAGCATGATTAGTGTTTTGGTTGAGGTTAGGGTTAGAGTAAGGGTTAGGGTTAGGATTCAGGTTAGGGTTGGGGTTAGGGTTAGCATCTTTTTTTTTTAACTTCATTATTAATCTCCACTTGTATGAACAATAACCAATGATAAAATGTTATCTAGCATGATTAGTGTTTTGGTTGAGGTTAGGGTTAGAGTAAGGGTTAGGGTTAGGATTCAGGTTAGGGTTGGGGTTAGGGTAAGCATCTTTTTTTTTAACTTCATTATTAATCTCCACTTGTATGAACAATAACCAATGATAAAATGTTATCTAGCATGATTAGTGTTTTGGTTGAGGTTAGGGTTAGAGTAAGGGGTAGGGTTAGGATTCAGGTTAGGGTTGGGGTTAGGGTTAGCATCTTTTTTTTTTAACTTCATTATTAATCTCCACTTGTATGAACAATAACCAATGATAAAATGTTATCTAGCATGGTTAGTGTTTTGCTTGAGGTTAGGGTTAGAGTAAGGGTTAGGGTTAGGATTAAGGTTAGGGTTGGGGTTAGGGTTAGCATCTTTTTTTTTTAACTTCATTATTAATCTCCACTTGTATGAACAATACCACATGATAAAACTGTATCAAGCATGATTAGTGTTTTGGTTGAGGTTAGGGTTAGAGTAAGGGTTAGGGTTAGGATTCAGGTTAGGGTTGGGGTTAGGGTTAGCATCTTTTTTTTTTAACTTCATTATTAATCTCCACTTGTATGAACAATAACCAATGATAAAATGTTATCTAGCATGATTAGTGTTTTGGTTGAGGTTAGGGTTAGAGTAAGGGTTAGGGTTAGGATTCAGGTTAGGGGTGGGGTTAGGGTTAGCATCTTTTTTTTTACTTCATTATTAATCTCCACTTGTATGAACAATAACCAATGATAAAATGTTATCTAGCATGATTAGTGTTTTGGTTGAGGTTAGGGTTAGAGTAAGGGTTAGGGTTAGGATTCAGGTTAGGGTTGGGGTTAGGGTTAGCATCTTTTTTTTTTAACTTCATTATTAATCTCCACTTGTATGAACAATAACCAATGATAAAATGTTATCTAGCATGGTTAGTGTTTGGTTGAGGTTAGGGTTAGAGTAAGGGTTAGGGTTAGGATTCAGGTTAGGGTTGGGGTTAGGGTTAGCATCTTTTTTTTTTAACTTCATTATTAATCTCCACTTGTATGAACAATAACCAATGATAAAATGTTATCTAGCATGATTAGTGTTTTGGTTGAGGTTAGGGTTAGAGTAAGGGTTAGGGTTAGGATTCAGGTTAGGGTTGGGGTTAGGGTTAGCATCTTTTTTTTTTAACTTCATTATTAATCTCCACTTGTATGAACAATAACCAATGATAAAATGTTATCTAGCATGATTAGTGTTTTGGTTGAGGTTAGGGTTAGAGTAAGGGTTAGGGTTAGGATTCAGGTTAGGGTTGGGGTTAGGGTTAGCATCTTTTTTTTTTAACTTCATTATTAATCTCCACTTGTATGAACAATAACCAATGATAAAAACTGTTATCTAGCATGATTAGTGTTTTGGTTGAGGTTAGGGTTAGAGTAAGGGTTAGGGTTAGGATTCAGGTTAGGGTTGGGGTTAGGGTTAGCATCTTTTTTTTTTAACTTCATTATTAATCTCCACTTGTATGAACAATAACCAATGATAAAATGTTATCTAGCATGACTAGTGTTTTGGTTGAGGTTAGGGTTAGAGTAAGGGTTAGGGTTAGGATTCAGGTTAGGGTTGGGGTTAGGGTTAGCATCTTTTTTTTTAACTTCATTATTAATCTCCACTTGTATGAACAATAACCAATGATAAAATGTTATCTAGCATGATTAGTGTTTTGGTTGAGGTTAGGGTTAGAGTAAGGGTTAGGGTTAGGATTCAGGTTAGGGTTGGGGTTAGGGTTAGCATCTTTTTTTTTTAACTTCATTATTAATCTCCACTTGTATGAACAATACCACATGATAAAACTGTATCAAGCATGATTAGTGTTTTGGTTGAGGTTAGGGTTAGAGTAAGGGTTAGGGTTAGGATTCAGGTTAGGGTTGGGGTTAGGGTTAGCATCTTTTTTTTTAACTTCATTATTAATCTCCACTTGTATGAACAATAACCAATGATAAAATGTTATCTAGCATGATTAGTGTTTTGGTTGAGGTTAGGGTTAGAGTAAGGGTTAGGGTTAGGATTCAGGTTAGGGTTGGGGTTAGGGTTAGCATCTTTTTTTTTTTAACTTCATTATTAATCTCCACTTGTATGAACAAAAACCAATGATAAAATGTTATCTAGCATGGTTAGTGTTTTGGTTGAGGTTAGGGTTAGAGTAAGGGTTAGGGTTAGGATTCAGGTTAGGGTTGGGGTTAGGGTTAGCATCTTTTTTTTTTACTTCATTATTAATCTCCACTTGTATGAACAATAACCAATGATAAAATGTTATCTAGCATGATTAGTGTTTTGGTTGAGGTTAGGGTTAGAGTAAGGGTTAGGGTTAGGATTCAGGTTAGGGTTGGGGTTAGGGTTAGCATCTTTTTTTTTTAACTTCATTATTAATCTCCACTTGTATGAACAATAACCAATGATAAAATGTTATCTAGCATGGTTAGTGTTTTGGTTGAGGTTAGGGTTAGAGTAAGGGTTAGGGTTAGGATTCAGGTTAGGGTTGGGGTTAGGGTTAGCATCTTTTTTTTTTAACTTCATTATTAATCTCCACTTGTATGAACAATAACCAATGATAAAATGTTATCTAGCATGATTAGTGTTTTGGTTGAGGTTAGGGTTAGAGTAAGGGTTAGGGTTAGGATTCAGGTTAGGGTTGGGGTTAGGGTTAGCATCTTTTTTTTTAACTTCATTATTAATCTCCACTTGTATGAACAAAAACCAATGATAAAATGTTATCTAGCATGGTTAGTTTTTTGGTTGAGGTTAGGGTTAGAGTAAGGGTTAGGGTTAGGATTCAGGTTAGGGTTGGGGTTAGGGTTAGCATCTTTTTTTTTTACTTCATTATTAATCTCCACTTGTATGAACAATAACCAATGATAAAATGTTATCTAGCATGATTAGTGTTTTGGTTGAGGTTAGGGTTAGAGTAAGGGTTAGGGTTAGGATTCAGGTTAGGGTTGGGGTTAGGGTTAGCATCTTTTTTTTTTAACTTCATTATTAATCTCCACTTGTATGAACAATAACCAATGATAAAATGTTATCTAGCATGGTTAGTGTTTTGGTTGAGGTTAGGGTTAGAGTAAGGGTTAGGGTTAGGATTCAGGTTAGGGTTGGGGTTAGGGTTAGCATCTTTTTTTTTTAACTTCATTATTAATCTCCACTTGTATGAACAATAACCAATGATAAAATGTTATTTAGCATGATTAGTGTTTTGGTTGAGGTTAGGGTTAGAGTAAGGGTTAGGGTTAGGATTCAGGTTAGGGTTGGGGTTAGGGTTAGCATCTTTTTTTTTTAACTTCATTATTAATCTCCACTGGAATGAACAATAACCAATGATAAAATGTTATCTCGCATGATTAGTGTTTTGGTTGAGGTTAGGGTTAGAGTAAGGGTTAGGGTTAGGATTCAGGTTAGGGTTGGGGTTAGGGTTAGCATCTTTTTTTTTTACTTCATTATTAATCTCCACTTGTATGAACAATAACCAATGATAAAATGTTATCTAGCATGATTAGTGTTTTGGTTGAGGTTAGGGTTAGAGTAAGGGTTAGGGTTAGGATTCAGGTTAGGGTTGGGGTTAGGGTTAGCATCTTTTTTTTTTAACTTCATTATTAATCTCCACTTGTATGAACAATAACCAATGATAAAATGTTATCTAGCATGACTAGTGTTTTGGTTGAGGTTAGGGTTAGAGTAAGGGTTAGGGTTAGGATTCAGGTTAGGGTTGGGGTTAGGGTTAGCATCTTTTTTTTTTAACTTCATTATTAATCTCCACTTGTATGAACAATAACCAATGATAAAATGTTATCTAGCATGATTAGTGTTTTGGTTGAGGTTAGGGTTAGAGTAAGGGTTAGGGTTAGGATTCAGGTTAGGGTTGGGGTTAGGGTTAGCATCTTTTTTTTTTAACTTCATTATTAATCTCCACTTGTATGAACAATAACCACATGATAAAACTGTATCAAGCATGATTAGTGTTTTGGTTGAGGTTAGGGTTAGAGTAAGGGTTAGGGTTAGGATTCAGGTTAGGGTTGGGGTTAGGGTTAGCATCTTTTTTTTTTAACTTCATTATTAATCTCCACTTGTATGAACAATAACCAATGATAAAATGTTATCTAGCATGATTAGTGTTTTGGTTGAGGTTAGGGTTAGAGTAAGGGTTAGGGTTAGGATTCAGGTTAGGGTTGGGGTTAGGGTTAGCATCTTTTTTTTTAACTTCATTATTAATCTCCACTTGTATGAACAAAAACCAATGATAAAATGTTATCTAGCATGGTTAGTTTTTTGGTTGAGGTTAGGGTTAGAGTAAGGGTTAGGTTAGGATTCAGGTTAGGGTTGGGGTTAGGGTTAGCATCTTTTTTTTTTACTTCATTATTAATCTCCACTTGTATGAACAATAACCAATGATAAAATGTTATCTAGCATGATTAGTGTTTTGGTTGAGGTTAGGGTTAGAGTAAGGGTTAGGGTTAGGATTCAGGTTAGGGTTGGGGTTAGGGTTAGCATCTTTTTTTTTTAACTTCATTATTAATCTCCACTTGTATGAACAATAACCAATGATAAAATGTTATCTAGCATGGTTAGTGTTTTGGTTGAGGTTAGGGTTAGAGTAAGGGTTAGGGTTAGGATTCAGGTTAGGGTTGGGGTTAGGGTTAGCATCTTTTTTTTTTAACTTCATTATTAATCTCCACTTGTATGAACAATAACCAATGATAAAATGTTATCTAGCATGATTAGTGTTTTGGTTGAGGTTAGGGTTAGAGTAAGGGTTAGGGTTAGGATTCAGGTTAGGGTTGGGGTTAGGGTTAGCATCTTTTTTTTTAACTTCATTATTAATCTCCACTTGTATGAACAAAAACCAATGATAAAATGTTATCTAGCATGGTTAGTTTTTTGGTTGAGGTTAGGGTTAGAGTAAGGGTTAGGGTTAGGATTCAGGTTAGGGTTGGGGTTAGGGTTAGCATCTTTTTTTTTTACTTCATTATTAATCTCCACTTGTATGAACAATAACCAATGATAAAATGTTATCTAGCATGATTAGTGTTTTGGTTGAGGTTAGGGTTAGAGTAAGGGTTAGGGTTAGGATTCAGGTTAGGGTTGGGGTTAGGGTTAGCATCTTTTTTTTTTAACTTCATTATTAATCTCCACTTGTATGAACAATAACCAATGATAAAATGTTATCTAGCATGGTTAGTGTTTTGGTTGAGGTTAGGGTTAGAGTAAGGGTTAGGGTTAGGATTCAGGTTAGGGTTGGGGTTAGGGTTAGCATCTTTTTTTTTTAACTTCATTATTAATCTCCACTTGTATGAACAATAACCAATGATAAAATGTTATCTAGCATGATTAGTGTTTTGGTTGAGGTTAGGGTTAGAGTAAGGGTTAGGGTTAGGATTCAGGTTAGGGTTGGGGTTAGGGTTAGCATCTTTTTTTTTTAACTTCATTATTAATCTCCACTGGAATGAACAATAACCAATGATAAAATGTTATCTCGCATGATTAGTGTTTTGGTTGAGGTTAGGGTTAGAGTAAGGGTTAGGGTTAGGATTCAGGTTAGGGTTGGGGTTAGGGTTAGCATCTTTTTTTTTTTAACTTCATTATTAATCTCCACTTGTATGAACAATAACCAATGATAACATGTTATCTAGCATGATTAGTGTTTTGGTTGAGGTTAGGGTTAGAGTAAGGGTTAGGGTTAGGATTCAGGTTAGGGTTGGGGTTAGGGTTAGCATCTTTTTTTTTTAACTTCATTATTAATCTCCACTTGTATGAACAATAACCAATGATAAAATGTTATCTAGCATGGTTAGTGTTTTGGTTGAGGTTAGGGTTAGAGTAAGGGTTAGGGTTAGGATTCAGGTTAGGGTTGGGGTTAGGGTTAGCATCTTTTTTTTTAACTTCATTATTAATCTCCACTTGTATGAACAATAACCAATGATAAAATGTTATCTAGCATGATTAGTGTTTTGGTTGAGGTTAGGGTTAGAGTAAGGGTTAGGGTTCGGATTCAAGTTAGGGTTGGGGGTAGGGTTAGCATCTTTTTTTTTTAACTTCATTATAAATCTCCACTTGTATGAACAATACCACATGATAAAACTGTATCAAGCATGATTAGTGTTTTGGTTGAGGTTAGGGTTAGAGTAAGGGTTAGGGTTAGGATTCAGGTTAGGGTTGGGGTTAGGGTTAGCATCTTTTTTTTTTAACTTCATTATTAATCTCCACTTGTATGAACAATAACCAATGATAAAATGTTATCTAGCATGATTAGTGTTTTGGTTGAGGTTAGGGTTAGAGTAAGGGTTAGGGTTAGGATTCAGGTTAGGGTTGGGGTTAGGGTTAGCATCTTTTTTTTTTAACTTCATTATTAATCTCCACTTGTATGAACAATAACACATGATAAAATGTTATCTAGCATGGTTAGTGTTTTGGTTGAGGTTAGGGTTAGAGTAAGGGTTAGGGTTAGGATTCAGGTTAGGGTTGGGGTTAGGGTTAGCATCTTTTTTTTTTTACTTCATTATTAATCTCCACTTGTATGAACAATAACCAATGATAAAATGTTATCTAGCATGATTAGTGTTTTGGTTGAGGTTACGGTTAGAGTAAGGGTTAGGGTTAGGATTCAGGTTAGGGTTGGGGTTAGGGTTAGCATCTTTTTTTTTTACTTCATTATTAATCTCCACTTGTATGAACAATAACACATGATAAAATGTTATCTAGCATGATTAGTGTTTTGGTTGAGGTTAGGGTTAGAGTAAGGGTTAGGGTTAGGATTCAGGTTAGGGTTGGGGTTAGGGTTAGCATCTTTTTTTTTTTAACTTCATTATTAATCTCCACTTGTATGAACAATAACCAATGATAAAATGTTATCTAGCATGGTTAGTGTTTTGGTTGAGGTTAGGGTTAGAGTAAGGGTTAGGGTTAGGATTCAGGTTAGGGTTGGGGTTAGGGTTAGCATCTTTTTTGTTTAACTTCATTATTAATCTCCACTTGTATGAACAATAACCAATGATAAAATGTTATCTAGCATGGTTAGTGTTTTGGTTGAGGTTAGGGTTAGAGTAAGGGTTAGGGTTAGGATTCAGGTTAGGGTTGGGGTTAGGGTTAGCATCTTTTTTTTTTAACTTCATTATTAATCTCCACTTGTATGAACAATAACCAATGATAAAATGTTATCTAGCATGATTAGTGTTTTGGTTGAGGTTAGGGTTAGAGTAAGGGTTAGGGTTAGGATTCAGGTTAGGGTTGGGGTTAGGGTTAGCATCTTTTTTTTTTAACTTCATTATTAATCTCCACTTGTATGAACAAAAACCAATGATAAAATGTTATCTAGCATGGTTAGTTTTTTGGTTGAGGTTAGGGTTAGAGTAAGGGTTAGGGTTAGGATTCAGGTTAGGGTTGGGGTTAGGGTTAGCATCTTTTTTTTTTACTTCATTATTAATCTCCACTTGTATGAACAATAACCAATGATAAAATGTTATCTAGCATGATTAGTGTTTTGGTTGAGGTTAGGGTTAGAGTAAGGGTTAGGGTTAGGATTCAGGTTAGGGTTGGGGTTAGGGTTAGCATCTTTTTTTTTTAACTTCATTATTAATCTCCACTTGTATGAACAATAACCAATGATAAAATGTTATCTAGCATGGTTAGTGTTTTGGTTGAGGTTAGGGTTAGAGTAAGGGTTAGGGTTAGGATTCAGGTTAGGGTTGGGGTTAGGGTTAGCATCTTTTTTTTTTAACTTCATTATTAATCTCCACTTGTATGAACAATAACCAATGATAAAATGTTATCTAGCATGATTAGTGTTTTGGTTGAGGTTAGGGTTAGAGTAAGGGTTAGGGTTAGGATTCAGGTTAGGGTTGGGGTTAGGGTTAGCATCTTTTTTTTTAACTTCATTATTAATCTCCACTTGTATGAACAAAAACCAATCATAAAATGTTATCTAGCATGGTTAGTTTTTTGGTTGAGGTTAGGGTTAGAGTAAGGGTTAGGGTTAGGATTCAGGTTAGGGTTGGGGTTAGGGTTAGCATCTTTTTTTTTTTACTTCATTATTAATCTCCACTTGTATGAACAATAACCAATGATAAAATGTTATCTAGCATGATTAGTGTTTTGGTTGAGGTTAGGGTTAGAGTAAGGGTTAGGGTTAGGATTCAGGTTAGGGTTGGGGTTAGGGTTAGCATCTTTTTTTTTTAACTTCATTATTAATCTCCACTTGTATGAACAATAACCAATGATAAAATGTTATCTAGCATGGTTAGTGTTTTGGTTGAGGTTAGGGTTAGAGTAAGGGTTAGGGTTAGGATTCAGGTTAGGGTTGGGGTTAGGGTTAGCATCTTTTTTTTTTAACTTCATTATTAATCTCCACTGGAATGAACAATAACCAATGATAAAATGTTATCTCGCATGATTAGTGTTTTGGTTGAGGTTAGGGTTAGAGTAAGGGTTAGGGTTAGGATTCAGGTTAGGGTTGGGGTTAGGGTTAGCATCTTTTTTTTTTAACTTCATTATTAATCTCCACTTGTATGAACAATAACCAATGATAACATGTTATCTAGCATGATTAGTGTTTTGGTTGAGGTTAGGATTAGAGTAAGGGTTAGGGTTAGGATTCAGGTTAGGGTTGGGGTTAGGGTTAGCATCTTTTTTTTTTAACTTCATTATTAATCTCCACTTGTATGAACAATAACCAATGATAAAATGTTATCTAGCATGGTTAGTGTTTTGGTTGAGGTTAGGGTTAGAGTAAGGGTTAGGGTTAGGATTCAGGTTAGGGTTGGGGTTAGGGTTAGCATCTTTTTTTTTAACTTCATTATTAATCTCCACTTGTATGAACAATAACCAATGATAAAATGTTATCTAGCATGATTAGTGTTTTGGTTGAGGTTAGGGTTAGAGTAAGGGTTAGGGTTCGGATTCAAGTTAGGGTTGGGGGTAGGGTTAGCATCTTTTTTTTTTAACTTCATTATAAATCTCCACTTGTATGAACAATACCACATGATAAAACTGTATCAAGCATGATTAGTGTTTTGGTTGAGGTTAGGGTTAGAGTAAGGGTTAGGGTTAGGATTCAGGTTAGGGTTGGGGTTAGGGTTAGCATCTTTTTTTTTTAACTTCATTATTAATCTCCACTTGTATGAACAATAACCAATGATAAAATGTTATCTAGCATGATTAGTGTTTTGGTTGAGGTTAGGGTTAGAGTAAGGGTTAGGGTTAGGATTCAGGTTAGGGTTGGGGTTAGGGTTAGCATCTTTTTTTTTTAACTTCATTATTAATCTCCACTTGTATGAACAATAACACATGATAAAATGTTATCTAGCATGGTTAGTGTTTTGGTTGAGGTTAGGGTTAGAGTAAGGGTTAGGGTTAGGATTCAGGTTAGGGTTGGGGTTAGGGTTAGCATCTTTTTTTTTTTACTTCATTATTAATCTCCACTTGTATGAACAATAACCAATGATAAAATGTTATCTAGCATGATTAGTGTTTTGGTTGAGGTTACGGTTAGAGTAAGGGTTAGGGTTAGGATTCAGGTTAGGGTTGGGGTTAGGGTTAGCATCTTTTTTTTTTACTTCATTATTAATCTCCACTTGTATGAACAATAACACATGATAAAATGTTATCTAGCATGATTAGTGTTTTGGTTGAGGTTAGGGTTAGAGTAAGGGTTAGGGTTAGGATTCAGGTTAGGGTTGGGGTTAGGGTTAGCATCTTTTTTTTTTAACTTCATTATTAATCTCCACTTGTATGAACAATAACCAATGATAAAATGTTATCTAGCATGGTTAGTGTTTTGGTTGAGGTTAGGGTTAGAGTAAGGGTTAGGGTTAGGATTCAGGTTAGGGTTGGGTTAGGGTTAGCATCTTTTTTGTTTAACTTCATTATTAATCTCCACTTGTATGAACAATAACCAATGATAAAATGTTATCTAGCATGGTTAGTGTTTTGGTTGAGGTTAGGGTTAGAGTAAGGGTTAGGGTTAGGATTCAGGTTAGGGTTGGGGTTAGGGTTAGCATCTTTTTTTTTTAACTTCATTATTAATCTCCACTTGTATGAACAATAACCAATGATAAAATGTTATCTAGCATGATTAGTGTTTTGGTTGAGGTTAGGGTTAGAGTAAGGGTTAGGGTTAGGATTCAGGTTAGGGTTGGGGTTAGGGTTAGCATCTTTTTTTTTTACTTCATTATTAATCTCCACTTGTATGAACAATAACCAATGATAAAATGTTATCTAGCATGATTAGTGTTTTGGTTGAGGTTAGGGTTAGAGTAAGGGTTAGGGTTAGGATTCAGGTTAGGGTTGGGGTTAGGGTTAGCATCTTTTTTTTTTAACTTCATTATTAATCTCCACTTGTATGAACAATAACCAATGATAAAATGTTATCTAGCATGGTTAGTGTTTTGGTTGAGGTTAGGGTTAGAGTAAGGGTTAGGGTTAGGATTCAGGATAGGGTTGGGGTTAGGGTTAGCATCTTTTTTTTTTAACTTCATTATTAATCTCCACTTGTATGAACAATAACCAATGATAAAATTGTATCTAGCATGATTAGTGTTTTGGTTGAGGTTAGGGTTAGAGTAAGGGTTAGGGTTAGGATTCAGGTTAGGGTTGGGGTTAGGGTTAGCATCTTTTTTTTTTAACTTCATTATTAATCTCCACTTGTATGAACAATAACCAATGATAAAATGTTATCTAGCATGATTAGTGTTTTGGTTGAGGTTAGGGTTAGAGTAAGGGTTAGGGTTAGGATTCAGGTTAGGGTTGGGGTTAGGGTTAGCATCCTTTTTTTTTTAACTTCATTATTAATCTCCACTTGTATGAACAATAACCAATGATAAAATGTTATCTAGCATGGTTAGTTTTTTGGTTGAGGTTAGGGTTAGAGTAAGGGTTAGGGTTAGGATTCAGGTTAGGGTTGGGGTTCGGGTTAGCATTTTTTTTTTTTAACTTCATTATTAATCTCCACTTGTATGAACAATAACACATGATAAAATTGTATTTAGCATGATTAGTGTTTGGGTTGAGGTTAGGGTTATAGTAAGCGTTAGGGTTAGGATTCAGGTTAGTGTTGGGGTTAGGGTTAGCATTTTTTTTTTTTAACTTCATTATTAATCTCCACTTGTATGAACAATAACCAATGATAAAATGTTATCTAGCATGATTAGTGTTTTGGTTGAGGTTAGGGTTAGAGTAAGGGTTAGGGTTAGGATTCAGGTTAGGGTTGGGGTTAGGGTTAGCATCTTTTTTTTTTAACTTCATTATTAATCTCCACTTGTATGAACAATAACCAATGATAAAATGTTATCTAGCATGATTAGTGTTTTGGTTGAGGTTAGGGTTAGAGTAAGGGTTAGGGTTAGGATTCAGGTTAGGGTTGGGGTTAGGGTTAGCATCTTTTTTTTTTAACTTCATTATTAATCTCCACTTGTATGAACAATAACACATGATAAAATGTTATCTAGCATGGTTAGTGTTTTGGTTGAGGTTAGGGTTAGAGTAAGGGTTAGGGTTAGGATTCAGGTTAGGGTTGGGGTTAGGGTTAGCATCTTTTTTTTTTACTTCATTATTAATCTCCACTTGTATGAACAATAACCAATGATAAAATGTTATCTAGCATGATTAGTGTTTTGGTTGAGGTTAGGGTTAGAGTAAGGGTTAGGGTTAGGATTCAGGTTAGGGTTGGGGTTAGGGTTAGCATCTTTTTTTTTTACTTCATTATTAATCTCCACTTGTATGAACAATAACCAATGATAAAATGTTATCTAGCATGATTAGTGTTTTGGTTGAGGTTAGGGTTAGAGTAAGGGTTAGGGTTAGGATTCAGGTTAGGGTTGGGGTTAGGGTTAGCATCTTTTTTTTTTACTTCATTATTAATCTCCACTTGTATGAACAATAACCAATGATAAAATGTTATCTAGCATGGTTAGTTTTTTGGTTGAGGTTAGGGTTAGAGTAAGGGTTAGGGTTAGGATTCAGGTTAGGGTTGGGGTTAGGGTTAGCATCTTTTTTTTTTAACTTCATTATTAATCTCCACTTGTATGAACAATAACCAATGATAAAATGTTATCTAGCATGGTTAGTTTTTTGGTTGAGGTTAGGGTTAGAGTAAGGGTTAGGGTTAGGATTCAGGTTAGGGTTGGGGTTCGGGTTAGCATTTTTTTTTTTTAACTTCATTATTAATCTCCACTTGTATGAACAATAACACATGATAAAATTGTATTTAGCATGATTAGTGTTTGGGTTGAGGTTAGGGTTATAGTAAGCGTTAGGGTTAGGATTCAGGTTAGTGTTGGGGTTAGGGTTAGCATCTTTTTTTTTTAACTTCATTATTAATCTCCACTTGTATGAACAATAACCAATGATAAAATGTTATCTAGCATGATTAGTGTTTTGGTTGAGGTTAGGGTTAGAGTAAGGGTTAGGGTTAGGATTCAGGTTAGGGTTGGGGTTAGGGTTAGCATCTTTTTTTTTTAACTTCATTATTAATCTCCACTTGTATGAACAATAACCAATGATAAAATGTTATCTAGCATGATTAGTGTTTTGGTTGAGGTTAGGGTTAGAGTAAGGGTTAGGGTTAGGATTCAGGTTAGGGTTGGGGTTAGGGTTAGCATCTTTTTTTTTAACTTCATTATTAATCTCCACTTGTATGAACAATAACACATGATAAAATGTTATCTAGCATGGTTAGTGTTTTGGTTGAGGTTAGGGTTAGAGTAAGGGTTAGGGTTAGGATTCAGGTTAGGGTTGGGGTTAGGGTTAGCATCTTTTTTTTTTTACTTCATTATTAATCTCCACTTGTATGAACAATAACCAATGATAAAATGTTATCTAGCATGATTAGTGTTTTGGTTGAGGTTAGGGTTAGAGTAAGGGTTAGGGTTAGGATTCAGGTTAGGGTTGGGGTTAGGGTTAGCATCTTTTTTTTTTACTTCATTATTAATCTCCACTTGTATGAACAATAACCAATGATAAAATGTTATCTAGCATGATTAGTGTTTTGGTTGAGGTTAGGGTTAGAGTAAGGGTTAGGGTTAGGATTCAGGTTAGGGTTGGGGTTAGGGTTAGCATCTTTTTTTTTTAACTTCATTATTAATCTCGTCTTGTATGAACAATAACCAATGATAAAATGTTATCTAGCATGGTTAGTTTTTGGTTGAGGTTAGGGTTAGAGTAAGGGTTAGGGTTAGGATTCAGGTTAGGGTTGGGGTTAGGGTTAGCATCTTTTTTTTTTAACTTCATTATTAATCTCCACTTGTATGAACAATAACCAACGATAAAATGTTATCTAGCATGATTAGTGTTTTGGTTGAGGTTAGGGTTAGAGTAAGGGTTAGGGTTAGGATTCAGGTTAGGGTTGGGGTTAGGGTTAGCATCTTTTTTTTTTAACTTCATTATTAATCTCCACTTGTATGAACAATAACACATGATAAAATGTTATCTAGCATGATTAGTGTTTTGGTTGAGGTTAGGGTTAGAGTAAGGGTTAGGGTTAGGATTCAGGTTAGGGTTGGGGTTAGGGTTTGCATCCTTTTTTTTAACTTCATTATTAATCTCCACTTGTATGAACAATAACCAATGATTAAATGTTATCTAGCATGGTTAGTTTTTTGGTTGAGGTTAGGGTTAGAGTAAGGGTTAGGGTTAGGATTCAGGTTAGGGTTGGGGTTAGGGTTAGCATCTTTTTTTTTTAACTTCATTATTAATCTCCACTTGTATGAACAATAACCAATGATAAAATGTTATCTAGCATGGTTAGTTTTTTGGTTGAGTTTAGGGTTAGAGTGAGGGTTAGGGTTAGGATTCAGGTTAGGGTTGGGGTTAGGGTTAGCATTTTTTTTTTTTAACTTCATTATTAATCTCCACTTGTATGAACAATAACACATGATAAAATTGTATTTAGCATGATCAGTGTTTGGGTTGAGGTTAGGGTTATAGTAAGCGTTAGGGTTAGGATTCAGGTTAGGGTTGGGGTTAGGGTTAGCATCTTTTTTTTTAAACTTCATTATTAATCTCCACTTGTATGAACAATAACCAATGATAAAATGTTATCTAGCATGATTAGTGTTTTGGTTGAGGTTAGGGTTAGAGTAAGGGTTAGGGTTAGGATTCAGGTTAGGGTTGGGGTTAGGGTTAGCATCTTTTTTTTTTAACTTCATTATTAATCTCCACTTGTATGAACAATAACCAATGATAAAATGTTATCTAGCATGATTAGTGTTTTGGTTGAGGTTAGGGTTAGAGTAAGGGTTAGGGTTAGGATTCAGGTTAGGGTTGGGGTTAGGGTTAGCATCTTTTTTTTTAACTTCATTATTAATCTCCACTTGTATGAACAATAACTCATGATAAAATTGTATTTAGCATGATTAGTGTTTTGGTTGAGGTTAGGGTTAGAGTAAGGGTTAGGGTTAGGATTCAGGTTAGGGTTGGGGTTAGGGTTAGCATCTTTTTTTTTTAACTTCATTATTAATCTCCACTTGTATGAACAATAACTCATGATAAAATTGTATTTAGCATGGTTAGTGTTTTGGTTGAGGTTAGGGTTAGAGTAAGGGTTAGGGTTAGGATTCAGGTTAGGGTTGGGGTTAGGGTTAGCATCTTTTTTTTTTAACTTCATTATTAATCTCCACTTGTATGAACAATAACCAATGATAAAATGTTATCTAGCATGATTAGTGTTTTGGTTGAGGTTAGGGTTAGAGTAAGGGTTAGGGTTAGGATTCAGGTTAGGGTTGGGGTTAGGGTTAGCATCTTTTTTTTTTAACTTCATTATTAATCTCCACTTGTATGAACAATAACCAATGATAAAATGTTATCTAGCATGATTAGTGTTTTGGTTGAGGTTAGGGTTAGAGTAAGGGTTAGGGTTAGGATTCAGGTTAGGGTTGGGGTTAGGGTTAGCATCTTTTTTTTTTAACTTCATTATTAATCTCCACTTGTATGAACAATAACACATGATAAAATTGTATTTAGCATGGTTAGTTTTTTGGTTGAGGTTAGGGTTAGAGTAAGGGTTAGGGTTAGGATTCAGGTTAGGGTTGGGGTTAGGGTTAGCATCTTTTTTTTTTAACTTCATTATTAATCTCCACTTGTATGAACAATAACCAATGATAAAATGTTATCTAGCATGATTAGTGTTTTGGTTGAGGTTAGGGTTAGAGTAAGGGTTAGGGTTAGGATTCAGGTTAGGGTTGGGGTTAGGGTTAGCATCTTTTTTTTTTAACTTCATTATTAATCTCCACTTGTATGAACAATAACACATGATAAAATTGTATTTAGCATGGTTAGTGTTTTGGTTGAGGTTAGGGTTAGAGTAAGGGTTAGGGTTAGGATTCAGGTTAGGGTTGGGGTTAGGGTTAGCATCTTTTTTTTTTAACTTCATTATTAATCTCCACTTGTATGAACAATACCACATGATAAAACTGTATCAAGCATGATTAGTGTTTTGGTTGAGGTTAGGGTTAGAGTAAGGGTTAGGGTTAGGATTCAGGTTAGGGTTGGGGTTAGGGTTAGCATCTTTTTTTTTTAACTTCATTATTAATCTCCACTTGTATGAACAATAACACATGATAAAATGTTATCTAGCATGGTTAGTGTTTTGGTTGAGGTTAGGGTTAGAGTAAGGGTTAGGGTTAGGATTCAGGTTAGGGTTGGGGTTAGGGTTAGCATCTTTTTTTTTTAACTTCATTATTAATCTCCACTTGTATGAACAATAACACATGATAAAATGTAATCTAGCATGGTTAGTGTTTTGGTTGAGGTTAGGGTTAGAGTAAGGGTTAGGGTTAGGATTCAAGTTAGGGTTGGGGTTAGGGTTAGCATCTTTTTTTTTTAACTTCATTATTAATCTCCACTTGTATGAACAATAACCAATGATAAAATGTTATCTAGCATGGTTAGTGTTTTGGTTGAGGTTAGGGTTAGAGTAAGGGTTAGGGTTAGGATTAAGGTTAGGGTTGGGGTTAGGGTTAGCATCTTTTTTTTTTTAACTTCATTATTAATCTCCACTTGTATGAACAATAACACATGATAAAATGTTATCTAGCATGGTTAGTGTTTTGGTTGAGGTTAGGGTTAGAGTAAGGGTTAGGGTTAGGATTCAGGTTAGGGTTGGGGTTAGGGTTAGCATCTTTTTTTTTTAACTTCATTATTAATCTCCACTTGTATGAACAATAACACATGATAAAATTGTATTTAGCATGGTTAGTGTTTTGGTTGAGGTTAGGGTTAGAGTAAGGGTTAGGGTTAGGATTCAGGTTAGGGTTGGGGTTAGGGTTAGCATCTTTTTTTTTTAACTTCATTATTAATCTCCACTTGTATGAACAATAACACATGATAAAATGTAATCTAGCATGGTTAGTGTTTTGGTTGAGGTTAGGGTTAGAGTAAGGGTTAGGGTTAGGATTCAAGTTAGGGTTGGGGTTAGGGTTAGCATCTTTTTTTTTTAACTTCATTATTAATCTCCACTTGTATGAACAATAACCAATGATAAAATGTTATCTAGCATGGTTAGTGTTTTGGTTGAGGTTAGGGTTAGAGTAAGGGTTAGGGTTAGGATTAAGGTTAGGGTTGGGGTTAGGGTTAGCATCTTTTTTTTTTTAACTTCATTATTAATCTCCACTTGTATGAACAATAACACATGATAAAATGTTATCTAGCATGGTTAGTGTTTTGGTTGAGGTTAGGGTTAGAGTAAGGGTTAGGGTTAGGATTCAGGTTAGGGTTGGGGTTAGGGTTAGCATCTTTTTTTTTTAACTTCATTATTAATCTCCACTTGTATGAACAATAACACATGATAAAATTGTATTTAGCATGGTTAGTGTTTTGGTTGAGGTTAGGGTTAGAGTAAGGGTTAGGGTTAGGATTCAGGTTAGGGTTGGGGTTAGGGTTAGCATCTTTTTTTTTTAACTTCATTATTAATCTCCACTTGTATGAACAATAACACATGATAAAATGTAATCTAGCATGGTTAGTGTTTTGGTTGAGGTTAGGGTTAGAGTAAGGGTTAGGGTTAGGATTCAAGTTAGGGTTGGGGTTAGGGTTAGCATCTTTTTTTTTTAACTTCATTATTAATCTCCACTTGTATGAACAATAACCAATGATAAAATGTTATCTAGCATGGTTAGTGTTTTGGTTGAGGTTAGGGTTAGAGTAAGGGTTAGGGTTAGGATTAAGGTTAGGGTTGGGGTTAGGGTTAGCATCTTTTTTTTTTAACTTCATTATTAATCTCCACTTGTATGAACAATAACACATGATAAAATGTTATCTAGCATGGTTAGTGTTTTGGTTGAGGTTAGGGTTAGAGTAAGGGTTAGGGTTAGGATTCAGGTTAGGGTTGGGGTTAGGGTTAGCATCTTTTTTTTTTAACTTCATTATTAATCTCCACTTGTATGAACAATAACACATGATAAAATGTTATCTAGCATGGTTAGTGTTTTGGTTGAGGTTAGGGTTAGAGTAAGGGTTAGGGTTAGGATTCAAGTTAGGGTTGGGGTTAGGGTTAGCATCTTTTTTTTTTAACTTCATTATTAATCTCCACTTGTATGAACAATAACCAATGATAAAATGTTATCTAGCATGGTTAGTGTTTTGGTTGAGGTTAGGGTTAGAGTAAGGGTTAGGGTTAGGATTCAGGTTAGGGTTGGGGTTAGGGTTAGCATCTTTTTTTTTTTACTTCATTATTAATCTCCACTTGTATGAACAATAACCAATGATAAAATGTTATCTAGCATGATTAGTGTTTTGGTTGAGGTTAGGGTTAGAGTAAGGGTTAGGGTTAGGATTCAGGTTAGGGTTGGGGTTAGGGTTAGCATCTTTTTTTTTTTACTTCATTATTAATCTCCACTTGTATGAACAATAACACATGATAAAATGTTATCTAGCATGATTAGTGTTTCGGTTGAGGTTAGGGTTAGAGTAAGGGTTAGGGTTAGGATTCAGGTTAGGGTTGGGGTTAGGGTTAGCATCTTTTTTTTTTTAACTTCATTATTAATCTCCACTTGTATGAACAATAACCAATGATAAAATGTTATCTAGCATGATTAGTGTTTTGGTTGAGGTTAGGGTTAGAGTAAGGGTTAGGGTTAGGATTCAGGTTAGGGTTGGGGTTAGGGTTAGCATCTTTTTTTTTTAACTTCATTATTAATCTCCACTTGTATGAACAATAACCAATGATAAAATGTTATCTAGCATGATTAGTGTTTTGGTTGAGGTTAGGGTTAGAGTAAGGGTTAGGGTTAGGATTCAGGTTAGGGTTGGGGTTAGGGTTAGCATCTTTTTTTTTTAACTTCATTATTAATCTCCACTTGTATGAACAATAACCAATGATAAAATGTTATCTAGCATGATTAGTGTTTTGGTTGAGGTTAGGGTTAGAGTAAGGGTTAGGGTTAGGATTCAGGTTAGGGTTGGGGTTAGGGTTAGCATCTTTTTTTTTTAACTTCATTATTAATCTCCACTTGTATGAACAATAACCAATGATAAAATGTTATCTAGCATGATTAGTGTTTTGGTTGAGGTTAGGGTTAGAGTAAGGGTTAGGGTTAGGATTCAGGTTAGGGTTGGGGTTAGGGTTAGCATCTTTCTTTTTAACTTCATTATTAATCTCCACTTGTATGAACAATAACTCATGATAAAATTGTATTTAGCATGATTAGTGTTTTGGTTGAGGTTAGGGTTAGAGTAAGGGTTAGGGTTAGGATTCAGGTTAGGGTTGGGGTTAGGGTTAGCATCTTTTTTTTTTAACTTCATTATTAATCTCCACTTGTATGAACAATAACTCATGATTAAATTGTATTTAGCATGGTTAGTGTTTTGGTTGAGGTTAGGGTTAGAGTAAGGGTTAGGGTTAGGATTCAGGTTAGGGTTGGGGTTAGGGTTAGCATCTTTTTTTTTTAACTTCAGTATTAATCTCCACTTGTATGAACAATAACCAATGATAAAATATTATCTAGCATTATTAGTGTTTTGGTTGAGGTTAGGGTTAGAGTAAGGGTTAGGGTTAGGATTCAGGTTAGGGTTGGGGTTAGGGTTAGCATCTTTTTTTTTTAACTTCATTATTAATCTCCACTTGTATGAACAATAACCAATGATAAAATGTTATCTAGCATGATTAGTGTTTTGGTTGAGGTTAGGGTTAGAGTAAGGGTTAGGGTTAGGATTCAGGTTAGGGTTGGGGTTAGGGTTAGCATCTTTTTTTTTTAACTTCATTATTAATCCTCACTTGTATGAACAATAACACATGATAAAATTGTATTTAGCATGGTTAGTGTTTTGGTTGAGGTTAGGGTTAGAGTAAGGGTTAGGGTTAGGATTCAGGTTAGGGTTGGGGTTAGGGTTAGCATCTTTTTTTTTTAACTTCATTATTAATCTCCACTTGTATGAACAATAACCAATGATAAAATGTTATCTAGCATGATTAGTGTTTTGGTTGAGGTTAGGGTTAGAGTAAGGGTTAGGGTTAGGATTCAGGTTAGGGTTGGGGTTAGGGTTAGCATCTTTTTTTTTTAACTTCATTATTAATCTCCACTTGTATGAACAATAACACATGATAAAATTGTATTTAGCATGGTTAGTGTTTTGGTTGAGGTTAGGGTTAGAGTAAGGGTTAGGGTTAGGATTCAGGTTAGGGTTGGGGTTAGGGTTAGCATCTTTTTTTTGTAACTTCATTATTAATCTCCACTTGTATGAACAATAACCAATGATAAAATGTTATCTAGCATGATTAGTGTTTTTGTTGAGGTTAGGGTTAGAGTAAGGGTTAGGGTTAGGATTCAGGTTAGGGTTGGGGTTAGGGTTAGCATCTTTTTTTTTTACTTCATTATTAATCTCCACTTGTATGAACAATAACCAATGATAAAATGTTATCTAGCATGATTAGTGTTTTGGTTGAGGTTAGGGTTAGAGTAAGGGTTAGGGTTAGGATTCAGGTTAGGGTTGGGGTTAGGGTTAGCATCTTTTTTTTTTAACTTAATTATTAATCTCCACTTGTATGAACAATAACCAATGATAAAATGTTATCTAGCATGATTAGTGTTTTGGTTGAGGTTAGGGTTAGAGTAAGGGTTAAGGTTAGGATTCAGGTTAGGGTTGGGGTTAGGGTTAGCATCCTTTTTTTTAACTTCATTATTAATCTCCACTTGTATGAACAATAACCAATGATAAAATGTTATCTAGCATGATTAGTGTTTTGGTTGAGGTTAGGGTTAGAGTAAGGGTTAGGATTCAGGTTAGGGTTGGGGTTAGGGTTAGCATCTTTTTTTTTTTTACTTCATTATTAATCTCCATTGTATGAACAATAACCAATGATAAAATGTTATCTAGCATGATTAGTGTTTTGGTTGAGGTAAGGGTTAGAGTAAGGGTTAGGGTTAGGATTCAGGTTAGGGTTGGGGTTAGGGTTAGCATCTTTTTTTTTTTCACTTCATTATTAATCTCCACTTGTATGAACAATAACCAATGATAAAATGTTATCTAGCATGGTTAGTGTTTTGGTTGAGGTTAGGGTTAGAGTAAGGGTTAGGGTTAGGATTCATGTTAGGGTTGGGGTTAGGGTTAGCATCTTTTTTTTTAACTTCATTATTAATCTCCACTTGTATGAACACTAACCAATGATAAAATGTTATCTAGCATGGTTAGTGTTTTGGTTGAGGTTAGGGTTAGAGTAAGGGTTAGGGTTAGGATTCAGGTTAGGGTTTGGGTTAGTGTTAGCATCTTTTGTTTTTTAACTTCATAATAATTCTCCACTTGTATGAACAATAACCAATGATAAAATTGTATCTAGCATGATTAGTGTTTTGCTTGAGGTTAGGGTTAGAGTAAGGGTTAGGGTTAGGATTCAGGTTAGGGTTGGGGTTAGGGTTAGCATCTTTTTTTTTTAACTTCATTATTAATCTCCACTTGTATGAACAATAACACATGATAAAATGTTATCTAGCATGGTTAGTGTTTTGGTTGAGGTTAGGGTTAGAGTAAGGGTTAGGGTTAGGATTCAGGTTAGGGTTGGGGTTAGGGTTAGCATCTTTTTTTTTTAACTTCATTATTAATCTCCACTTGTATGAACAATAACACATGATAAAATGTTATCTAGCATGGTTAGTGTTTTGGTTGAGGTTAGGGTTAGAGTAAGGGTTAGGGTTAGGATTCAGGTTAGGGTTGGGGTTAGGGTTAGCATCTTTTTTTTTTAACTTCATTATTAATCTCCACTTGTATGAACAATAACACATGATAAAATGTAATCTAGCATGGTTAGTGTTTTGGTTGAGGTTAGGGTTAGAGTAAGGGTTAGGGTTAGGATTCAAGTTAGGGTTGGGGTTAGGGTTAGCATCTTTTTTTTTTAACTTCATTATTAATCTCCACTTGTATGAACAATAACCAATGATAAAATGTTATCTAGCATGGTTAGTGTTTTGGTTGAGGTTAGGGTTAGAGTAAGGGTTAGGGTTAGGATTAAGGTTAGGGTTGGGGTTAGGGTTAGCATCTTTTTTTTTTTAACTTCATTATTAATCTCCACTTGTATGAACAATAACACATGATAAAATGTTATCTAGCATGGTTAGTGTTTTGGTTGAGGTTAGGGTTAGAGTAAGGGTTAGGGTTAGGATTCAGGTTAGGGTTGGGGTTAGGGTTAGCATCTTTTTTTTTTAACTTCATTATTAATCTTCACTTGTATGAACAATAACACATGATAAAATGTTATCTAGCATGGTTAGTGTTTTGGTTGAGGTTAGGGTTAGAGTAAGGGTTAGGGTTAGGATTCAAGTTAGGGTTGGGGTTAGGGTTAGCATCTTTTTTTTTTAACTTCATTATTAATCTCCACTTGTATGAACAATAACCAATGATAAAATGTTATCTAGCATGGTTAGTGTTTTGGTTGAGGTTAGGGTTAGAGTAAGGGTTAGGGTTAGGATTCAGGTTAGGGTTGGGGTTAGGGTTAGCATCTTTTTTTTTTAACTTCATTATTAATCTCCACTTGTATGAACAATAACCAATGATAAAATGTTATCTAGCATGGTTAGTGTTTTGGTTGAGGTTAGGGTTAGAGTAAGGGTTAGGGTTAGGATTCAGGTTAGGGTTGGGGTTAGGGTTAGCATCTTTTTTTTTTAACTTCATTATTAATCTCCACTTGTATGAACAATAACCAATGATAAAATGTTATCTAGCATGGTTAGTGTTTTGGTTGAGGTTAGGGTTAGAGTAAGGGTTAGGGTTAGGATTCAGGTTAGGGTTGGGGTTAGGGTTAGCATCTTTTTTGTTTAACTTCATTATTAATCTCCACTTGTATGAACAATAACCAATGATAAAATGTTATCTTGCAGGGTTAGTGTTTTGGTTGAGGTTAGGGTTAGAGTAATGGTTAGGTTTAGGATTCAGGTTAGGGTTGGGGTTAGGGTTAGCATCTTTTTTTTTTTACTTCATTATTAATCTCCACTTGTATGAACAATAACCAATGATAAAATGTTATCTAGCATGATTAGTGTTTTGGTTGAGGTTAGGGTTAGAGTAAGGGTTAGGGTTAGGATTCAGGTTAGGGTTGGGGTTAGGGTTAGCATCTTTTTTTTTTAACTTCATTATTAATCTCCACTTGTATGAACAATAACTCATGATAAAATTGTATTTAGCATGATTAGTGTTTTGGTTGAGGTTAGGGTTAGAGTAAGGGTTAGGGTTAGGATTCAGGTTAGGGTTGGGGTTAGGGTTAGCATCTTTTTTTTTAAACTTCATTATTAATCTCCACTTGTATGAACAATAACCAATGATAAAATGTTATCTAGCATGGTTAGTGTTTTGGTTGAGGTTAGGGTTAGAGTAAGGGTTAGGGTTAGGATTCAGGTTAGGGTTGGGGTTAGGGTTAGCATCTTTTTTTTTTAACTTCATTATTAATCTCCACTTGTATGAACAATAACCAATGATAAAATGTTATCTAGCATGGTTAGTGTTTTGGTTGAGGTTAGGGTTAGAGTAAGGGTTAGGGTTAGGATTCAGGTTAGGGTTGGGGTTAGGGTTAGCATCTTTTTTGTTTAACTTCATTATTAATCTCCACTTGTATGAACAATAACCAATGATAAAATGTTATCTTGCATGGTTAGTGTTTTGGTTGAGGTTAGGGTTAGAGTAAGGGTTAGGGTTAGGATTCAGGTTAGGGTTGGGGTTAGGGTTAGCATCTTTTTTTTTTAACTTCATTATTAATCTCCACTTGTATGAACAATAACCAATGATAAAATGTTATCTAGCATGATTAGTGTTTAGGTTGAGGTTAGGGTTAGAGTAAGGGTTAGGGTTAGGATTCAGGTTAGGGTTGGGGTTAGGGTTAGCATCTTTTTTTTTAACTTCATTATTAATCTCCACTTGTATGAACAATAACTCATGATAAAATTGTATTTAGCATGATTAGTGTTTTGGTTGAGGTTAGGGTTAGAGTAAGGGTTAGGGTTAGGATTCAGGTTAGGGTTGGGGTTAGGGTTAGCATCTTTTTTTTTTAACTTCATTATTAATCTCCACTTGTATGAACAATAACCAATGATAAAATGTTATCTAGCATGATTAGTGTTTTGGTTGAGGTTAGGGTTAGAGTAAGGGTTAGGGTTAGGATTCAGGTTAGGGTTGGGGTTAGGGTTAGCATCATTTTTTTTTAACTTCATTATTAATCTCCACTTGTATGAACAATAACCAATGATAAAATGTTATCTAGCATGATTAGTGTTTTGGTTGAGGTTAGGGTTAGAGTAAGGGTTAGGGTTAGGATTCAGGTTAGGGTTGGGGTTAGGGTTAGCATCTTTTTTTTTTAACTTCATTATTAATCTCCACTTGTATGAACAATAACACATGATAAAATTGTATTTAGCATGGTTAGTGTTTTGGTTGAGGTTAGGGTTAGAGTAAGGGTTAGGGTTAGGATTCAGGTTAGGGTTGGGGTTAGGGTTAGCATCTTTTTTTTTTAACTTCATTATTAATCTCCACTTGTATGAACAATAACACATGATAAAATGTAATCTAGCATGGTTAGTGTTTTGGTTGAGGTTAGGGTTAGAGTAAGGGTTAGGGTTAGGATTCAAGTTAGGGTTGGGGTTAGGGTTAGCATCTTTTTTTTTTAACTTCATTATTAATCTCCACTTGTATGAACAATAACCAATGATAAAATGTTATCTAGCATGGTTAGTGTTTTGGTTGAGGTTAGGGTTAGAGTAAGGGTTAGGGTTAGGATTAAGGTTAGGGTTGGGGTTAGGGTTAGCATCTTTTTTTTTTTAACTTCATTATTAATCTCCACTTGTATGAACAATAACACATGATAAAATGTTATCTAGCATGGTTAGTGTTTTGGTTGAGGTTAGGGTTAGAGTAAGGGTTAGGGTTAGGATTCAGGTTAGGGTTGGGGTTAGGGTTAGCATCTTTTTTTTTTAACTTCATTATTAATCTCCACTTGTATGAACAATAACACATGATAAAATGTTATCTAGCATGGTTAGTGTTTTGGTTGAGGTTAGGGTTAGAGTAAGGGTTAGGGTTAGGATTCAAGTTAGGGTTGGGGTTAGGGTTAGCATCTTTTTTTTTTAACTTCATTATTAATCTCCACTTGTATGAACAATAACCAATGATAAAATGTTATCTAGCATGGTTAGTGTTTTGGTTGAGGTTAGGGTTAGAGTAAGGGTTAGGGTTAGGATTCAGGTTAGGGTTGGGGTTAGGGTTAGCATCTTTTTTTTTTAACTTCATTATTAATCTCCACTTGTATGAACAATAACCAATGATAAAATGTTATCTAGCATGGTTAGTGTTTTGGTTGAGGTTAGGGTTAGAGTAAGGGTTAGGGTTAGGATTCAGGTTAGGGTTGGGGTTAGGGTTAGCATCTTTTTTTTTTAACTTCATTATTAATCTCCACTTGTATGAACAATAACCAATGATAAAATGTTATCTAGCATGGTTAGTGTTTTGGTTGAGGTTAGGGTTAGAGTAAGGGTTAGGGTTAGGATTCAGGTTAGGGTTGGGGTTAGGGTTAGCATCTTTTTTGTTTAACTTCATTATTAATCTCCACTTGTATGAACAATAACCAATGATAAAATGTTATCTTGCAGGGTTAGTGTTTTGGTTGAGGTTAGGGTTAGAGTAATGGTTAGGTTTAGGATTCAGGTTAGGGTTGGGGTTAGGGTTAGCATCTTTTTTTTTTAACTTCATTATTAATCTCCACTTGTATGAACAATAACCAATGATAAAATGTTATCTAGCATGATTAGTGTTTTGGTTGAGGTTAGGGTTAGAGTAAGGGTTAGGGTTAGGATTCAGGTTAGGGTTGGGGTTAGGGTTAGCATCTTTTTTTTTTAACTTCATTATTAATCTCCACTTGTATGAACAATAACTCATGATAAAATTGTATTTAGCATGATTAGTGTTTTGGTTGAGGTTAGGGTTAGAGTAAGGGTTAGGGTTAGGATTCAGGTTAGGGTTGGGGTTAGGGTTAGCATCTTTTTTTTTAAACTTCATTATTAATCTCCACTTGTATGAACAATAACCAATGATAAAATGTTATCTAGCATGGTTAGTGTTTTGGTTGAGGTTAGGGTTAGAGTAAGGGTTAGGGTTAGGATTCAGGTTAGGGTTGGGGTTAGGGTTAGCATCTTTTTTTTTTAACTTCATTATTAATCTCCACTTGTATGAACAATAACCAATGATAAAATGTTATCTAGCATGGTTAGTGTTTTGGTTGAGGTTAGGGTTAGAGTAAGGGTTAGGGTTAGGATTCAGGTTAGGGTTGGGGTTAGGGTTAGCATCTTTTTTGTTTAACTTCATTATTAATCTCCACTTGTATGAACAATAACCAATGATAAAATGTTATCTTGCATGGTTAGTGTTTTGGTTGAGGTTAGGGTTAGAGTAAGGGTTAGGGTTAGGATTCAGGTTAGGGTTGGGGTTAGGGTTAGCATCTTTTTTTTTTAACTTCATTATTAATCTCCACTTGTATGAACAATAACCAATGATAAAATGTTATCTAGCATGATTAGTGTTTAGGTTGAGGTTAGGGTTAGAGTAAGGGTTAGGGTTAGGATTCAGGTTAGGGTTGGGGTTAGGGTTAGCATCTTTTTTTTTAACTTCATTATTAATCTCCACTTGTATGAACAATAACTCATGATAAAATTGTATTTAGCATGATTAGTGTTTTGGTTGAGGTTAGGGTTAGAGTAAGGGTTAGGGTTAGGATTCAGGTTAGGGTTGGGGTTAGGGTTAGCATCTTTTTTTTTTAACTTCATTATTAATCTCCACTTGTATGAACAATAACCAATGATAAAATGTTATCTAGCATGATTAGTGTTTTGGTTGAGGTTAGGGTTAGAGTAAGGGTTAGGGTTAGGATTCAGGTTAGGGTTGGGGTTAGGGTTAGCATCATTTTTTTTTAACTTCATTATTAATCTCCACTTGTATGAACAATAACCAATGATAAAATGTTATCTAGCATGATTAGTGTTTTGGTTGAGGTTAGGGTTAGAGTAAGGGTTAGGGTTAGGATTCAGGTTAGGGTTGGGGTTAGGGTTAGCATCTTTTTTTTTTAACTTCATTATTAATCTCCACTTGTATGAACAATAACACATGATAAAATTGTATTTAGCATGGTTAGTGTTTTGGTTGAGGTTAGGGTTAGAGTAAGGGTTAGGGTTAGGATTCAGGTTAGGGTTGGGGTTAGGGTTAGCATCTTTTTTTTTTAACTTCATTATTAATCTCCACTTGTATGAACAATAACCAATGATAAAATGTTATCTAGCATGATTAGTGTTTTGGTTGAGGTTAGGGTTAGAGTAAGGGTTAGGGTTAGGATTCAGGTTAGGGTTGGGGTTAGGGTTAGCATCTTTTTTTTTTAACTTCATTATTAATCTCCACTTGTATGAACAATAACCAATGATAAAATGTTATCTAGCATGATTAGTGTTTTGGTTGAGGTTAGGGTTAGAGTAAGGGTTAGGGTTAGGATTCAGGTTAGGGTTGGGGTTAGGGTTAGCATCTTTTTTTTTTAACTTCATTATTAATCTCCACTTGTATGAACAATAACCAATGATAAAATGTTATCTAGCATGATTAGTGTTTTGGTTGAGGTTAGGGTTAGAGTAAGGGTTAGGGTTAGGATTCAGGTTAGGGTTGGGGTTAGGGTTAGCATCTTTTTTTTTTAACTTCATTATTAATCTCCACTTGTATGAACAATAACCAATGATAAAATGTTATCTAGCATGATTAGTGTTTTGGTTGAGGTTAGGGTTAGAGTAAGGGTTAGGGTTAGGATTCAGGTTAGGGTTGGGGTTAGGGTTAGCATCTTTTTTTTTAACTTCATTATTAATCTCCACTTGTATGAACAATAACTCATGATAAAATTGTATTTAGCATGATTAGTGTTTTGGTTGAGGTTAGGGTTAGAGTAAGGGTTAGGGTTAGGATTCAGGTTAGGGTTGGGGTTAGGGTTAGCATCTTTTTTTTTTAACTTCATTATTAATCTCCACTTGTATGAACAATAACTCATGATAAAATTGTATTTAGCATGGTTAGTGTTTTGGTTGAGGTTAGGGTTAGAGTAAGGGTTAGGGTTAGGATTCAGGTTAGGGTTGGGGTTAGGGTTAGCATCTTTTTTTTTTAACTTCATTATTAATCTCCACTTGTATGAACAATAACCAATGATAAAATGTTATCTAGCATGATTAGTGTTTTGGTTGAGGTTAGGGTTAGAGTAAGGGTTAGGGTTAGGATTCAGGTTAGGGTTGGGGTTAGGGTTAGCATCTTTTTTTTTTAACTTCATTATTAATCTCCACTTGTATGAACAATAACCAATGATAAAATGTTATCTAGCATGATTAGTGTTTTGGTTGAGGTTAGGGTTAGAGTAAGGGTTAGGGTTAGGATTCAGGTTAGGGTTGGGGTTAGGGTTAGCATCTTTTTTTTTTAACTTCATTATTAATCTCCACTTGTATGAACAATAACACATGATAAAATTGTATTTAGCATGGTTAGTGTTTTGGTTGAGGTTAGGGTTAGAGTAAGGGTTAGGGTTAGGATTCAGGTTAGGGTTGGGGTTAGGGTTAGCATCTTTTTTTTTTAACTTCATTATTAATCTCCACTTGTATGAACAATAACCAATGATAAAATGTTATCTAGCATGGTTAGTGTTTTGGTTGAGGTTAGGGTTAGAGTAAGGGTTAGGGTTAGGATTCAGGTTAGGGTTGGGGTTAGGGTTAGCATCTTTTTTTTTTAACTTCATTATTAATCTCCACTTGTATGAACAATAACCAATGATAAAATGTTATCTAGCATGATTAGTGTTTTGGTTGAGGTTAGGGTTAGAGTAAGGGTTAGGGTTAGGATTCAGGTTAGGGTTGGGGTTAGTGTTAGCATCTTTTTTTTTTAACTTCATTATTAATCTCCACTTGTATGAACAATACCACATGATAAAACTGTATCAAGCATGATTAGTGTTTTGGTTGAGGTTAAGGTTAGAGTAAGGGTTAGGGTTAGGATTCAGGTTAGGGTTGGGGTTAGGGTTAGCATCTTTTTTTTTTAACTTCATTATTAATCTCCACTTGTATGAACAATAACCAATGATAAAATGTTATCTAGCATGGTTAGTGTTTTGGTTGAGGTTAGGGTTAGAGTAAGGGTTAGGGTTAGGATTCAGGTTAAGGTTGGGGTTAGGGTTAGCATCTTTTTTTTTAACTTCATTATTAATCTCCACTTGTATGAACAATAACCAATGATAAAATGTTATCTAGCATGGTTAGTGTTTTGGTTGAGGTTAGGGTTAGAGTAAGGGTTAGGGTTAGGATTCAGGTTAGGGTTGGGGTTAGGGTTAGCATCTTTTTTTTTTTAACTTCATTATTAATCTCCACTTGTATGAACAATAACCAATGATAAAATGTTATCTAGCATGATTAGTGTTTTGGTTGAAGTTAGGGTTAGAGTAAGGGTTAGGGTTAGGATTCAGGTTAGGGTTGGGGTTAGGGTTAGCATCTGTTTTTTTTAACTTCATTATTAATCTCCACTTGTATGAACAATAACCAATGATAAAATGTTATCTAGCATGATTAGTGTTTTGGTTGAGGTTAGGGTTAGAGTAAGGGTTAGGGTTAGGATTCAGGTCAGGGTTGGGGTTAGGGTTAGCATCTTTTTTTTTAACTTCATTATTAATCTCCACTTGTATGAACAATAACCAATGATAAAATGTTATCTAGCATGGTTAGTGTTTTGGTTGAGGTTAGGGTAAGAGTAAGGGTTAGGGTTAGGATTCAGGTTAGGGTTGGGGTTAGGGTTAGCATCTTTTTTTTTAACTTCATTATTAATCTCCACTTGTATGAACAATAACCAATGATAAAATGTTATCTAGCATGGTTAGTGTTTTGGTTGAGGTTAGGGTTAGAGTAAGGGTTAGGGTTAGGATTCAGGTGAGGGTTGGGGTTAGGGTTAGCATCTTTTTTTTTAACTTCATTATTAATCTCCACTTGTATGAACAATAACACATGATAAAATGTTATCTAGCATGGTTAGTGTTTTGGTTGAGGTTAGGGTTAGAGTAAGGGTTAGGGTTAGGATTCATGTTAGGGTTGGGGTTAGGGTTAGCATCTTTTTTTTTTTACCTTCATTATTAATCTCCACTTGTATGAACAATAACCAATGATAAAATGTTATCTAGCATGATTAGTGTTTTGGTTGAGGTTAGGGTTAGAGTAAGGGTTAGGGTTAGGATTCAGGTTAGGGTTGGGGTTAGGGTTAGCATCTTTTTTTTTTAACTTCATTATTAATCTCCACTTGTATGAACAATAACCAATGATAAAATGTTATCTAGCATGATTAGTGTTTTGGTTGAGGTTAGGGTTAGAGTAAGGGTTAGGGTTAGGATTCAGGTTAGGGTTGGGGTTAGGGTTAGCATCTTTTTTTTTAACTTCATTATTAATCTCCACTTGTATGAACAATAACCAATGATAAAATGTTATCTAGCATGGTTAGTGTTTTGGTTGAGGTTAGGGTTAGAGTAAGGGTTAGGGTTAGGATTCAGGTTAGGGTTGGGGTTAGGGGTAGCATCTTTTTTTTTTTAACTTCATTATTAATCTCCACTTGTATGAACAATAACCAATGATAAAATGTTATCTAGCATGATTAGTGTTTTGGTTGAGGTTAGGGTTAGAGTAAGGGTTAGGGTTAGGATTCAGGTTAGGGTTGGGGTTAGGGTTAGCATCTTTTTTTTTAACTTCATTATTAATCTCCACTTGTATGAACAATAACCAATGATAAAATGTTATCTAGCATGGTTAGTGTTTTGGTTGAGGTTAGGGTTAGAGTAAGGGTTAGGGTTAGGATTCAGGTTAGGGTTGGGGTTAGGGTTAGCATCTTTTTTTTTTTGCTTCATTATTAATCTCTTCTTGTATGAACAATACCACATGA
Source organism: Euprymna scolopes (assembly GCF_053919585.1). Taxonomy (NCBI): domain Eukaryota; kingdom Metazoa; phylum Mollusca; class Cephalopoda; order Sepiida; family Sepiolidae; genus Euprymna; species Euprymna scolopes. Next base: position 134,042,331 of record NC_136527.1, on the reverse strand, counting down.
TAAAACTGTATCAAGCATGATTAGTGTTTTGGTTGAGGTTAAGGTTAGAGTAAGGGTTAGGGTTAGGATTCAGGTTAGGGTTGGGGTTAGGGTCAGCATCTTGTTTTTTTAACTTCATTATTAATCTCCACTTGTATGAACAATAACCAATGATAAAATGTTATCTAGCATGGTTAGTGTTTTGGTTGAGGTTAGGGTTAGAGTAAGGGTTAGGGTTAGGATTCAGGTTAGGGTTGGGGTTAGGGTTAGCATCTTTTTTTTTAACTTCATTATTAATCTCCACTTGTATGAACAATAACCAATGATAAAATGTTATCTAGCATGGTTAGTGTTTTGGTTGAGGTTAGGGTTAGAGTAAGGGTTAGGGTTAGGATTCAGGTTAGGGTTGGGGTTAGGGTTAGCATCTTTTTTTTTTAACTTCATTATTAATCTCCACTTGTATGAACAATAACCAATGATAAAATGTTATCTAGCATGATTAGTGTTTTGGTTGAGGTTAGGGTTAGAGTAAGGGTTAGGGTTAGGATTCAGGTTAGGGTTGGGGTTAGTGTTAGCATCTTTTTTTTTTAACTTCATTATTAATCTCCACTTGTATGAACAATACCACATGATAAAACTGTATCAAGCATGATTAGTGTTTTGGTTGAGGTTAAGGTTAGAGTAAGGGTTAGGGTTAGGATTCAGGTTAGGGTTGGGGTTAGGGTTAGCATCTTTTTTTTTTAACTTCATTATTAATCTCCACTTGTATGAACAATAACCAATGATAAAATGTTATCTAGCATGGTTAGTGTTTTGGTTGAGGTTAGGGTTAGAGTAAGGGTTAGGGTTAGGATTCAGGTTAGGGTTGGGGTTAGGGTTAGCATCTTTTTTTTTAACTTCATTATTAATCTCCACTTGTATGAACAATAACCAATGATAAAATGTTATCTAGCATGGTTAGTGTTTTGGTTGAGGTTAGGGTTAGAGTAAGGGTTAGGGTTAGGATTCAGGTTAGGGTTGGGGTTAGGGTTAGCATCTTCTTTTTTTTAACTTCATTATTAATCTCCACTTGTATGAACAATAACCAATGATAAAATGTTATCTAGCATGATTAGTGTTTTGGTTGAAGTTAGGGTTAGAGTAAGGGTTAGGGTTAGGATTCAGGTTAGGGTTGGGGTTAGGGTTAGCATCTGTTTTTTTTAACTTCATTATTAATCTCCACTTGTATGAACAATAACCAATGATAAAATGTTATCTAGCATGATTAGTGTTTTGGTTGAGGTTAGGGTTAGAGTAAGGGTTAGGGTTAGGATTCAGGTCAGGGTTGGGGTTAGGGTTAGCATCTTTTTTTTTAACTTCATTATTAATCTCCACTGGTATGAACAATAACCAATGATAAAATGTTATCTAGCATGGTTAGTGTTTTGGTTGAGGTTAGGGTAAGAGTAAGGGTTAGGGTTAGGATTCAGGTTAGGGTTGGGGTTAGGGTTAGCATCTTTTTTTTTAACTTCATTATTAATCTCCACTTGTATGAACAATAACCAATGATAAAATGTTATCTAGCATGGTTAGTGTTTTGGTTGAGGTTAGGGTTAGAGTAAGGGTTAGGGTTAGGATTCAGGTGAGGGTTGGGGTTAGGGTTAGCATCTTTTTTTTTAACTTCATTATTAATCTCCACTTGTATGAACAATAACACATGATAAAATGTTATCTAGCATGGTTAGTGTTTTGGTTGAGGTTAGGGTTAGAGTAAGGGTTAGGGTTAGGATTCATGTTAGGGTTGGGGTTAGGGTTAGCATCTTTTTTTTTTAACTTCATTATTAATCTCCACTTGTATGAACAATAACCAATGATAAAATGTTATCTAGCATGATTAGTGTTTTGGTTGAGGTTAGGGTTAGAGTAAGGGTTAGGGTTAGGATTCAGGTTAGGGTTGGGGTTAGGGTTAGCATCTTTTTTTTTTAACTTCATTATTAATCTCCACTTGTATGAACAATAACCAATGATAAAATGTTATCTAGCATGATTAGTGTTTTGGTTGAGGTTAGGGTTAGAGTAAGGGTTAGGGTTAGGATTCAGGTTAGGGTTGGGGTTAGGGTTAGCATCTTTTTTTTTAACTTCATTATTAATCTCCACTTGTATGAACAATAACCAATGATAAAATGTTATCTAGCATGGTTAGTGTTTTGGTTGAGGTTAGGGTTAGAGTAAGGGTTAGGGTTAGGATTCAGGTTAGGGTTGGGGTTAGGGTTAGCATCTTTTTTTTTAACTTCATTATTAATCTCCACTTGTATGAACAATAACCAATGATAAAATGTTATCTAGCATGATTAGTGTTTTGGTTGAGGTTAGGGTTAGAGTAAGGGTTAGGGTTAGGATTCAGGTTAGGGTTGGGGTTAGGGTTAGCATCTTTTTTTTTTAACTTCATTATTAATCTCCACTTGTATGAACAATAACCAATGATAAAATGTTATCTAGCATGATTAGTGTTTTGGTTGAGGTTAGGGTTAGAGTAAGGGTTAGGGTTAGGATTCAGGTTAGGGTTGGGGTTAGGGTTAGCATCTTTTTTTTTAACTTCATTATTAATCTCCACTTGTATGAACAATAACCAATGATAAAATGTTATCTAGCATGGTTAGTGTTTTGGTTGAGGTTAGGGTTAGAGTAAGGGTTAGGGTTAGGATTCAGGTTAGGGTTGGGGTTAGGGTTAGCATCTTTTTTTTTTAAGTTCATTATTAATCTCCACTTGTATGAACAATAACCAATGATAAAATGTTATCTAGCATGATTAGTGTTTTGGTTGAGGTTAGGGTTAGAGTAAGGGTTAGGGTTAGGATTCAGGTTAGGGTTGGGGTTAGGGTTAGCATCTTTTTTTTTTAACTTCATTATTAATCTCCACTTGTATGAACAATAACCAATGATAAAATGTTATCTAGCATGGTTAGTGTTTTGGTTGAGGTTAGGGTTAGAGTAAGGGTTAGGGTTAGGATTCAGGTTAGGGTTGGGGTTAGGGTTAGCATCTTTTTTTTTTAACTTCATTTCCACTTGTATGAACAATAACCAATGATAAAATGTTATCTAGCATGGTTAGTGTTTTGGTTGAGGTTAGGGTAAGAGTAAGGGTTAGGGTTAGGATTCAGGTTAGAGTTGGGGTTAGGGGTAGCATCTTTTTTTTTTAACTTCATTATTAATCTCCACTTGTATGAACAATAACCAATGATAAAATGTTATCTAGCATGGTTAGTGTTTTGGTTGAGGTAAGGGTTAGAGTAAGGGTTAGGGTTAGGATTCAGGTTAGGGTTGGGGTTAGGGTTAGCATCTTTTTTTTTAACTTCATTATTAATCTCCACTTGTATGAACAATAACCAATGATAAAATGTTATCTAGCATGATTAGTGTTTTGGTTGAGGTTAGGGTTAGAGTAAGGGTTAGGGTTAGGATTCAGGTTAGGGTTGGGGTTAGGGTCAGCATCTTGTTTTTTTAACTTCATTATTAATCTCCACTTGTATGAACAATAACCAATGATAAAATGTTATCTAGCATGGTTAGTGTTTTGGTTGAGGTTAGGGTTAGAGTAAGGGTTAGGGTTAGGATTCAGGTTAGGGTTGGGGTTAGGGTTAGCATCTTTTTTTTTTAACTTCATTTTTAATCTCCACTTGTATGAACAATACCACATGATAAAACTGTATCAAGCATGATTAGTGTTTTGGTTGAGGTTAGGGTTAGAGTAAGGGTTAGGGTTAGGATTCAGGTTAGGGTTGGGGTTAGGGTTAGCATCTTTTTTTTGTAACTTCATTATTAATCTCCACTTGTATGAACAATAACCAATGATAAAATGTTATCTAGCATGATTAGTGTTTTGGTTGAGGTTAGGGTTAGAGTAAGGGTTAGGGTTAGGATTCAGGTTAGGGTTGGGGTTAGGGTTAGCATCTTTTTTTTTTTAACTTCATTATTAATCTCCACTTGTATGAACAATAACCAATGATAAAATGTTATCTAGCATGGTTAGTGTTTTGGTTGAGGTTAGGGTTAGAGTAAGGGTTAGGGTTAGGATTCAGGTTAGGGTTGGGGTTAGGGTTAGCATCTTTTTTTTTTTAACTTCATTATTAATCTCCACTTGTATGAACAATAACCAATGATAAAATGTTATCTAGCATGATTAGTGTTTTGGTTGAGGTTAGGGTTAGAGTAAGGGTTAGGGTTAGGATTCAGGTTAGGGTTGGGGTTAGGGTTAGCATCTTTTTTTTTTAACTTCATTATTAATTTCCACTTGTATGAACAATAACCAATGATAAAATGTTATCTAGCATGATTAGTGTTTTGGTTGAGGTTAGGGTTAGAGTAAGGGTTAGGGTTAGGATTCAGGTTAGGGTTGGGGTTAGGGTTAGCATCTTTTTTTTTTAACTTCATTATTAATCTCCACTTGTATGAACAATAACCAATGATAAAATGTTATCTAGCATGGTTAGTGTTTTGGTTGAGGTTAGGGTTAGAGTAAGGGTTAGGGTTAGGATTCAGGTTAGGGTTGGGGTTAGGGTTAGCATCTTTTTTTTTTAACTTCATTATTAATCTCCACTTGTATGAACAATACCACATGATAAAACTGTATCAAGCATGATTTTTGTTTTGGTTGAGGTTAGGGTTAGAGTAAGGGTTAGGGTTAGGATTCAGGTTAGGGTTGGGGTTAGGGTTAGCATCTTTTTTTTTAACTTCATTATTAATCTCCACTTGTATGAACAATAACCAATGATAAAATGTTATCTAGCATGGTTAGTGTTTTGGTTGAGGTTAGGGTTAGAGTAAGGGTTAGGGTTAGGATTCAGGTTAGGGTTGGGGTTAGGGTTAGCATCTTTTTTTTTTAACTTCATTATTAATCTCCACTTGTATGAACAATAACCAATGATAAAATGTTATCTAGCATGATTAGTGTTTTGGTTGAGGTTAGGGTTAGAGTAAGGGTTAGGGTTAGGATTCAGGTTAGGGTTGGGGTTAGGGTTAGCATCTTTTTTTTTTAACTTCATTATTAATCTCCACTTGTATGAACAATAACCAATGATAAAATGTTATCTAGCATGGTTAGTGTTTTGGTTGAGGTTAGGGTTAGAGTAAGGGTTAGGGTTAGGATTCAGGTTAGGGTTGGGGTTAGGGTTAGCATCTTTTTTTTTTAACTTCATTATTAATTTCCACTTGTATGAACAATAACCAATGATAAAATGTTATCTAGCATGGTTAGTGTTTTGGTTGAGGTTAGGGTAAGAGTAAGGGTTAGGGTTAGGATTCAGGTTAGGGTTGGGGTTAGGGGTAGCATCTTTTTTTTTTAACTTCATTATTAATCTCCACTTGTATGAACAATAACCAATGATAAAATGTTATCTAGCATGGTTAGTGTTTTGGTTGAGGTTAGGGTTAGAGTAAGGGTTAGGGTTAGGATTCAGGTTAGGGTTGGGGTTAGGGTTAGCATCTTTTTTTTTTAACTTCATTATTAATCTCCACTTGTATGAACAATAACCAATGATAAAATGTTATCTAGCATGATTAGTGTTTTGGTTGAGGTTAGGGTTAGAGTAAGGGTTAGGGTTAGGATTCAGGTTAGGGTTGGGGTTAGGTTTAGCATCTTTTTTTTTTACTTCATTATTAATCTCCACTTGTATGAACAATAACCAATGATAAAATGTTATCTAGCATGATTAGTGTTTTGGTTGAGGTTAGGGTTAGAGTAAGGGTTAGGGTTAGGATTCAGGTTAGGGTTGGGGTTAGGGTTAGCATCTTTTTTTTTAACTTCATTATTAATCTCCACTTGTATGAACAATAACCAATGATAAAATGTTATCTAGCATGGTTAGTGTTTTGGTTGAGGTTAGGGTTAGAGTAAGGGTTAGGGTTAGGATTCAGGTTAGGGTTGGGGTTAGGGTTAGCATCTTTTTTTTTAACTTCATTATTAATCTCCACTTGTATGAACAATAACCAATGATAAAATGTTATCTAGCATGATTAGTGTTTTGGTTGAGGTTAGGGTTAGAGTAAGGGTTAGGGTTAGGATTCAGGTTAGGGTTGGGGTTAGGGTTAGCATCTTCTTTTTGTAACTTCATTAGTAATCTCCACTTGTATGAACAATAACCAATGATAAAATGTTATCTAGCATGATTAGTGTTTTGGTTGAGGTTAGGGTTAGAGTAAGGGTTAGGGTTAGGATTCAGGTTAGGGTTGGGGTTAGGGTTAGCATCTTTTTTTTTTTAACTTCATTATTAATCTCCACTTGTATGAACAATAACCAATGATAAAATGTTATCTAGCATGGTTAGTGTTTTGGTTGAGGTTAGGGTTAGAGTAAGGGTTAGGGTTAGGATTCAGGTTAGGGTTGGGGTTAGGGTTAGCATCTTTTTTTTTTAACTTCATTATTAATCTCCACTTGTATGAACAATAACCAATGATAAAATGTTATCTAGCATGATTAGTGTTTTGGTTGAGGTTAGGGTTAGAGTAAGGGTTAGGGTTAGGATTCAGGTTAGGGTTGGGGTTAGGGTTAGCATCTTTTTTTTTTAACTTCATTATTAATCTCCACTTGTATGAACAATAACCAATGATAAAATGTTATCTAGCATGATTAGTGTTTTGGTTGAGGTTAGGGTTAGAGTAAGGGTTAGGGTTAGGATTCAGGTTAGGGTTGGGGTTAGGGTTAGCATCTTTTTTTTAACTTCATTATTAATCTCCACTTGTATGAACAATAACCAATGATAAAATGTTATCTAGCATGGTTAGTGTTTTGGTTGAGGTTAGGGTTAGAGTAAGGGTTAGGGTTAGGATTCAGGTTAGGGTTGGGGTTAGGGTTAGCATCTTTTTTTTTTAACTTCATTATTAATCTCCACTTGTATGAACAATAACCAATGATAAAATGTTATCTAGCATGATTAGTGTTTTGGTTGAGGTTAGGGTTAGAGTAAGGGTTAGGGTTAGGATTCAGGTTAGGGTTGGGGTTAGGGTTAGCATCTTTTTTTTTTAACTTCATTATTAATCTCCACTTGTATGAACAATAACCAATGATAAAATGTTATCTAGCATGGTTAGTGTTTAGGTTGAGGTTAGGGTTAGAGTAAGGGTTAGGGTTAGGATTCAGGTTAGGGTTGGGGTTAGGGTTAGCATCTTTTTTTTTTAACTTCATTATTAATTTCCACTTGTATGAACAATAACCAATGATAAAATGTTATCTAGCATGGTTAGTGTTTTGGTTGAGGTTAGGGTAAGAGTAAGGGTTAGGGTTAGGATTCAGGTTAGGGTTGGGGTTAGGGGTAGCATCTTTTTTTTTTAACTTCATTATTAATCTCCACTTGTATGAACAATAACCAATGATAAAATGTTATCTAGCATGGTTAGTGTTTTGGTTGAGGTTAGGGTTAGAGTAAGGGTTAGGGTTAGGATTCAGGTTAGGGTTGGGGTTAGGGTTAGCATCTTTTTTTTTTAACTTCATTATTAATCTCCACTTGTATGAACAATAACCAATGATAAAATGTTATCTAGCATGATTAGTGTTTTGGTTGAGGTTAGGGTTAGAGTAAGGGTTAGGGTTAGGATTCAGGTTAGGGTTGGGGTTAGGGTTAGCATCTTTTTTTTTTAACTTCATTATTAATCTCCACTTGTATGAACAATAACCAATGATAAAATGTTATCTAGCATGATTAGTGTTTTGGTTGAGGTTAGGGTTAGAGTAAGGGTTAGGGTTAGGATTCAGGTTAGGGTTGGGGTTAGGGTTAGCATCTTTTTTTTTAACTTCATTATTAATCTCCACTTGTATGAACAATAACCAATGATAAAATGTTATCTAGCATGGTTAGTGTTTTGGTTGAGGTTAGGGTTAGAGTAAGGGTTAGGGTTAGGATTCAGGTTAGGGTTGGGGTTAGGGTTAGCATCTTTTTTTTTTAACTTCATTATTAATCTCCACTTGTATGAACAATAACCAATGATAAAATGTTATCTAGCATGATTAGTGTTTTGGTTGAGGTTAGGGTTAGAGTAAGGGTTAGGGTTAGGATTCAGGTTAGGGTTGGGGTTAGGGTTAGCATCTTTTTTTTTTAACTTCATTATTAATCTCCACTTGTATGAACAATACCACATGATAAAACTGTATCAAGCATGATTAGTGTTTTGGTTGAGGTTGGGGTTAGAGTAAGGGTTAGGGTTAGGATTCAGGTTAGGGTTGGGGTTAGGGTGAGCATCTTTTTTTTGTAACTTCATTATTAATCTCTACTTGTATGAACAATAACCAATGATAAAATGTTATCTAGCATGATTAGTGTTTTGGTTGAGGTTAGGGTTAGAGTAAGGGTTAGGGTTAGGATTCAGGTTAGGGTTGGGGTTAGGGTAAGCATCTTTTTTTTTTAACTTCATTATTAATCTCCACTTGTATGAACAATAACCAATGATAAAATGTTATCTAGCATGATTAGTGTTTTGGTTGAGGTTAGGGTTAGAGTAAGGGTTAGGGTTAGGATTCAGGTTAGGGTTGGGGTTAGGGTTAGCATCTTTTTTTTTTTAACTTCATTATTAATCTCCACTTGTATGAACAATAACCAATGATAAAATGTTATCTAGCATGATTAGTGTTTTGGTTGAGGTTAGGGTTAGAGTAAGGGTTAGGGTTAGGATTCAGGTTAGGGTTGGGGTTAGGGTTAGCATCTTTTTTTTTAACTTCATTATTAATCTCCACTTGTATGAACAATAACCAATGATAAAATGTTATCTAGCATGATTAGTGTTTTGGTTGAGGTTAGGGTTAGAGTAAGGGTTAGGGTTAGGATTCAGGTTAGGGTTGGGGGTAGGGTTAGCATCTTTTTTTTTTAACTTCATTATAAATCTCCACTTGTATGAACAATACCACATGATAAAACTGTATCAAGCATGATTAGTGTTTTGGTTGAGGTTAGGGTTAGAGTAAGGGTTAGGGTTAGGATTCAGGTTAGGGTTGGGGTTAGGGTTAGCATCTTTTTTTTTTAACTTCATTATTAATCTCCACTTGTATGAACAATAACCAATGATAAAATGTTATCTAGCATGATTAGTGTTTTGGTTGAGGTTAGGGTTAGAGTAAGGGTTAGGGTTAGGATTCAGGTTAGGGTTGGGGTTAGGGTTAGCATTTTTTTTTTTTTACTTCATTATTAATCTCCACTTGTATGAACAATAACCAATGATAAAATGTTATCTAGCATGATTAGTGTTTTGGTTGAGGTTAGGGTTAGAGTAAGGGTTAGGGTTAGGATTAAGGTTAGGGTTGGGGTTAGGGTTAGCATCTTTTTTTTTTAACTTCATTATTAATCTCCACTTGTATGAACAATAACCAATGATAAAATGTTATCTAGCATGGTTAGTGTTTTGGTTGAGGTTAGGGTTAGAGTAAGGGTCAGGGTTAGGATTCAGGTTAGGGTTGGGGTTAGGGTTAGCATCTTTTTTTTTTAACTTCATTATTAATCTCCACTTGTGTGAACAATAACCAATGATAAAATGTTATCTAGCATGATTAGTGTTTTGGTTGAGGTTAGGGTTAGAGTAAGGGTTAGGGTTAGGATTCAGGTTAGGGTTGGGGTTAGGGTTAGCATCTTTTTTTTTTAACTTCATTATTAATCTCCACTTGTATGAACAATAACCAATGATAAAATGTTATCTAGCATGATTAGTGTTTTGGTTGAGGTTAGGGTTAGAGTAAGGGTTAGGGTTAGGATTCAGGTTAGGGTTGGGGTTAGGGTGAGCATCTTTTTTTTGTAACTTCATTATTAATCTCTACTTGTATGAACAATAACCAATGATAAAATGTTATCTAGCATGATTAGTGTTTTGGTTGAGGTTAGGGTTAGAGTAAGGGTTAGGGTTAGGATTCAGGTTAGGGTTGGGGTTAGGGTTAGCATCTTTTTTTTTTAACTTCATTATTAATCTCCACTTGTATGAACAATAACCAATGATAAAATGTTATCTAGCATGATTAGTGTTTTGGTTGAGGTTAGGGTTAGAGTAAGGGTTAGGGTTAGGATTCAGGTTAGGGTTGGGGTTAGGGTGAGCATCTTTTTTTTGTAACTTCATTATTAATCTCCACTTGTATGAACAATAACCAATGATAAAATGTTATCTAGCATGATTAGTGTTTTGGTTGAGGTTAGGGTTAGAGTAAGGGTTAGGGTTAGGATTCAGGTTAGGGTTGGGGTTAGGGTTAGCATCTTTTTTTTTTAACTTCATTATTAATCTCCACTTGTATGAACAATACCACATGATAAAACTGTATCAAGCATGATTAGTGTTTTGGTTGAGGTTAGGGTTAGGATTCAGGTTAGGGTTGGGGTTAGGGTTAGCATCTTTTTTTTTTAACTTCATTATTAATCTCCACTTGTATGAACAATAACCAATGATAAAATGTTATCTAGCATGATTAGTGTTTTGGTTGAGGTTAGGGTTAGAGTAAGGGTTAGGGTTAGGATTCAGGTTAGGGTTGGGGTTAGGGTTAGCATTTTTTTTTTTTACTTCATTATTAATCTCCACTTGTATGAACAATAACCAATGATAAAATGTTATCTAGCATGATTAGTGTTTTGGTTGAGGTTAGGGTTAGAGTAAGGGTTAGGGTTAGGATTAAGGTTAGGGTTGGGGTTAGGGTTAGCATCTTTTTTTTTTAACTTCATTATTAATCTCCACTTGTATGAACAATAACCAATGATAAAATGTTATCTAGCATGGTTAGTGTTTTGGTTGAGGTTAGGGTTAGAGTAAGGGTCAGGGTTAGGATTCAGGTTAGGGTTGGGGTTAGGGTTAGCATCTTTTTTTTTTAACTTCATTATTAATCTCCACTTGTATGAACAATAACCAATGATAAAATGTTATCTAGCATGATTAGTGTTTTGGTTGAGGTTAGGGTTAGAGTAAGGGTTAGGGTAAGGATTCAGGTTAGGGTTGAGGTTAGGGTTAGCATCTTTTTTTTTTAACTTCATTATTAATCTCCACTTGTATGAACAATACCACATGATAAAACTGTATCAAGCATTATTAGTGTTTTGGTTGAGGTGAAGGTTAGAGTAAGGGTTAGGGTTAGGATTCAGGTTAGGTTTGGGGTTAGGGTTAGCATCTTTTTTTTTTAACTTCATTATTAATCTCCACTTGTATGAACAATACCACATGATAAAACTGTATCAAGCATGATTAGTGTTTTGGTTGAGGTTAAGGTTAGAGTAAGGGTTAGGGTTAGGATTCAGGTTAGGGTTGGGGTTAGGGTTAGCATCTTTTTTTTTTAACTTCATTATTAATCTCCACTTGTATGAACAATAACCAATGATAAAATGTTATCTAGCATGGTTAGTGTTTTGGTTGAGGTTAGGGTTAGAGTAAGGGTCAGGGTTAGGATTCAGGTTAGGGTTGGGGTTAGGGTTAGCATCTTTTTTTTGTAACTTCATTATTAATCTCTACTTGTATGAACAATAACCAATGATAAAATGTTATCTAGCATGATTAGTGTTTTGGTTGAGGTTAGGGTTAGAGTAAGGGTTAGGGTTAGGATTCAGGTTAGGGTTGGGGGTTAGGGTTAGCATCTTTTTTTTTTAACTTCATTATTAATCTCCACTTGTATGAACAATAACCAATGATAAAATGTTATCTAGCATGGTTAGTGTTTTGGTTGAGGTTAGGGTTAGAGTAAGGGTTAGGGTTAGGATTCAGGTTAGGGTTGGGGTTAGGGTTAGCATCTTTTTTTTTAACTTCATTATTAATCTCCACTTGTATGAACAATAACCAATGATAAAATGTTATCTAGCATGGTTAGTGTTTTGGTTGAGGTTAGGGTTAGAGTAAGGGTTAGGGTTAGGATTCAGGTTAGGGTTGGGGTTAGGGTTAGCATCTTTTTTTTTTAACTTCATTATGATCTCCACTTGTATGAACAATACCACATGATAAAACTGTATCAAGCATGATTAGTGTTTTGGTTGAGGTTAGGGTTAGAGTAAGGGTTAGGGTTAGGACTCAGGTTAGGGTTGGGGTTAGGGTGAGCATCTTTTTTTTGTAACTTCATTATTAATCTCTACTTGTATGAACAATAACCAATGATAAAATGTTATCTAGCATGATTAGTGTTTTGGTTGAGGTTAGGGTTAGCGTAAGGGTTAGGGTTAGGATTCAGGTTAGGGTTGGGGGTTAGGGTTAGCATCTTTTTTTTTTAACTTCATTATTAATCTCCACTTGTATGAACAATAACCAATGATAAAATGTTATCTAGCATGGTTAGTGTTTTGGTTGAGGTTAGGGTTAGAGTAAGGGTTAGGGTTAGGATTCAGGTTAGGGTTGGGGTTAGGGTTAGCATCTTTTTTTTTTAACTTCATTATTAATCTCCACTTGTATGAACAATACCACATGATAAAACTGTATCAAGCATGATTAGTGTTTTGGTTGAGGTGAAGGTTAGAGTAAGGGTTAGGGTTAGGATTCAGGTTAGGTTTGGGGTTAGGGTTAGCATCTTTTTTTTTTAACTTCATTATTAATCTCCACTTGTATGAACAATACCACATGATAAAACTGTATCAAGCATGATTAGTGTTTTGGTTGAGGTTAAGGTTAGAGTAAGGGTTAGGGTTAGGATTCAGGTTAGGGTTGGGGTTAGGGTTAGCATCTTTTTTTTTTAACTTCATTATTAATCTCCACTTGTATGAACAATACCACATGATAAAACTGTATCAAGCATGATTAGTGTTTTGGTTGAGGTTAGGGTTAGAGTAAGGGTTAGGGTTAGGATTCAGGTTAGGGTTGGGGTTAGGGTTAGCATCTTTTTTTTTAACTTCATTATTAATCTCCACTTGTATGAACAATAACCAATGATAAAATGTTATCTAGCATGATTAGTGTTTTGGTTGAGGTTAGGGTTAGAGTAAGGGTTAGGGTTAGGATTCAGGTTAGGGTTGGGGTTAGGGTTAGCATCTTTTTTTTTTACTTTATTATTAATCTCCACTTGTATGAACAATAACCAATGATAAAATGTTATCTAGCATGGTTAGTGTTTTGCTTGAGGTTAGGGTTAGAGTAAGGGTTAGGGTTAGGATTCAGGTTAGGGTTGGGGTTAGGGTTAGCATCTTTTTTTTTTAACTTCATTATTAATCTCCACTTGTATGAACAATACCACATGATAAAACTGTATCAAGCATGATTAGTGTTTTGGTTGAGGTTAGGGTTAGAGTAAGGGTTAGGGTTAGGATTCAGGTTAGGGTTGGGGTTAGGGTTAGCATCTTTTTTTTTAACTTCATTATTAATCTCTTCTTGTATGAACAATAACCAATGATAAAATGTTATCTAGCATGGTTAGTGTTTTGGTTGAGGTTAGGGTTAGAGTAAGGGTTAGGGTTAGGATTCAGGTTAGGGTTGGGGTTAGGGTTAGCATCTTTTTTTTTTACTTCATTATTAATCTCCACTTGTATGAACAATAACCAATGATAAAATGTTATCTAGCATGATTAGTGTTTTGGTTGAGGTTAGGGTTAGAGTAAGGGTTAGGGTAAGGATTCAGGTTAGGGTTGGGGTTAGGGTTAGCATCTTTTTTTTTTTAACTTCATTATTAATCTCCACTTGTATGAACAATAACCAATGATAAAATGTTATCTAGCATGGTTAGTGTTTTGGTTGAGGTTAGGGTTAGAGTAAGGGTTAGGGTTAGGATTCAGGTTAGGGTTGGGGTTAGGGTTAGCATCTTTTTTTTTTAACTTCATTATTAATCTCCACTTGTATGAACAATACCACATGATAAAACTGTATCAAGCATGATTAGTGTTTTGGTTGAGGTTAGGGTTAGAGTAAGGGTTAGGGTTAGGATTCAGGTTAGGGTTGGGGTTAGGGTTAGCATCTTTTTTTTTTTAACTTCATTATTAATCTCCACTTGTATGAACAATACCACATGATAAAACTGTATCAAGCATGATTAGTGTTTTGGTTGAGGTTAGGGTTAGAGTAAGGGTTAGGGTTAGGATTCAGGTTAGGGTTGGGGTTAGGGTTAGCATCTTTTTTTTTAACTTCATTATTAATCTCTTCTTGTATGAACAATAACCAATGATAAAATGTTATCTAGCATGGTTAGTGTTTTGGTTGAGGTTAGGGTTAGAGTAAGGGTTAGGGTTAGGATTCAGGTTAGGGTTGGGGTTAGGGTTAGCATCTTTTTTTTTTACTTCATTATTAATCTCCACTTGTATGAACAATAACCAATGATAAAATGTTATCTAGCATGATTAGTGTTTTGGTTGAGGTTAGGGTTAGAGTAAGGGTTAGGGTAAGGATTCAGGTTAGGGTTGGGGTTAGGGTTAGCATCTTTTTTTTTTTAACTTCATTATTAATCTCCACTTGTATGAACAATAACCAATGATAAAATGTTATCTAGCATGGTTAGTGTTTTGGTTGAGGTTAGGGTTAGAGTAAGGGTTAGGGTTAGGATTCAGGTTAGGGTTGGGGTTAGGGTTAGCATCTTTTTTTTTTAACTTCATTATTAATCTCCACTTGTATGAACAATACCACATGATAAAACTGTATCAAGCATGATTAGTGTTTTGGTTGAGGTTAGGGTTAGAGTAAGGGTTAGGGTTAGGATTCAGGCAGGGTTGGGGTTAGGGTTAGCATCTTTTTTTTTTTAACTTCATTATTAATCTCCACTTGTATGAACAATACCACATGATAAAACTGTATCAAGCATGATTAGTGTTTTGGTTGAGGTTAGGGTTAGAGTAAGGGTTAGGGTTAGGATTCAGGTTAGGGTTGGGGTTAGGGTTAGCATCTTTTTTTTTAACTTCATTATTAATCTCTACTTGTATGAACAATAACCAATGATAAAATGCTATCTAGCATGGTTAGTGTTTTGGTTGAGGTTAGGGGTAAAGTAAGGGTTAGGGTTAGGATTCAGGTTAGGGTTGGGGTTAGGGTTAGCATCTTTTTTTTTTACTTCATTATTAATCTCCACTTGTATGAACAATAACCAATGATAAAATGTTATCTAGCATGATTAGTGTTTTGGTTGAGGTTAGGGTTAGAGTAAGGGTTAGGGTTAGGATTCAGGTTAGGGTTGGGGTTAGGGTTAGCATCTTTTTTTTTTTAACTTCATTAATTATCTCCACTTGTATGAACAATAACCAATGATAAAATGTTATCTAGCATGATTAGTGTTTTGGTTGAGGTTAGGGTTAGAGTAAGGGTTAGGGTTAGGATTCAGGTTAGGGTTGGGGTTAGGGTTAGCATCTTTTTTTTTTTCATTCATTATTAATCTCCACTTGTATGAACAATAACCAATGATAAAATGTTATCTAGCATGATTAGTGTTTTGGTTGAGGTTAGGGTTAGAGTAAGGGTTAGGGTTAGGATTCAGGTTAGGGTTGGGGTTAGGGTTAGCATCTTTTTTTTTTACTTCATTATTAATCTCCACTTGTATGAACAATAACCAATGATAAAATGTTATCTAGCATGATTAGTGTTTTGGTTGAGGTTAGGGTTAGAGTAAGGGTTAGGGTTAGGATTCAGGTTAGGGTTGGGGTTAGGGTTAGCATCTTTTTTTTTTTAACTTCATTATTAATCTCCACTTGTATGAACAATAACCAATGATAAAATGTTATCTAGCATGATTAGTGTTTTGGTTGAGGTTAGGGTTAGAGTAAGGGTTAGGGTTAGGATTCAGGTTAGGGTTGGGGTTAGGGTTAGCATCTTTTTTTTTTAACTTCATTATTAATCTCCACTTGTATGAACAATAACCAATGATAAAATGTTATCTAGCATGATTAGTGTTTTGGTTGAGGTTAGGGTTAGAGTAAGGGTTAGGGTTAGGATTCAGGTTAGGGTTGGGGTTAGGGTTAGCATCTTTTTTTTTTAACTTCATTATTAATCTCCACTTGTATGAACAATAACCAATGATAAAATGTTATCTAGCATGATTAGTGTTTTGGTTGAGGTTAGGGTTAGAGTAAGGGTTAGGGTTAGGATTCAGGTTAGGGTTGGGTTAGGGTTAGCATCTTTTTTTTTTAACTTCATTTTTAATCTCCACTTGTATGAACAATAACCAATGATAAAATGTTATCTAGCATGATTAGTGTTTTGGTTGAGGTTAGGGTTAGAGTAAGGGTTAGGGTTAGGATTCAGGTTAGGGTTGGGGTTAGGGTTAGCATCTTTTTTTTTTAACTTCATTATTAATCTCCACTTGTATGAACAATAACCAATGATAAAATGTTATCTAGCATGATTAGTGTTTTGGTTGAGGTTAGGGTTAGAGTAAGGGTTAGGGTTAGGATTCAGGTTAGGGTTGGGGTTAGGGTTAGCATCTTTTTTTTTTAACTTCATTATTAATCTCCACTTGTATGAACAATAACCAATGATAAAATGTTATCTAGCATGATTAGTGTTTTGGTTGAGGTTAGGGTTAGAGTAAGGGTTAGGGTTAGGATTCAGGTGAGGGTTGGGGTTAGGGTTAGCATCTTTTTTTTTTAACTTTATTATTAATCTCCACTTGTATGAACAATAACCAATGATAAAATGTTATCTAGCATGATTAGTGTTTTGGTTGAGGTTAGGGTTAGAGTAAGGGTTAGGGTTAGGATTCAGGTTAGGGTTGGGGTTAGGGTTAGCATCTTTTTTTTTTTTTAACTTCATTATTAATCTCCACTTGTATGAACAATAACCAATGATAAAATGTTATCTAGCATGATTAGTGTTTTGGTTGAGGTTAGGGTTAGAGTAAGGGTTAGGGTTAGGATTCAGGTTAGGGTTGGGGTTAGGGTTAGCATCTTTTTTTTTTAACTTCATTATTAATCTCCACTTGTATGAACAATAACCAATGATAAAATGTTATCTAGCATGATTGGTGTTTTGGTTGAGGTTAGGGTTAGAGTAAGGGTTAGGGTTAGGATTCAGGTTAGGGTTGGGGTTAGGGTTAGCATCTTTTTTTTTTAACTTCATTATTAATCTCCACTTGTATGAACAATAACCAATGATAAAATGTTATCTAGCATGATTAGTGTTTTGGTTGAGGTTAGGGTTAGAGTAAGGGTTAGGGTTAGGATTCAGGTTAGGGTTGGGGTTAGGGTTAGCATCTTTTTTTTTTAACTTCATTATTAATCTCCACTTGTATGAACAATAACCAATGATAAAATGTTATCTAGCATGATTAGTGTTTTGGTTGAGGTTAGGGTTAGAGTAAGGGTTAGGGTTAGGATTCAGGTTAGGGTTGGGGTTAGGGTTAGCATCTTTTTTTTTTAACTTCATTATTAATCTCCACTTGTATGAACAATAACCAATGATAAAATGTTATCTAGCATGATTAGTCTCTTGGTTGAGGTTAGGGTTAGAGTAAGGGTTAGGGTTAGGATTAAGGTGAGGGTTGGGGTTAGGGTTAGCATCTTTTTTTTTTAACTTCATTATTAATCTCCACTTGTATGAACAATAACCAATGATAAAATGTTATCTAGCATGATTAGTGTTTTGGTTGAGGTTAGGGTTAGAGTAAGGGTTAGGGTTAGGATTCAGGTTAGGGTTGGGTTAGGGTTAGCATCTTTTTTTTTTAACTTCATTTTTAATCTCCACTTGTATGAACAATAACCAATGATAAAATGTTATCTAGCATGATTAGTGTTTTGGTTGAGGTTAGGGTTAGAGTAAGGGTTAGGGTTAGGATTCAGGTTAGGGTTGGGGTTAGGGTTAGCATCTTTTTTTTTTAACTTCATTATTAATCTCCACTTGTATGAACAATAACCAATGATAAAATGTTATCTAGCATGATTAGTGTTTTGGTTGAGGTTAGGGTTAGAGTAAGGGTTAGGGTTAGGATTCAGGTTAGGGTTGGGGTTAGGGTTAGCATCTTTTTTTTTTAACTTCATTATTAATCTCCACTTGTATGAACAATAACCAATGATAAAATGTTATCTAGCATGATTAGTCTCTTGGTTGAGGTTAGGGTTAGAGTAAGGGTTAGGGTTAGGATTAAGGTGAGGGTTGGGGTTAGGGTTAGCATCTTTTTTTTTTAACTTCATTATTAATCTCCACTTGTATGAACAATAACCAATGATAAAATGTTATCTAGCATGATTAGTGTTTTGGTTGAGGTTAGGGTTAGAGTAAGGGTTAGGGTTAGGATTCAGGTTAGGGTTGGGTTAGGGTTAGCATCTTTTTTTTTTAACTTCATTTTTAATCTCCACTTGTATGAACAATAACCAATGATAAAATGTTATCTAGCATGATTAGTGTTTTGGTTGAGGTTAGGGTTAGAGTAAGGGTTAGGGTTAGGATTCAGGTTAGGGTTGGGGTTAGGGTTAGCATCTTTTTTTTTTAACTTCATTATTAATCTCCACTTGTATGAACAATAACCAATGATAAAATGTTATCTAGCATGATTAGTGTTTTGGTTGAGGTTAGGGTTAGAGTAAGGGTTAGGGTTAGGATTCAGGTTAGGGTTGGGGTTAGGGTTAGCATCTTTTTTTTTTAACTTCATTATTAATCTCCACTTGTATGAACAATAACCAATGATAAAATGTTATCTAGCATGATTAGTGTTTTGGTTGAGGTTAGGGTTAGAGTAAGGGTTAGGGTTAGGATTCAGGTGAGGGTTGGGGTTAGGGTTAGCATCTTTTTTTTTTAACTTCATTATTAATCTCCACTTGTATGAACAATAACCAATGATAAAATGTTATCTAGCATGATTAGTGTTTTGGTTGAGGTTAGGGTTAGAGTAAGGGTTAGGGTTAGGATTCAGGTTAGGGTTGGGGTTAGGGTTAGCATCTTTTTTTTTTAACTTCATTATTAATCTCCACTTGTATGAACAATAACCAATGATAAAATGTTTCTAGCATGATTAGTGTTTTGGTTGAGGTTAGGGTTAGAGTAAGGGTTAGGGTTAGGATTCAGGTTAGGGTTGGGGTTAGGGTTAGCATCTTTTTTTTTTAACTTCATTATTAATCTCCACTTGTATGAACAATAACCAATGATAAAATGTTATCTAGCATGATTGGTGTTTTGGTTGAGGTTAGGGTTAGAGTAAGGGTTTGGGTTAGGATTCAGGTTAGGGTTGGGGTTAGGGTTAGCATCTTTTTTTTTTAACTTCATTATTAATCTCCACTTGTATGAACAATAACCAATGATAAAATGTTATCTAGCATGATTAGTGTTTTGGTTGAGGTTAGGGTTAGAGTAAGGGTTAGGGTTAGGATTCAGGTTAGGGTTGGGGTTAGGGTTAGCATCTTTTTTTTTTAACTTCATTATTAATCTCCACTTGTATGAACAATAACCAATGATAAAATGTTATCTAGCATGATTAGTGTTTTGGTTGAGGTTAGGGTTAGAGTAAGGGTTAGGGTTAGGATTCAGGTTAGGGTTGGGGTTAGGGTTAGCATCTTTTTTTTTAATTTCATTATTAATCTCCACTTGTATGAACAATAACCAATGATAAAATGTTATCTAGCATGGT
Organism: Euprymna scolopes; assembly: GCF_053919585.1. Taxonomy (NCBI): domain Eukaryota; kingdom Metazoa; phylum Mollusca; class Cephalopoda; order Sepiida; family Sepiolidae; genus Euprymna; species Euprymna scolopes. Next base: position 134,022,923 of record NC_136527.1, on the reverse strand, counting down.
TAGTTTTTTGGTTGAGGTTAGGGTTAGAGTAAGGGTTAGGGTTAGGATTCAGGTTAGGGTTGGGGTTAGGGTTAGCATCTTTTTTTTTTAACTTCATTATTAATCTCCACTTGTATGAACAATAACCAATGATAAAATGTTATCTAGCATGATTAGTGTTTTGGTTGAGGTTAGGGTTAGAGTAAGGGTTAGGGTTAGGATTCAGGTGAGGGTTGGGGTTAGGGTTAGCATCTTTTTTTTTTAACTTCATTATTAATCTCCACTTGTATGAACAATAACCAATGATAAAATGTTATCTAGCATGATTAGTGTTTTGGTTGAGGTTAGGGTTAGAGTAAGGGTTAGGGTTAGGATTCAGGTTAGGGTTGGGGTTAGGGTTAGCATCTTTTTTTTTTAACTTCATTATTAATCTCCACTTGTATGAACAATAACCAATGATAAAATGTTATCTAGCATGATTAGTGTTTTGGTTGAGGTTAGGGTTAGAGTAAGGGTTAGGGTTAGGATTAAGGTGAGGCTTGGGGTTAGGGTTAGCATCTTTTTTTTTTAACTTCATTATTAATCTCCACTTGTATGAACAATAACCAATGATAAAATGTTATCTAGCATGATTAGTGTTTTGGTTGAGGTTAGGGTTAGAGTAAGGGTTAGGGTTAGGATTCATGTTAGGGTTGGGGTTAGGGTTAGCATCTTTTTTTTTTTAACTTCATTATTAATCTCCACTTGTATGAACAATAACCAATGATAAAATGTTATCTAGCATGATTAGTGTTTTGGTTGAGGTTAGGGTTAGAGTAAGGGTTAGGGTTAGGATTAAGGTGAGGGTTGGGGTTAGGGTTAGCATCTTTTTTTTTTAACTTCATTATTAATCTCCACTTGTATGAACAATAACCAATGATAAAATGTTATCTAGCATGATTAGTGTTTTGGTTGAGGTTAGGGTTAGAGTAAGGGTTAGGGTTAGGATTAAGGTGAGGGTTGGGGTTAGGGTTAGCATCTTTGTTTTTTAACTTCATTATTAATCTCCACTTGTATGAACAATAACCAATGATAAAATGTTATCTAGCATGATTAGTGTTTTGGTTGAGGTTAGGGTTAGAGTAAGGGTTAGGGTTAGGATTCAGGTTAGGGTTGGGGTTAGGGTTAGCATCTTTTTTTTTTAACTTCATTATTAATCTCCACTTGTATGAACAATAACCAATGATAAAATGTTATCTAGCATGATTAGTGTTTTGGTTGAGGTTAGGGTTAGAGTAAGGGTTAGGGTTAGGATTCAGGTTAGGGTTGGGGTTAGGGTTAGCATCTTTTTTTTTTAACTTCATTATTAATCTCCACTTGTATGAACAATAACCAATGATAAAATGTTATCTAGCATGATTAGTGTTTTGGTTGAGGTTAGGGTTAGAGTAAGGGTTAGGGTTAGGATTCAGGTTAGGGTTGGGGTTAGGGTTAGCATCTTTTTTTTTTAACTTCATTATTAATCTCCACTTGTATGAACAATAACCAATGATAAAATGTTATCTAGCATGATTAGTGTTTTGGTTGAGGTTAGGGTTAGAGTAAGGGTTAGGGTTAGGATTCAGGTGAGGGTTGGGGTTAGGGTTAGCATCTTTTTTTTTTAACTTCATTATTAATCTCCACTTGTATGAACAATAACCAATGATAAAATGTTATCTAGCATGATTAGTGTTTTGGTTGAGGTTAGGGTTAGAGTAAGGGTTAGGGTTAGGATTCAGGTTAGGGTTGGGGTTAGGGTTAGCATCTTTTTTTTTTAACTTCATTATTAATCTCCACTTGTATGAACAATAACCAATGATAAAATGTTTCTAGCATGATTAGTGTTTTGGTTGAGGTTAGGGTTAGAGTAAGGGTTAGGGTTAGGATTCAGGTTAGGGTTGGGGTTAGGGTTAGCATCTTTTTTTTTTAACTTCATTATTAATCTCCACTTGTATGAACAATAACCAATGATAAAATGTTATCTAGCATGATTGGTGTTTTGGTTGAGGTTAGGGTTAGAGTAAGGGTTTGGGTTAGGATTCAGGTTAGGGTTGGGGTTAGGGTTAGCATCTTTTTTTTTTAACTTCATTATTAATCTCCACTTGTATGAACAATAACCAATGATAAAATGTTATCTAGCATGATTAGTGTTTTGGTTGAGGTTAGGGTTAGAGTAAGGGTTAGGGTTAGGATTCAGGTTAGGGTTGGGGTTAGGGTTAGCATCTTTTTTTTTTAACTTCATTATTAATCTCCACTTGTATGAACAATAACCAATGATAAAATGTTATCTAGCATGATTAGTGTTTTGGTTGAGGTTAGGGTTAGAGTAAGGGTTAGGGTTAGGATTCAGGTTAGGGTTGGGGTTAGGGTTAGCATCTTTTTTTTTAATTTCATTATTAATCTCCACTTGTATGAACAATAACCAATGATAAAATGTTATCTAGCATGGTTAGTTTTTTGGTTGAGGTTAGGGTTAGAGTAAGGGTTAGGGTTAGGATTCAGGTTAGGGTTGGGGTTAGGGTTAGCATCTTTTTTTTTTAACTTCATTATTAATCTCCACTTGTATGAACAATAACCAATGATAAAATGTTATCTAGCATGATTAGTGTTTTGGTTGAGGTTAGGGTTAGAGTAAGGGTTAGGGTTAGGATTCAGGTGAGGGTTGGGGTTAGGGTTAGCATCTTTTTTTTTTAACTTCATTATTAATCTCCACTTGTATGAACAATAACCAATGATAAAATGTTATCTAGCATGATTAGTGTTTTGGTTGAGGTTGGGGTTAGAGTAAGGGTTAGGGTTAGGATTCAGGTTAGGGTTGGGGTTAGGGTTAGCATCTTTTTTTTTTAACTTCATTATTAATCTCCACTTGTATGAACAATAACCAATGATAAAATGTTATCTAGCATGATTAGTGTTTTGGTTGAGGTTAGGGTTAGAGTAAGGGTTAGGGTTAGGATTAAGGTGAGGCTTGGGGTTAGGGTTAGCATCTTTTTTTTTTAACTTCATTATTAATCTCCACTTGTATGAACAATAACCAATGATAAAATGTTATCTAGCATGATTAGTGTTTTGGTTGAGGTTAGGGTTAGAGTAAGGGTTAGGGTTAGGATTCATGTTAGGGTTGGGGTTAGGGTTAGCATCTTTTTTTTTTTAACTTCATTATTAATCTCCACTTGTATGAACAATAACCAATGATAAAATGTTATCTAGCATGATTAGTGTTTTGGTTGAGGTTAGGGTTAGAGTAAGGGTTAGGGTTAGGATTAAGGTGAGGGTTGGGGTTAGGGTTAGCATCTTTTTTTTTTAACTTCATTATTAATCTCCACTTGTATGAACAATAACCAATGATAAAATGTTATCTAGCATGATTAGTGTTTTGGTTGAGGTTAGGGTTAGAGTAAGGGTTAGGGTTAGGATTAAGGTGAGGGTTGGGGTTAGGGTTAGCATCTTTGTTTTTTAACTTCATTATTAATCTCCACTTGTATGAACAATAACCAATGATAAAATGTTATCTAGCATGATTAGTGTTTTGGTTGAGGTTAGGGTTAGAGTAAGGGTTAGGGTTAGGATTCAGGTTAGGGTTGGGGTTAGGGTTAGCATCTTTTTTTTTTAACTTCATTATTAATCTCCACTTGTATGAACAATAACCAATGATAAAATGTTATCTAGCATGATTAGTGTTTTGGTTGAGGTTAGGGTTAGAGTAAGGGTTAGGGTTAGGATTCAGGTTAGGGTTGGGGTTAGGGTTAGCATCTTTTTTTTTTAACTTCATTATTAATCTCCACTTGTATGAACAATAACCAATGATAAAATGTTATCTAGCATGATTAGTGTTTTGGTTGAGGTTAGGGTTAGAGTAAGGGTTAGGGTTAGGATTCAGGTTAGGGTTGGGGTTAGGGTTAGCATCTTTTTTTTTAACTTCATTATTAATCTCCACTTGTATGAACAATAACCAATGATAAAATGTTATCTAGCATGATTAGTGTTTTGGTTGAGGTTAGGGTTAGAGTAAGGGTTAGGGTTAGGATTCAGGTTAGGGTTGGGGTTAGGGTTAGCATCTTTTTTTTTTAACTTCATTATTAATCTCCACTTGTATGAACAATAACCAATGATAAAATGTTATCTAGCATGATTAGTGTTTTGGTTGAGGTTAGGGTTAGAGTAAGGGTTAGGGTTAGGATTCAGGTTAGGGTTGGGGTTAGGGTTAGCATCTTTTTTTTTTAACTTCATTATTAATCTCCACTTGTATGAACAATAACCAATGATAAAATGTTATCTAGCATGATTAGTGTTTTGGTTGAGGTTAGGGTTAGAGTAAGGGTTAGGGTTAGGATTCAGGTTAGGGTTGGGGTTAGGGTTAGCATCTTTTTTTTTTAACTTCATTTTTAATCTCTACTTGTATGAACAATAACCAATGATAAAATGTTATCTAGCATGATTAGTGTTTTGGTTGAGGTTAGGGTTAGAGTAAGGGTTAGGGATAGGATTCAGGTTAGGGTTGGGGTTAGGGTTAGCATCTTTTTTTTTAACTTCATTTTTAATCTCCACTTGTATGAACAATAACCAATGATAAAATGTTGTCTAGCATGGTTAGTGTTTTGGTTGAGGTTAGGGTTAGAGTAAGGGTTAGGGTTAGGATTCAGGTTAGGGTTGGGGTTAGGGTTAGCATCTTTTTTTTTAACTTCATTATTAATCTCCACTTGTATGAACAATAACCAATGATAAAATGTTATCTAGCATGGTTAGTTTTTTGGTTGAGGTTAGGGTTAGAGTAAGGGTTAGGGTTAGGATTCAGGTTAGGGTTGGGGTTAGGGTTAGCATCTTTTTTTTTTAACTTCATTATTAATCTCCACTTGTATGAACAATAACCAATGATAAAATGTTATCTAGCATGATTAGTGTTTTGGTTGAGGTTAGGGTTAGAGTAAGGGTTAGGGTTAGGATTCAAGTTAGGGTTGGGGTTAGGGTTAGCATCTTTTTTTTTTAACTTCATTATTAATCTCCACTTGTATGAACAATAACCAATGATAAAATGTTATCTAGAATGATTAGTGTTTTGGTTGAGGTTAGGGTTAGAGTACGGGTTAGGGTTAGGATTCAGGTTAGGGTTGGGGTTAGGGTTAGCATCTTTTTTTTTAACTTCATTATTAATCTCCACTTGTATGAACAATAACCAATGATAAAATGTTATCTAGCCTGGTTAGTTTTTTGGTTGAGGTTAGGGTTAGAGTAAGGGTTAGGGTTAGGATTCAGGTTAGGGTTGGGGTTAGGGTTAGCATCTTTTTTTTTTAACTTCATTATTAATCTCCACTTGTATGAACAATAACCAATGATAAAATGTTATCTAGCATGATTAGTGTTTTGGTTGAGGTTAGGGTTAGAGTAAGGGTTAGGGTTAGGATTCAAGTTAGGGTTGGGGTTAGGGTTAGCATCTTTTTTTTTTAACTTCATTATTAATCTCCACTTGTATGAACAATAACCAATGATAAAATGTTATCTAGAATGATTAGTGTTTTGGTTGAGGTTAGGGTTAGAGTAAGGGTTAGGGTTAGGATTCAGGTTAGGGTTGGGGTTAGGGTTAGCATCTTTTTTTTTTTACTTCATTATTAATCTCCACTTGTATGAACAATAACCAATGATAAAATGTTATCTAGCATGATTAGTGTTTTGGTTGAGGTTAGGGTTAGAGTAAGGGTTAGGGATAGGATTCAGGTTAGGGTTGGGGTTAGGGTTAGCATCTTTTTTTTTTAACTTCATTTTTAATCTCCACTTGTATGAACAATAACCAATGATAAAATGTTATCTAGCATGGTTAGTGTTTTGGTTGAGGTTAGGGTTAGAGTAAGGGTTAGGGTTAGGATTCAGGTTAGGGTTGGGGTTAGGGTTAGCATCTTTTTTTTTAACTTCATTATTAATCTCCACTTGTATGAACAATAACCAATGATAAAATGTTATCTAGCATGGTTAGTTTTTTGGTTGAGGTTAGGGTTAGAGTAAGGGTTAGGGTTAGGATTCAGGTTAGGGTTGGGGTTAGGGTTAGCATCTTTTTTTTTTAACTTCATTATTAATCTCCACTTGTATGAACAATAACCAATGATAAAATGTTATCTAGCATTATTAGTGTTTTGGTTGAGGTTAGGGTTAGAGTAAGGGTTAGGGTTAGGATTCAGGTTAGGGTTGGGGTTAGGGTTAGCATCTTTTTTTTTTAACTTCATTATTAATCTCCACTTGTATGAACAATAACCAATGATAAAATGTTATCTAGCATGATTAGTGTTTTGGTTGAGGTTAGGGTTAGAGTAAGGGTTAGGGTTAGGATTCAGGTTAGGGTTGGGGTTAGGGTTAGCATCTTTTTTTTTTAACTTCATTATTAATCTCCACTTGTATGAACAATAACCAATGATAAAATGTTATCTAGCATGGTTAGTGTTTTGGTTGAGGTTAGTGTTAGAGTAAGGGTTAGGTTTAGGATTAAGGTTAGGGTTGGGGTTAGGGTTAGCATCTTTTTTTTTTAACTTCATTATTAATCTCCACTTGTATGAACAATAACCAATGATAAAATGTAATCTAGAATGATTAGTGTTTTGGTTGAGGTTAGGGTTAGAGTAAGGGTTAGGGTTAGGATTCAGGTTAGGGTTGGGGTTAGGGTTAGCATCTTTTTTTTTTAACTTCATTATTAATCTCCACTTGTATGAATAACACCCAATGATAAAATGTTATCTAGCATGATTAGTGTTTTGGTTGAGGTTAGGGTTAGAGTAAGGGTTAGGGTTAGGATTCAGGTTAGGGTTGGGGTTAGGGTTAGCATCTTTTTTTTTTACTTCATTATTAATCTCCACTTGTATGAACAATAACACATGATAAAATGTTATCTAGCATGATTAGTGTTTTGGTTGAGGTTAGGGTTAGAGTAAGGGTTAGGGTTAGGATTCAGGTTAGGGTTGGGGTTAGGGTTAGCATCCTTTTTTTTTAACTTCATTATTAATCTCCACTTGTATGAACAATAACCAATGATAAAATGTTATCTAGCATGGTTAGTGTTTTGGTTGAGGTTAGGGTTAGAGTAAGGGTTAGGGTTAGGATTCAGGTTAGGGTTGGGGTTAGGGTTAGCATCTTTTTTTTTTAACTTCATTATTAATCTCCACTTGTATGAACAATAACCAATGATAAAATGTTATCTAGCATGATTAGTGTTTTGGTTGAGGTTAGGGTTAGAGTAAGGGTTAGGGTTAGGATTCAGGTTAGGGTTGGGGTTAGGGTTAGCATCTTTTTTTTTTAACTTCATTATTAATCTCCACTTGTATGAAGAATAACCAATGATAAAATGTTATCTAGCATGGTTAGTGTTTTGGTTGAGGTTAGGGTTAGAGTAAGGGTTAGGGTTAGGATTCAGGTTAGGGTTGGGGTTAGGGTTAGCATCTTTTTTTTTTTTACTTCATTATTATCTCCACTTGTATGAACCATAACCAATGATAAAATGTTATCTAGCATGATTAGTGTTTTGGTTGAGGTTAGGGTTAGAGTAAGGGTTAGGGTTAGGATTCAGGTTAGGGTTGGGGTTAGGGTTAGCATCTTTTTTTTTTAACTTCATTATTAATCTCCACTTGTATGAACAATACCACATGATAAAACTGTATCAAGCATGATTAGTGTTTCGGTTGAGGTTAGGGTTAGAGTAAGGGTTAGGGTTAAGATTCAGGTTAGGGTTGGGGTTAGGGTTAGCATCTTTTTTTTTTAACTTCATTATTAATCTCCACTTGTATGAACAATAACCAATGATAAAATGTTTCTAGCATGATTAGTGTTTTGGTTGAGGTTAGGGTTAGAGTAAGGGTTAGGGTTAGGATTCAGGTTAGGGTTGGGGTTAGGGTTAGCATCTTTTTTTTTTAACTTCATTATTAATCTCCACTTGTATGAACAATACCACATGATAAAACTGTATCAAGCATGATTAGTGTTTTGGTTGAGGTTAGGGTTAGAGTAAGGTTTAGGGTTAGGATTCAGGTTAGGGTTGGGGTTAGGGTTAGCATCTTTTTTTTTTAACTTCATTATTAATCTCCACTTGTATGAACAATAACCAATGATAAAATGTTATCTAGCATGATTAGTGTTTTGGTTGAGGTTAGGGTTAGAGTAAGGGTTAGGGATAGGATTCAGGTTAGGGTTGGGGTTAGGGTTAGCATCTTTTTTTTTTAACTTCATTTTTAATCTCCACTTGTATGAACAATAACCAATGATAAAATGTTATCTAGCATGGTTAGTGTTTTGGTTGAGGTTAGGGTTAGAGTAAGGGTTAGGGTTAGGATTCAGGTTAGGGTTGGGGTTAGGGTTAGCATCTTTTTTTTTAATTTCATTATTAATCTCCACTTGTATGAACAATAACCAATGATAAAATGTTATCTAGCATGGTTAGTTTTTTGGTTGAGGTTAGGGTTAGAGTAAGGGTTAGGGTTAGGATTCAGGTTAGGGTTGGGGTTAGGGTTAGCATCTTTTTTTTTTAACTTCATTATTAATCTCCACTTGTATGAACAATAACCAATGATAAAATGTTATCTAGCATTATTAGTGTTTTGGTTGAGGTTAGGGTTAGAGTAAGGGTTAGGGTTAGGATTCAGGTTAGGGTTGGGGTTAGGGTTAGCATCTTTTTTTTTTAACTTCATTATTAATCTCCACTTGTATGAACAATAACCAATGATAAAATGTTATCTAGCATGATTAGTGTTTTGGTTGAGGTTAGGGTTAGAGTAAGGGTTAGGGTTAGGATTCAGGTTAGGGTTGGGGTTAGGGTTAGCATCTTTTTTTTTTAACTTCATTATTAATCTCCACTTGTATGAACAATAACCAATGATAAAATGTTATCTAGCATGGTTAGTGTTTTGGTTGAGGTTAGGGTTAGAGTAAGGGTTAGGGTTAGGATTCAGGTTAGGGTTGGGGTTAGGGTTAGCATCTTTTTTTTTTAACTTCATTATTAATCTCCACTTGTATGAACAACACCCAATGATAAAATGTTATCTAGCATGATTAGTGTTTTGGTTGAGGTTAGGGTTAGAGTAAGGGTTACGGTTAGGATTCAGGTTAGGGTTGGGGTTAGGGTTAGCATCTTTTTTTTTTAACTTCATTATTAATCTCCACTTGTATGAACAATAACCAATGATAAAATGTTATCTAGCATGATTAGTGTTTTGGTTGAGGTTAGGGTTAGAGTAAGGGTTAGGGATAGGATTCAGGTTAGGGTTGGGGTTAGGGTTAGCATCTTTTTTTTTTAACTTCATTTTTAATCTCCACTTGTATGAACAATAACCAATGATAAAATGTTATCTAGCATGGTTAGTGTTTTGGTTGAGGTTAGGGTTAGAGTAAGGGTTAGGGTTAGGATTCAGGTTAGGGTTGGGGTTAGGGTTAGCATCTTTTTTTTTTAACTTCATTATTAATCTCCACTTGTATGAACAATAACCAATGATAAAATGTTATCTAGCATGATTAGTGTTTTGGTTGAGGTTAGGGTTAGAGTAAGGGTTAGGGTTAGGATTCAGGTTAGGGTTGGGGTTAGGGTTAGCATCTTTTTTTTTTAACTTCATTATTAATCTCCACTTGTATGAACAATAACCAATGATAAAATGTTATCTAGCATGATTAGTGTTTTGGTTGAGGTTAGGGTTAGAGTAAGGGTTAGGGTTAGGATTCAGGTTGGGGTTGGGGTTAGGGTTAGCATCTTTTTTTTTTAACTTCATTATTAATCTCCACTTGTATGAACAATAACCAATGATAAAATGTTATCTAGCATGATTAGTGTTTTGGTTGAGGTTAGGGTTAGAGTAAGGGTTAGGGTTAGGATTCAGGTTAGGGTTGGGTTAGGGTTAGCATCTTTTTTTTTTAACTTCATTTTTAATCTCCACTTGTATGAACAATAACCAATGATAAAATGTTATCTAGCATGATTAGTGTTTTGGTTGAGGTTAGGGTTAGAGTAAGGGTTAGGGTTAGGATTCAGGTTAGGGTTGGGGTTAGGGTTAGCATCTTTTTTTTTTAACTTCATTATTAATCTCCACTTGTATGAAGAATAACCAATGATAAAATGTTATCTAGCATGATTAGTGTTTTGGTTGAGGTTAGGGTTAGAGTAAGGGTTAGGGTTAGGATTCAGGTTAAAGTTGGGGTTAGGGTTAGCATCTTTTTTTTTTAACTTCATTATTAATCTCCACTTGTATGAACAATAACCAATGATAAAATGTTATCTAGCATGATTAGTGTTTTGGTTGAGGTTAGGGTTAGAGTAAGGGTTACGGTTAGGATTCAGGTTAGGGTTGGGGTTAGGGTTAGCATCTTTTTTTTTTAACTTCATTATTAATCTCCACTTGTATGAACAATAACACATGATAAAATGTTATCTAGCATGATTAGTGTTTTGGTTGAGGTTAGGGTTAGAGTAAGGGTTAGGGTTAGGATTCAGGTTAGGGTTGGGGTTAGGGTTAGCATCCTTTTTTTTTAACTTCATTATTAATCTCCACTTGTATGAACAATAACCAATGATAAAATGTTATCTAGCATGGTTAGTGTTTTGGTTGAGGTTAGGGTTAGAGTAAGGGTTAGGGTTAGGATTCAGGTTAGGGTTGGGGTTAGGGTTAGCATCTTTTTTTTTTTACTTCATTATTATCTCCACTTGTATGAACAATAACCAATGATAAAATGTTATCTAGCATGATTAGTGTTTTGGTTGAGGTTAGGGTTAGAGTAAGGGTTAGGGTTAGGATTCAGGTTAGGGTTGGGGTTAGGGTTAGCATCTTTTTTTTTTAACTTCATTATTAATCTCCACTTGTATGAACAATACCACATGATAAAACTGTATCAAGCATGATTAGTGTTTTGGTTGAGGTTAGGGTTAGAGTAAGGGTTAGGGTTAGGATTCAGGTTAGGGTTGGGGTTAGGGTTAGCATCTTTTTTTTTTAACTTCATTATTAATCTCCACTTGTATGAACATTAACCAATGATAAAATGTTATCTAGCATGATTAGTGTTTTGGTTGAGGTTAGGGTTAGAGTAAGGGTTAGGGATAGGATTCAGGTTAGGGTTGGGGTTAGGGTTAGCATCTTTTTTTTTTAACTTCATTTTTAATCTCCACTTGTATGAACAATAACCAATGATAAAATGTTATCTAGCATGGTTAGTGTTTTGGTTGAGGTTAGGGTTAGAGTAAGGGTTAGGGTTAGGATTCAGGTTAGGGTTGGGGTTAGGGTTAGCATCTTTTTTTTTTTACTTCATTATTAATCTCCACTTGTATGAACAATAACCAATGATAAAATGTTATCTAGCATGGTTAGTGTTTTGGTTGAGGTAAGGGTTAGAGTAAGGGTTAGGGTTAGGATTCAGGTTAGGGTTGGGGTTAGGGTTAGCATCTTTTTTTTTTAACTTCATTATTAATCTCCACTTGTATGAACAATAACCAATGATAAAATGTTATCTAGCATGATTAGTGTTTTGGTTGAGGTTAGGGTTAGAGTAAGGGTTAGGGTTAGGATTCAGGTTAGGGTTGGGGTTAGGGTTAGCATCTTTTTTTTTTAACTTCATTATTAATCTCCACTTGTTTGAACAATAACCAATGATAAAATGTTATCTAGCATGGTTAGTGTTTTGGTTGAGGTTAGGGTTAGAGTAAGGGTTAGGGTTAGGATTCAGGTTAGGGTTGGGGTTAGGGTTAGCATCTTTTTTTTTTTACTTCATTATTATCTCCACTTGTATGAACAATAACCAATGATAAAATGTTATCTAGCATGATTAGTGTTTTGGTTGAGGTTAGGGTTAGAGTAAGGGTTAGGGTTAGGATTCAGGTTAGGGTTGGGGTTAGGGTTAGCATCTTTTTTTTTTTACTTCATTATTATCTCCACTTGTATGAACAATAACCAATGATAAAATGTTATCTAGCATGATTAGTGTTTTGGTTGAGGTTAGGGTTAGTGTAAGGGTTAGGGTTAGGATTCAGGTTAGGGTTGGGGTTAGGGTTAGCATCTTTTTTTTTTTAACTTCATTATTAATCTCCACTTGTATGAATAATACCACATGATAAAACTGTATCAAGCATGATTAGTGTTTCGGTTGAGGTTAGGGTTAGAGTAAGGGTTAGGGTTAGGATTCAGGTTAGGGTTGGGGTTAGGGTTAGCATCTTTTTTTTTTAACTTCATTATTAATCTCCACTTGTATGAACAATAACCAATGATAAAATGTTTCTAGCATGATTAGTGTTTTGGTTGAGGTTAGGGTTAGAGTAAGGGTTAGGGTTAGGATTCAGGTTAGGGTTGGGGTTAGGGTTAGCATCTTTTTTTTTTAACTTCATTATTAATCTCCACTTGTATGAACAATACCACATGATAAAACTGTATCAAGCATGATTAGTGTTTTGGTTGAGGTTAGGGTTAGAGTAAGGGTTAGGGTTAGGATTCAGGTTAGGGTTGGGGTTAGGGTTAGCATCTTTTTTGTTTAACTTCATTATTAATCTCCACTTGTATGAACAATAACCAATGATAAAATGTTATCTAGCATTATTAGTGTTTTGGTTGAGGTTAGGGTTAGAGTAAGGGTTAGGGTTAGAATTCAGGTTAGGGTTGGGGTTAGGGTTAGCATCTTTTTTTTTTAACTTCATTATTAATCTCCACTTGTATGAACAATAACCAATGATAAAATGTTATCTAGCATGATAAGTGTTTTGGTTGAGGTTAGGGTTAGAGTAAGGGTTAGGGTTAGGATTCAGGTTAGGGTTGGGGTTAGGGTTAGCATCTTTTTTTTTTAACTTCATTATTAATCTCCACTTGTATGAACAATAACCAATGATAAAATGTTATCTAGCATGGTTAGTGTTTTGGTTGAGGTTAGGGTTAGAGTAAGGGTTAGGGTTAGGATTCAGGTTAGGGTTGGGGTTAGGGTTAGCATCTTTTTTTTTTAACTTCATTATTAATCTCCACTTGTATGAACAATAACCAATGATAAAATGTAATCTAGAATGATTAGTGTTTTGGTTGAGGTTAGGGTTAGAGTAAGGGTTAGGGTTAGGATTCAGGTTAGGGTTGGGGTTAGGGTTAGCATCTTTTTTTTTTAACTTCATTATTAATCTCCACTTGTATGAACAATAACCAATGATAAAATGTTATCTAGCATGATTAGTGTTTTGGTTGAGGTTAGGGTTAGAGTAAGGGTTAGGGTTAGGATTCAGGTTAGGGTTGGGGTTAGGGTTAGCATCTTTTTTTTTTAACTTCATTATTAATCTCCACTTGTATGAACAATAACCAATGATAAAATGTTATCTAGCATGATTAGTGTTTTGGTTGAGGTTAGGGTTAGAGTAAGGGTTAGGGTTAGGATTCAGGTTAGGGTTGGGGTTAGGGTTAGCATCTTTTTTGTTTAACTTCATTATTAATCTCCACTTGTATGAACAATAACCAATGATAAAATGTTATCTAGCATGGTTAGTGTTTTGATTGAGGTTAGGGTTAGAGTAAGGGTTAGGGTTAGGATTCAGGTTAGGGTTGGGGTTAGGGTTAGCATCTTTTTTGTTTAACTTCATTATTAATCTCCACTTGTATGAACAATAACCAATGATAAAATGTTATCTAGCATGGTTAGTGTTTTGGTTGAGGTTAGGGTTAGAGTAAGGGTTAGGGTTAGGATTCAGGTTAGGGTTGGGGTTAGGGTTAGCATCTTTTTTTTTTAACTTCATTATTAATCTCCACTTGTATGAACAATAACCAATGATAAAATGTTATCTAGCATGATTAGTGTTTTGGTTGAGGTTAGGGTTAGAGTAAGGGTTAGGGTTAGGATTCAGGTTAGGGTTGGGGTTAGGGTTAGCATCTTTTTTTTTTAACTTCATTATTAATCTCCACTTGTATGAACAATAACCAATGATAAAATGTTATCTAGCATGGTTAGTTTTTAGGTTGAGGTTAGGGTTAGAGTAAGGGTTAGGGTTAGGATTCAGGTTAGGGTTGGGGTTAGGGTTAGCATCTTTTTTTTTAAACTTCATTATTAATCTCCACTTGTATGAACAATAACCAATGATAAAATGTTATCTAGCATGGTTAGTGTTTTGGTTGAGGTTAGGGTTAGAGTAAGGGTTAGGGTTAGGATTCAAGTTAGGGTTGGGGTTAGGGTTAGCATCTTTTTTTTTTAACTTCATTATTAATCTCCACTTGTATGAACAATAACCAATGATAAAATGTTATCTAGCATGGTTAGTGTTTTGGTTGAGGTTAGGGTTAGAGTAAGGGTTAGGGTTAGGATTCAGGTTAGGGTTGGGGTTAGGGTTAGCATCTTTTTTTTTTAACTTCATTATTAATCTCCACTTGTATGAACAATAACCAATGATAAAATGTTATCTAGCATGGTTAGTTTTTTGGTTGAGGTTAGGGTTAGAGTAAGGGTTAGGGTTAGGATTCAGGTTAGGTTTGGGGTTAGGGTTAGCATCTTTTTTTTTTAACTTCATTATTAATCTCCACTTGTATGAACAATAACCAATGATAAAATGTTATCTACCATGGTTAGTTTTTTGGTTGAGGTTAGGGTTAGAGTAAGGGTTAGGGTTAGGATTCAGGTTAGGGTTGGGGTTAGGGTTAGCATTTTTTTTTTTTAACTTCATTATTAATCTCCACTTGTATGAACAATAACACATGATAAAATTGTATTTAGCATGATTAGTGTTTGGGTTGAGGTTAGGGTTATAGTAAGCGTTAGGGTTAGGATTCAGGTTAGGGTTGGGGTTAGGGTTAGCATCTTTTTTTTTTAACTTCATTATTAATCTCCACTTGTATGAACAATAACACATGATAAAATTGTATTTAGCATGATTAGTGTTTTGGTTGAGGTTAGGGTTAGAGTAAGGGTTAGGGTTAGGATTCAGGTTAGGGTTGGGGTTAGGGTTAGCATCTTTTTTTTTAACTTCATTATTAATCTCCACTTGTATGAACAATAACCAATGATAAAATGTTATCTAGCATGGTTAGTGTTTTGGTTGAGGTTAGGGTTAGAGTAAGGGTTAGGGTTAGGATTCAGGTTAGGGTTGGGGTTAGGGTTAGCATCTTTTTTTTTAAACTTCATTATTAATCTCCACTTGTATGAACAATAACCAATGATAAAATGTTATCTAGCATGATTAGTGTTTTGGTTGAGGTTAGGGTTAGAGTAAGGGTTAGGGTTAGGATTCAGGTTAGGGTTGGGGTTAGGGTTAGCATCTTTTTTTTTTAACTTCATTATTAATCTCCACTTGTATGAACAATAACCAATGATAAAATGTTATCTAGCATGATTAGTGTTTTGGTTGAGGTTAGGGTTAGAGTAAGGGTTAGGGTTAGGATTCAGGTTAGGGTTGGGGTTAGGGTTAGCATCTTTTTTTTTTAACTTCATTATTAATCTCCACTTGTATGAACAATAACCAATGATAAAATGTTATCTAGCACGGTTAGTGTTTTGGTTGAGGTTAGGGTTAGAGTAAGGGTTAGGGTTAGGATTCAGGTTAGGGTTGGGGTTAGGGTTAGCATCTTTTTTGTTTAACTTCATTATTAATCTCCACTTGTATGAACAATAACACATGATAAAATGTTATCTAGCATGGTTAGTGTTTTGGTTGAGGTTAGGGTTAGAGTAAGGGTTAGGGTTAGGATTCAGGTTAGGGTTGGGGTTAGGGTTAGCATCTTTTTTTTTTAACTTCATTATTAATCTCCACTTGTATGAACAATAACACATGATAAAATGTTATCTAGCATGGTTAGTGTTTTGGTTGAGGTTAGGGTTAGAGTAAGGGTTAGGGTTAGGATTCAGGTTAGGGTTGGGGTTAGGGTTAGCATCTTTTTTTTTTAACTTCATTATTAATCTCCACTTGTATGAACAATAACACATGATAAAATGTTATCTAGCATGGTTAGTGTTTTGGTTGAGGTTAGGGTTAGAGTAAGGGTTAGGGTTAGGATTCAGGTTAGGGTTGGGGTTAGGGTTACCATCTTTTTTTTTTACTTCATTATTAATCTCCACTTGTATGAACAATAACCAATGATAAAATGTTATCTAGCATGATTAGTGTTTTGGTTGAGGTTAGGGTTAGAGTAAGGGTTAGGGTTAGGATTCAGGTTAGGGTTGGGGTTAGGGTTAGCATCTTTTTTTTTTAACTTCATTATTAATCTCCACTTGTATGAACAATAACCAATGATACAATGTTATCTAGCATGGTTAGTGTTTTGGTTGAGGTTAGGGTTAGAGTAAGGGTTAGGGTTAGGATTCAGGTTAGGGTTGGGGTTAGGGTTAGCATCTTTTTTTTTTAACTTCATTATTAATCTCCACTTGTATGACCAATAACCAATGATAAAATGTTATCTAGCATGGTTAGTGTTTTGGTTGAGGTTAGGGTTAGAGTAAGGGTTAGGGTTAGGATTCAGGTTAGGGTTGGGGTTAGGGTTAGCATCTTTTTTTTTAAACTTCATTATTAATCTCCACTTGTATGAACAATAACCAATGATAAAATGTTATCTAGCATGGTCAGTGTTTTGGTTGAGGTTAGGGTTAGAGTAAGGGTTAGGGTTAGGATTCAAGTTAGGGTTGGGGTTAGGGTTAGCATCTTTTTTTTTTAACTTCATTATTAATCTCCACTTGTATGAACAATAACCAATGATAAAATGTTATCTAGCATGGTTAGTTTTTAGGTTGAGGTTAGGGTTAGAGTAAGGGTTAGGGTTAGGATTCAGGTTAGGGTTGGGGTTAGGGTTAGCATCTTTTTTTTTAAACTTCATTATTAATCTCCACTTGTATGAACAATAACCAATGATAAAATGTTATCTAGCATGGTTAGTGTTTTGGTTGAGGTTAGGGTTAGAGTAAGGGTTAGGGTTAGGATTCAAGTTAGGGTTGGGGTTAGGGTTAGCATCTTTTTTTTTAAACTTCATTATTAATCTCCACTTGTATGAACAATAACCAATGATAAAATGTTAGCTAGCATGGTTAGTGTTTTGGTTGAGGTTAGGGTTAGAGTAAGGGTTAGGGTTAGGATTCAGGTTAGGGTTGGGGTTAGGGTTAGCATCTTTTTTTTTTAACTTCATTATTAATCTCCACTTGTATGAACAATAACCAATGATAAAATGTTATCTAGCATGGTTAGTTTTTTGGTTGAGGTTAGGGTTAGAGTAAGGGTTAGGGTTAGGATTCAGGTTAGGTTTGGGGTTAGGGTTAGCATCTTTTTTTTTTAACTTCATTATTAATCTCCACTTGTATGAACAATAACCAATGATAAAATGTTATCTAGCATGGTTAGTTTTTTGGTTGAGGTTAGGGTTAGAGTAAGGGTTAGGGTTAGGATTCAGGTTAGGGTTGGGGTTAGGGTTAGCATTTTTTTTTTTTAACTTCATTATTAATCTCCACTTGTATGAACAATAACACATGATAAAATTGTATTTAGCATGATTAGTGTTTGGGTTGAGGTTAGGGTTAGAGTAAGGATTAGGGTTAGGATTCAGGTTAGGGTTGGGGTTAGGGTTAGCATCTTTTTTTTTAACTTCATTATTAATCTCCACTTGTATGAACAATAACCAATGATAAAATGTTATCTAGCATGGTTAGTGTTTTGGTTGAGGTTAGGGTTAGAGTAAGGGTTAGGGTTAGGATTCAGGTTAGGGTTGGGGTTAGGGTTAGCATCTTTTTTTTTAAACTTCATTATTAATCTCCACTTGTATGAACAATAACCAATGATAAAATGTTATCTAGCATGATTAGTGTTTTGGTTGAGGTTAGGGTTAGAGTAAGGGTTAGGGTTAGGATTCAGGTTAGGGTTGGGGTTAGGGTTAGCATCTTTTTTTTTTAACTTCATTATTAATCTCCACTTGTATGAACAATAACCAATGATAAAATGTTATCTAGCATGATTAGTGTTTTGGTTGAGGTTAGGGTTAGAGTAAGGGTTAGGGTTAGGATTCAGGTTAGGGTTGGGGTTAGGGTTAGCATCTTTTTTTTTTAACTTCATTATTAATCTCCACTTGTATGAACAATAACCAATGATAAAATGTTATCTAGCATGGTTAGTGTTTTGGTTGAGGTTAGGGTTAGAGTAAGGGTTAGGGTTAGGATTCAGGTTAGGGTTGGGGTTAGGGTTAGCATCTTTTTTTTTTAACTTCATTATTAATCTCCACTTGTATGAACAATAACCAATGATAAAATGTTATCTAGCATGATTAGTGTTTTGGTTGAGGTTAGGGTTAGAGTAAGGGTTAGGGTTAGGATTCAGGTTAGGGTTGGGATTAGGGTTAGCATCTTTTTTTTTTGACTTCATTATTAATCTCCACTTGTATGAACAATACCACATGATAAAACTGTATCAAGCATGATTAGTGTTTTGGTTGAGGTTAGGGTTAGAGTAAGGGTTAGGGTTAGGATTCAGGTTAGGGTTGGGGTTAGGGTTAGCATCTTTTTTTTTTAACTTCATTATTAATCTCCACTTGTATGAACAATAACCAATGATAAAATGTTATCTAGCATTATTAGTGTTTTGGTTGAGGTTAGGGTTAGAGTAAGGGTTAGGGTTAGGATTCAGGTTAGGGTTGGGGTTAGGGTTAGCATCTTTTTTTTTTTAACTTTATTATTAATCTCCACTTGTATGAACAATAACCAATGATAAAATGTTATCTCGCATGGTTAGTGTTTTGGTTGAGGTTAGGGTTAGAGTAAGGGTTAGGGTTAGGATTCAGGTTAGGGTTGGGGTTAGGGTTAGCATCTTTTTTTTTTTAACTTCATTATTAATCTCCACTTGTATGAACAATAACCAATGATAAAATGTTATCTAGCATGATTAGTGTTTTGGTTGAGGTTAGGGTTAGAGTAAGGGTTAGGGTTAGGATTCAGGTTAGGGTTGGGGTTAGGGTTAGCATCTTTTTTTTTTAACTTCATTATTAATCTCCACTTGTATGAACAATAACCAATGATAAAATGTTATCTAGCATGATTAGTGTTTTGGTTGAGGTTAGGGTTAGAGTAAGGGTTAGGGTTAGGATTCAGGTTAGGGTTGGGGTTAGGGTTAGCATCTTTTTTTTTAACTTCATTATTAATCTCCACTTGTATGAACAATAACCAATGATAAAATGTTATCTAGCATGGTTAGTGTTTTGGTTGAGGTTAGGGTTAGCGTAAGGGTTAGGGTTAGGATTCAGGTTAGGGTTGGGGTTAGGGTTAGCATCTTTTTTTTTTAACTTCATTATTAATCTCCACTTGTATGAACAATAACCAATGATAAAATGTTATCAAGCATGATTAGTGTTTTGGTTGAGGTTAGGGTTAGAGTAAGGGTTAGGGTTAGGATTCAGGTTAGGGTTGGGGTTAGGGTTAGCATCTTTTTTTTTTAACTTCATTATTAATCTCCACTTGTATGAACAATAACCAATGATAAAATGTTATCTAGCATGGTTAGTGTTTTGGTTGAGGTTAGGGTTAGAGTAAGGGTTAGGGTTAGGATTCAGGTTAGGGTTGGGGTTAGGGTTAGCATCTTTTTTTTTTAACTTCATTATTAATTTCCACTTGTATGAACAATAACCAATGATAAAATGTTATCTAGCATGGTTAGTGTTTTGGTTGAGGTTAGGGTAAGAGTAAGGGTTAGGGTTAGGATTCAGGTTAGGGTTGGGGTTAGGGGTAGCATCTTTTTTTTTAACTTCATTATTAATCTCCACTTGTATGAACAATAACCAATGATAAAATGTTATCTAGCATTATTAGTGTTTTGGTTGAGGTTAGGGTTAGAGTAAGGGTTAGGGTTAGGATTCAGGTTAGGGTTGGGGTTAGGGTTAGCATCTTTTTTTTTTAACTTCATTATTAATCTCCACTTGTATGAACAATAACCAATGATAAAATGTTATCTAGCATGGTTAGTGTTTTGGTTGAGGTTAGGGTTAGAGTAAGGGTTAGGGTTAGGATTCAGGTTAGGGTTGGGGTTAGGGTTAGCATCTTTTTTTTTTAACTTCATTATTAATCTCCACTTGTATGAACAATACCACATGATAAAACTGTATCAAGCATGATTAGTGTTTTGGTTGAGGTTAGGGTTAGAGTAAGGGTTAGGGTTAGGATTCAGGTTAGGGTTGGGGTTAGGGTTAGCATCTTTTTTTTTTAACTTCATTATTAATCTCCACTTGTATGAACAATAACCAATGATAAAATGTTATCTAGCATTATTAGTGTTTTGGTTGAGGTTAGGGTTAGAGTAAGGGTTAGGGTTAGGATTCAGGTTAGGGTTGGGGTTAGGGTTAGCATCTTTTTTTTTTTAACTTCATTATTAATCTCCACTTGTATGAACAATAACCAATGATAAAATGTTATCTCGCATGGTTAGTGTTTTGGTTGAGGTTAGGGTTAGAGTAAGGGTTAGGGTTAGGATTCAGGTTAGGGTTGGGGTTAGGGTTAGCATCTTTTTTTTTTTAACTTCATTATTAATCTCCACTTGTATGAACAATAACCAATGATAAAATGTTATCTAGCATGATTAGTGTTTTGGTTGAGGTTAGGGTTAGAGTAAGGGTTAGGGTTAGGATTCAGGTTAGGGTTGGGGTTAGGGTTAGCATCTTTTTTTTTTAACTTCATTATTAATCTCCACTTGTATGAACAATAACCAATGATAAAATGTTATCTAGCATGATTAGTGTTTTGGTTGAGGTTAGGGTTAGAGTAAGGGTTAGGGTTAGGATTCAGGTTAGGGTTGGGGTTAGGGTTAGCATCTTTTTTTTTAACTTCATTATTAATCTCCACTTGTATGAACAATAACCAATGATAAAATGTTATCTAGCATAGTTAGTGTTTTGGTTGAGGTTAGGGTTAGCGTAAGGGTTAGGGTTAGGATTCAGGTTAGGGTTGGGGTTAGGGTTAGCATCTTTTTTTTTTAACTTCATTATTAATCTCCACTTGTATGAACAATAACCAATGATAAAATGTTATCAAGCATGATTAGTGTTTTGGTTGAGGTTAGGGTTAGAGTAAGGGTTAGGGTTAGGATTCAGGTTAGGGTTGGGGTTAGGGTTAGCATCTTTTTTTTTTAACTTCATTATTAATCTCCACTTGTATGAACAATAACCAATGATAAAATGTTATCTAGCATGGTTAGTGTTTTGGTTGAGGTTAGGGTTAGAGTAAGGGTTAGGGTTAGGATTCAGGTTAGGGTTGGGGTTAGGGTTAGCATCTTTTTTTTTTAACTTCATTATTAATTTCCACTTGTATGAACAATAACCAATGATAAAATGTTATCTAGCATGGTTAGTGTTTTGGTTGAGGTTAGGGTAAGAGTAAGGGTTAGGGTTAGGATTCAGGTTAGGGTTGGGGTTAGGGGTAGCATCTTTTTTTTTAACTTCATTATTAATCTCCACTTGTATGAACAATAACCAATGATAAAATGTTATCTAGCATTATTAGTGTTTTGGTTGAGGTTAGGGTTAGAGTAAGGGTTAGGGTTAGGATTCAGGTTAGGGTTGGGGTTAGGGTTAGCATCTTTTTTTTTTAACTTCATTATTAATCTCCACTTGTATGAACAATAACCAATGATAAAATGTTATCTAGCATGGTTAGTGTTTTGGTTGAGGTTAGGGTTAGAGTAAGGGTTAGGGTTAGGATTCAGGTTAGGGTTGGGGTTAGGGTTAGCATCTTTTTTTTTTAACTTCATTATTAATCTCCACTTGTATGAACAATACCACATGATAAAACTGTATCAAGCATGATTAGTGTTTTGGTTGAGGTTAGGGTTAGAGTAAGGGTTAGGGTTAGGATTCAGGTTAGGGTTGGGGTTAGGGTGAGCATCTTTTTTTTTAACTTCATTATTAATCTCTACTTGTATGAACAATAACCAATGATAAAATGTTATCTAGCATGATTAGTTTTTTGGTTGAGGTTAGGGTTAGAGTAAGGGTTAGGGTTAGGATTCAGGTTAGGGTTGGGGTTAGGGTTAGCATCTTTTTTTTTTAACTTCATTATTAATTTCCACTTGTATGAACAATAACCAATGATAAAATGTTATCTAGCATGGTTAGTGTTTTGGTTGAGGTTAGGGTAAGAGTAAGGGTTAGGGTTAGGATTCAGGTTAGGGTTGGGGTTAGGGTTAGCATCTTTTTTTTTTAACTTCATTATTAATCTCCACTTGTATGAACAATAACCAATGATAAAATGTTATCTAGCATGATTAGTGTTTTGGTTGAGGTTAGGGTTAGAGTAAGGGTTAGGGTTAGGATTCAGGTTAGGGTTGGGGTTAGGGTTAGCATCTTTTTTTTTTAACTTCATTATTAATCTCCACTTGTATGAACAATAACCAATGATAAAATGTTATCTAGCATGATTAGTGTTTTGGTTGAGGTTAGGGTTAGAGTAAGGGTTAGGGTTAGGATTCAGGTTAGGGTTGGGGTTAGGGTTAGCATCTTTTTTTTTTAACTTCATTATTAATCTCCACTTGTATGAACAATAACCAATGATAAAATGTTATCTAGCATGATTAGTGTTTTGGTTGAGGTTAGGGTTAGAGTAAGGGTTAGGGTTAGGATTCAGGTTAGGGTTGGGGTTAGGGTTAGCATCTTTTTTTTTAACTTCATTATTAATCTCCACTTGTATCAACAATAACCAATGATAAAATGTTATCTAGCATGATTAGTGTTTTGGTTGAGGTTAGGGTTAGAGTAAGGGTTAGGGTTAGGATTCAGGTTAGGGTTGGGGTTAGGGTTAGCATCTTTTTTTTTTACTTCATTATTAATCTCCACTTGTATGAACAATAACCAATGATAAAATGTTATCTAGCATGGTTAGTGTTTTGGTTGAGGTTAGGGTTAGAGTAAGGGTTAGGGTTAGGATTCAGGTTAGGGTTGGTGTTAGGGTTAGCATCTTTTTTTTTTAACTTCATTATTAATCTCCACTTGTATGAACAATAACCAATGATAAAATGTTATCTAGCATGATTAGTGTTTTGGTTGAGGTTAGGGTTAGAGTAAGGGTTAGGGTTAGGATTCAGGTTAGGGTTGGGGTTAGGGTTAGCATCTTTTTTTTTTAACTTCATTATTAATCTCCACTTGTATGAACAATAACCAATGATAAAATGTTATCTAGCATGATTAGTGTTTTGGTTGAGGTTAGGGTTAGAGTAAGGGTTAGGGTTAGGATTCAGGTTAGGGTTGGGGTTAGGGTTAGCATCTTTTTTTTTTAACTTCATTATTAATCTCCACTTGTATGAACAATAACCAATGATAAAATGTTATCTAGCATGATTAGTGTTTTGGTTGAGGTTAGGGTTAGAGTAAGGGTTAGGGTTAGGATTCAGGTTAGGGTTGGGGTTAGGGTTAGCATCTTTTTTTTTAACTTCATTATTAATCTCCACTTGTATCAACAATAACCAATGATAAAATGTTATCTAGCATGATTAGTGTTTTGGTTGAGGTTAGGGTTAGAGTAAGGGTTAGGGTTAGGATTCAGGTTAGGGTTGGGGTTAGGGTTAGCATCTTTTTTTTTTACTTCATTATTAATCTCAACTTGTATGAACAATAACCAATGATAAAATGTTATCTAGCATGGTTAGTGTTTTGGTTGAGGTTAGGGTTAGAGTAAGGGTTAGGGTTAGGATTCAGGTTAGGGTTGGGGTTAGGGTTAGCATCTTTTTTTTTTAACTTCATTATTAATCTCCACTTGTATGAACAATAACCAATGATAAAACTGTATCAAGCATGATTAGTGTTTTGGTTGAGGTTAGGGTTAGAGTAAGGGTTAGGGTTAGGATTCAGGTTAGGGTTGGGGTTAGGGTTAGCATCTTTTTTTTTTAACTTCATTATTAATCTCCACTTGTATGAACAATAACCAATGATAAAATGTTATCTAGCATGATTAGTGTTTTGGTTGAGGTTAGGGTTAGAGTAAGGGTTAGGGTTAGGATTCAGGTTAGGGTTGGGGTTAGGGTTAGCATCTTTTTTTTTAACTTCATTATTAATCTCCACTTGTATGAACAATAACCAATGATAAAATGTTATCTAGCATGATTAGTGTTTTGGTTGAGATTAGGGTTAGAGTAAGGATTAGGGTTAGGATTCAGGTTAGGGTTGGGGTTAGGGTTAGCATCTTTTTTTTTTAACTTCATTATTAATCTCCACTTGTATGAACAATAACCAATGATAAAATGTTATGTAGCATGGTTAGTGTTTTGGTTGAGGTTAGGGTTAGAGTAAGGGTTAGGGTTAGGATTCAGGTTAGGGTTGGGGTTAGGGTGAGCATCTTTTTTTTGTAACTTCATTATTAATCTCTACTTGTATGAACAATAACCAATGATAAAATGTTATCTAGCATGATTAGTGTTTTGGTTGAGGTTAGGGTTAGAGTAAGGGTTAGGGTTAGGATTCAGGTTAGGGTTGGGGTTAGGGTTAGCATCTTTTTTTTTTAACTTCATTATTAATCTCCACTTGTATGAACAATAACCAATGATAAAATGTTATCTAGCATGGTTAGTGTTTTGGTTGAGGTTAGGGTTAGAGTAAGGGTTAGGGTTAGGATTCAGGTTAGGGTTGGGGTTAGGGTTAGCATCTTTTTTTTTTAACTTCATTATTAATCTCCACTTGTATTAACAATAACCAATGATAAAATGTTATCTAGCATGATTAGTGTTTTGGTTGAGGTTAGGGTTAGAGTAAGGGTTAGGGTTAGGATTCAGGTTAGGGTTGGGGTTAGGGTTAGCAACTTTTTTTTTTAACTTCATTATTAATCTCCACTTGTATGAACAATAACCAATGATAAAATGTTATCTAGCATGATTAGTGTTTTGGTTGAGGTTAGGGTTAGAGTAAGGGTTAGGGTTAGGATTCAGGTTAGGGTTGGGGTTAGGGTTAGCATCTTTTTTTTTTAACTTCATTATTAATCTCCACTTGTATGAACAATAACCAATGATAAAATGTTATCTAGCATGATTAGTGTTTTGGTTGAGGTTAGGGTTAGAGTAAGGGTTAGGGTTAGGATTCAGGTTAGGGTTGGGGTTAGGGTTAGCATCTTTTTTTTTAACTTCATTATTAATCTCCACTTGTATGAACAATAACCAATGATAAAAGTTTATCTAGCATGATTAGTGTTTTGGTTGAGTTTAGGGTTAGAGTAAGGGTTAGGGTTAGGATTCAGGTTAGGGTTGGGGTTAGTGTTAACATCTTTTTTTTTAACTTCATTATTAATCTCCACTTGTATGAACAATAACCAATGATAAAATGTTATCTAGCATGGTTAGTGTTTTGGTTGAGGTTAGGGTTAGAGTAAGGGTTAGGGTTAGGATTCAGGTTAGGGTTGGGGTTAGGGTTAGCATCTTTTTTTTTTAACTTCATTATTAATCTCCACTTGTATGAACAATAACCAATGATAAAACTGTATCAAGCATGATTAGTGTTTTGGTTGAGGTTAGGGTTAGAGTAAGGGTTAGGGTTAGGATTCAGGTTAGGGTTGGGGTTAGGGTTAGTATCTTTTTTTTTTAACGTCATTATTAATCTCCACTTGTATGAACAATAACCAATGATAAAATGTTATCTAGCATGGTTAGTGTTTTGGTTGAGGTTAGGGTTAGAGTAAGGGTTAGGGTTAGGATTAAGGTTAGGGTTGGGGTTAGGGTTAGCATCTTTTTGTTTTAACTTCATTATTAATCTCCACTTGTATGAACAATAACCAATGATAAAATGTTATCTAGCATGATTAGTGTTTTGGTTGAGGTTAGGGTTAGAGTAAGGGTTAGGGTTAGGATTCAGGTTAGGGTTGGGGTTAGGGTTAGCATCTTTTTTTTTTAACTTCATTATTAATCTCCACTTGTATGAACAATACCACATGATAAAACTGTATCAAGCATGATTAGTGTTTTGATTGAGGTTAAGGTTAGAGTAAGGGTTAGGGTTAGGATTCAGGTTAGGGTTGGGGTTAGGGTTAGCATCTTTTTTTTTTTAACGTCATTATTAATCTCCACTTGTATGAACAATAACCAATGATAAAATGTTATCTAGCATGGTTAGTGTTTTGGTTGAGGTTAGGGTTAGAGTAAGGGTTAGGGTTAGGATTCAGGTTAGGGTTGGGGTTAGGGTTAGCATCTTTTTTTTAACTTCATTATTAATCTCCACTTGTATGAACAATAACCAATGATAAAATGTTATCTAGCATGGTTAGTGTTTTGGTTGAGGTTAGGGTTAGAGTAAGGGTTAGGGTTAGGATTCAGGTTAGGGTTGGGGTTAGGGTTAGCATCTTTTTTTTTTTAACTTCATTATTAATCTCCACTTGTATGAACAATAACCAATGATAAAATGTTATCTAGCATGATTAGTGTTTTGGTTGAGGTTAGGGTTAGAGTAAGGGTTAGGGTTAGGATTCAGGTTAGGGTTGGGGTTAGGGTTAGCATCTTTTTTTTTTAACTTCATTATTAATCTCCACTTGTATGAACAATAACCAATGATAAAATGTTATCTAGCATGATTAGTGTTTTGGTTGAGGTTAGGGTTAGAGTAAGGGTTAGGGTTAGGATTCAGGTTAGGGTTGGGGTTAGGGTTAGCATCTTTTTTTTTTAACTTCATTATTAATCTCCACTTGTATGAACAATACCACATGATAAAACTGTATCAAGCATGATTAGTTTTTTGGTTGAGGTTAGGGTTAGAGTAAGGGTTAGGGTTAGGATTCAGGTTAGGGTTGGGGTTAGGGTTAGCATCTTTTTTTTGTAACTTCATTATTAATTTCCACTTGTATGAACAATAACCAATGATAAAATGTTATCTAGCATGATTAGTGTTTTGGTTGAGGTTAGGGTTAGAGTAAGGGTTAGGGTTAGGATTCAGGTTAGGGTTGGGGTTAGGGTTAGCATCTTTTTTTTTTAACTTCATTATTAATCTCCACTTGTATGAACAATAACCAATGATAAAATGTTATCTAGCATGGTTAGTGTTTTGGTTGAGGTTAGGGTTAGAGTAAGGGTTAGGGTTAGGATTCAGGTTAGGGTTGGGGTTAGGGTTAGCATCTTTTTTTTTTAACTTCATTATTAATTTCCACTTGTATGAACAATAACCAATGATAAAATGTTATCTAGCATGGTTAGTGTTTTGGTTGAGGTTAGGGTAAGAGTAAGGGTTAGGGTTAGGATTCAGGTAAGGGTTGGGGTTAGGGGTAGCATCTTTTTTTTTTAACTTCATTATTAATCTCCACTTGTATGAACAATAACCAATGATAAAATGTTATCTAGCATGATTAGTGTTTTGGTTGAGGTTAGGGTTAGAGTAAGGGTTAGGGTTAGGATTCAGGTTAGGGTTGAGGTTAGGGTTAGCATCTTTTTTTTTTTTCTTCATTATTAATCTCCACTTGTATGAACAATAACCAATGATAAAATGTTATCTAGCATGGTTAGTGTTTTGGTTGAGGTTAGGGTTAGAGTAAGGGTTAGGGTTAGGATTCAGGTTAGGGTTGGGGTTAGGGTTAGCATCTTTTTTTTTTAACTTCATTATTAATCTCCACTTGTATGAACAATACCACATGATAAAACTGTATCAAGCATGATTAGTGTTTTGGTTGAGGTTAGGGTTAGAGTAAGGGTTAGGGTTAGGATTCAGGTTAGGGTTGGGGTTAGGGTTAGCATCTTTTTTTTTAACTTCATTATTAATCTCCACTTGTATGAACAATAACCAATGATAAAATGTTATCTAGCATGGTTAGTGTTTTGGTTGAGGTTAGGGTTAGAGTAAGGGTTAGGGTTAGGATTCAGGTTAGGGTTGGGGTTAGGGTTAGCATCTTTTTTTTTTAACTTCATTGTTAATCTCCACTTGTATGAACAATAACCAATGATAAAATGTTATCTAGCATGATTAGTGTTTTGGTTGAGGTTAGGGTTAGAGTAAGGGTTAGGGTTAGGATTCAGGTTAGGGTTGGGGTTAGGGTTAGCATCTTTTTTTTTTAACTTCATTATTAATCTCCACTTGTATGAACAATAACCAATGATAAAATGTTATCTAGCATGGTTAGTGTTTTGGTTGAGGTTAGGGTTAGGGTAAAGGTTAGGGTTAGGATTCAGGTTAGGGTTGGGGTTAGGGTTAGCATCTTTTTTTTAACTTCATTATTAATTTCCACTTGTATGAACAATAACCAATGATAAAATGTTATCTAGCATGATTAGTGTTTTGGTTGAGGTTAGGGTTAGAGTAAGGGTTAGGGTTAGGATTCAGGTTAGGGTTGGGGTTAGGGTTAGCATCTTTTTTTTTTAACTTCATTATTAATCTCCACTTGTATGAACAATAACCAATGATAAAATGTTATCTAGCATGGTTAGTGTTTTGGTTGAGGTTAGGGTTAGAGTAAGGGTTAGGGTTAGGATTCAGGTTAGGGTTGGGGTTAGGGTTAGCATCTTTTTTTTTTAACTTCATTATTAATTTCCACTTGTATGAACAATAACCAATGATAAAATGTTATCTAGCATGGTTAGTGTTTTGGTTGAGGTTAGGGTAAGAGTAAGGGTTAGGGTTAGGATTCAGGTTAGGGTTGGGGTTAGGGGTAGCATCTTTTTTTTTTAACTTCATTATTAATCTCCACTTGTATGAACAATAACCTATGATAAAATGTTATCTAGCATGATTAGTGTTTTGGTTGAGGTTAGGGTTAGAGTAAGGGTTAGGGTTAGGATTCAGGTTAGGGTTGAGGTTAGGGTTAGCATCTTTTTTTTTTAACTTCATTATTAATCTCCACTTGTATGAACAATAACCAATGATAAAATGTTATCTAGCATGGTTAGTGTTTTGGTTGAGGTTAGGGTTAGATTAAGGGTTAGGGTTAGGATTCAGGTTAGGGTTGGGGTTAGGGTTAGCATCTTTTTTTTTTAACTTCATTATTAATCTCCACTTGTATGAACAATACCACATGATAAAACTGTATCAAGCATGATTAGTTTTTTGGTTGAGGTTAGGGTTAAAGTAAGGGTTAGGGTTAGGATTCAGGTTAGGGTTGGGGTTAGGGTTAGCATCTTTTTTTTGTAACTTCATTATTAATCTCCACTTGTATGAACAATAACCAATGATAAAATGTTATCTAGCATGATTAGTGTTTTGGTTGAGGTTAGGGTTAGAGTAAGGGCTAGGGTTAGGATTCAGGTTAGGGTTGGAGTTAGGGTTAGCATCTTTTTTTTTTTAACTTCATTATTAATCTCCACTTGTATGAACAATACCACATGATAAAATGTTATCTAGCATGGTTAGTGTTTTGGTTGAGGTTAGGGTTAGAGTAAGGGTTAGGGTTAGGATTCAGGTTAGGGTTGGGGTTAGGGTTAGCATCTTTTTTTTTTTAACTTCATTATTAATCTCCACTTGTATGAACAATAACCAATGATAAAATGTTATCTAGCATGATTAGTGTTTTGGTTGAGGTTAGGGTTAGAGTAAGGGTTAGGGTTAGGATTCAGGTTAGGGTTGGGGTTAGGGTTAGCATCTTTTTTTTTTAACTTCATTATTAATCTCCACTTGTATGAACAATAACCAATGATAAAATGTTATCTAGCATGATTAGTGTTTTGGTTGAGGTTAGGGTTAGAGTAAGGGTTAGGGTTAGGATTCAGTTTAGGGTTGGGGTTAGGGTTAGCATCTTTTTTTTTTTCTTCATTATTAATCTCCACTTGTATGAACAATAACCAATGATAAAATGTTATCTAGCATGGTTAGTGTTTTGGTTGAGGTTAGGGTTAGAGTAAGGGTTAGGGTTAGGATTCAGGTTAGGGTTGGGGTTAGGGTTAGCATCTTTTTTTTTTAACTTCATTATTAATCTCCACTGGAATGAACAATAACCAATGATAAAATGTTATCTAGCATGATTAGTGTTTTGGTTGAGGTTAGGGTTAGAGTAAGGGTTAGGGTTAGGATTCAGGTTAGGGTTGGGGTTAGGGTTAGCATCTTTTTTTTTTAACTTCATTATTAATCTCCACTTGTATGAACAATAACCAATGATAAAATGTTATCTAGCATGATTAGTGTTTTGGTTGAGGTTAGGGTTAGAGTAAGGGTTAGGGTTAGGATTCAGGTTAGGGTTGGGGTTAGGGTTAGCATCTTTTTTTTTTAACTTCATTATTAATCTCCACTTGTATGAACAATAACCAATGATAAAATGTTATCTAGCATGGTTAGTGTTTTGGTTGAGGTTAGGGTTAGAGTAAGGGTTAGGGTTAGGATTCAGGTTAGAGTTGGGGTTAGGGTTAGCATCTTTTTTTTTTAACTTCATTATAAATCTCCACTTGTATGAACAATACCACATGATAAAACTGTATCAAGCATGATTAGTGTTTTGGTTGAGGTTAGGGTTAGAGTAAGGGTTAGGGTTAGGATTCAGGTTAGGGTTGGGGTTAGGGTTAGCATCTTTTTTTTTTAACTTCATTATTAATCTCCACTTGTATGAACAATAACCAATGATAAAATGTTATCTAGCATGATTAGTGTTTTGGTGGAGGTTAGGGTTAGAGTAAGGGTTAGGGTTAGGATTCAGGTTAGGGTTGGGGTTAGGGTTAGCATCTTTTTTTTTTAACTTCATTATTAATCTCCACTTGTATGAACAATAACCAATGATAAAATGTTATCTAGCATGATTAGTGTTTTGGTTGAGGTTAGGGTTAGAGTAAGGGTCAGGGTTAGGATTCAGGTTAGGGTTGGGGTTAGGGTTAGCATCTTTTTTTTTTAACTTCATTATTAATCTCCACTTGTATGAACAATAACCAATGATAAAATGTTATCTAGCATGATTAGTGTTTTGGTTGAGGTTAGGGTTAGAGTAAGGGTTAGGGTTAGGATTCAGGTTAGGGTTGGGGTTAGGGTTAGCATCTTTTTTTTTTACTTCATTATTAATCTCCACTTGTATGAACAATAACCAATGATAAAATGTTATCTAGCATGATTAGTGTTTTGGTTGAGGTTAGGGTTAGAGTAAGGGTTAGGGTTAGGATTCAGGTTAGGGTTGGGGTTAGGGTTAGCATCTTTTTTTTTTACTTCATTATTAATCTCCACTTGTATGAACAATAACCAATGATAAAATGTTATCTAGCATGATTAGTGTTTTGGTTGAGGTTAGGGTTAGAGTAAGGGTTAGGGTTAGGATTCAGGTTAGGGTTGGGGTTAGGGTTAGCATCTTTTTTTTTTAACTTCATTATTAATCTCCACTTGTATGAACAATAACCAATGATAAAATGTTATCTAGCATGGTTAGTGTTTTGGTTGAGGTTAGGGTTAGAGTAAGGGTTAGGGTTAGGATTCAGGTTAGGGTTGGGGTTAGGGTTAGCATCTTTTTTTTTTACTTCATTATTAATCTCCACTTGTATGAACAATAACCAATGATTAAATGTTATCTAGCATGGTTAGTGTTTTGGTTGAGGTTAGGGTTAGAGTAAGGGTTAGGGTTAGGATTCAGGTTAGAGTTGGGGTTAGGGTTAGCATCTTTTTTTTTTAACTTCATTATAAATCTCCACTTGTATGAACAATACCACATGATAAAACTGTATCAAGCATGATTAGTGTTTTGGTTGAGGTTAGGGTTAGAGTAAGGGTTAGGGTTAGGATTCAGGTTAGGGTTGGGGTTAGGGTTAGCATCTTTTTTTTTTAACTTCATTATTAATCTCCACTTGTATGAACAATAACCAATGATAAAATGTTATCTAGCATGATTAGTGTTTTGGTGGAGGTTAGGGTTAGAGTAAGGGTTAGGGTTAGGATTCAGGTTAGGGTTGGGGTTAGGGTTAGCATCTTTTTTTTTTAACTTCATTATTAATCTCCACTTGTATGAACAATAACCAATGATAAAATGTTATCTAGCATGATTAGTGTTTTGGTTGAGGTTAGGGTTAGAGTAAGGGTCAGGGTTAGGATTCAGGTTAGGGTTGGGGTTAGGGTTAGCATCTTTTTTTTTTAACTTCATTATTAATCTCCACTTGTATGAACAATAACCAATGATAAAATGTTATCTAGCATGATTAGTGTTTTGGTTGAGGTTAGGGTTAGAGTAAGGGTTAGGGTTAGGATTCAGGTTAGGGTTGGGGTTAGGGTTAGCATCTTTTTTTTTTACTTCATTATTAATCTCCACTTGTATGAACAATAACCAATGATAAAATGTTATCTAGCATGATTAGTGTTTTGGTTGAGGTTAGGGTTAGAGTAAGGGTTAGGGTTAGGATTCAGGTTAGGGTTGGGGTTAGGGTTAGCATCTTTTTTTTTTACTTCATTATTAATCTCCACTTGTATGAACAATAACCAATGATAAAATGTTATCTAGCATGATTAGTGTTTTGGTTGAGGTTAGGGTTAGAGTAAGGGTTAGGGTTAGGATTCAGGTTAGGGTTGGGGTTAGGGTTAGCATCTTTTTTTTTTAACTTCATTATTAATCTCCACTTGTATGAACAATAACCAATGATAAAATGTTATCTAGCATGGTTAGTGTTTTGGTTGAGGTTAGGGTTAGAGTAAGGGTTAGGGTTAGGATTCAGGTTAGGGTTGGGGTTAGGGTTAGCATCTTTTTTTTTTACTTCATTATTAATCTCCACTTGTATGAACAATAACCAATGATTAAATGTTATCTAGCATGATTAGTGTTTTGGTTGAGGTTAGGGTTAGAGTAAGGGTTAGGGTTAGGATTCAGGTTAGGGTTGGGGGTTAGGGTTAGCATCTTTTTTTTTTAACTTCATTATTAATTTCCACTTGTATGAACAATAACCAATGATAAAATGTTATCTAGCATGGTTAGTGTTTTGGTTGAGGTTAGGGTTAGAGTAAGGGTTAGGGTTAGGATTCAGGTTAGGGTTGGGGTTAGGGTTAGCATCTTTTTTTTTTTAACTTCATTATTAATCTCCACTTGTATGAACAATAACCAATGATAAAATGTTATCTAGCATGATTAGTGTTTTGGTTGAGGTTAGGGTTAGAGTAAGGGTTAGGGTTAGGATTCAGGTTAGGGTTGGGGTTAGGGTTAGCATCTTTTTTTTTTAACTTCATTATTAATCTCCACTTGTATGAACAATAACCAATGATAAAATGTTATCTAGCATGATTAGTGTTTTGGTTGAGGTTAGGGTTAGAGTAAGGGTTAGGGTTAGGATTCAGGTTAGGGTTGGGGTTAGGGTTAGCATCTTTTTTTTTTAACTTCATTATTAATCTCCACTTGTATGAACAATAACCAATGATAAAATGTTATCTAGCATGATTAGTGTTTTGGTTGAGGTTAGGGTTAGAGTAAGGGTTAGGGTTAGGATTCAGGTTAGGGTTGGGGTTAGGGTTAGCATCTTTTTTTTTTAACTTCATTATTAATCTCCACTTGTATGAACAATAACCAATGATAAAATGTTATCTAGCATGGTTAGTGTTTTGGTTGAGGTTAGGGTTAGAGTAAGGGTTAGGGTTAGGATTCAGGTTAGGGTTGGGGTTAGGGTTAGCATCTTTTTTTTTTAACTTCATTATTAATCTCCACTTGTATGAACAATAACCAATGATAAAATGTTATCTAGCATGATTAGTGTTTTGGTTGAGGTTAGGGTTAGAGTAAGGGTTAGGGTTAGGATTCAGGTTAGGGTTGGGGTTAGGGTTAGCATCTTTTTTTTTTAACTTCATTATTAATCTCCACTTGTATGAACAATAACCAATGATAAAATGTTATCTAGCATGATTAGTGTTTTGGTTGAGGTTAGGGTTAGAGTAAGGGTTAGGGTTAGGATTCAGGTTAGGGTTGGGGTTAGGGTTAGCATCTTTTTTTTTTAACTTCATTATTAATCTCCACTTGTATGAACAATAACCAATGATAAAATGTTATCTAGCATGGTTAGTGTTTTGGTTGAGGTTAGGGTTAGAGTAAGGGTTAGGGTTAGGATTCAGGTTAGGGTTGGGGTTAGGGTTAGCATCTTTTTTTTTAACTTCATTATTAATCTCCACTTGTATGAACAATAACCAATGATAAAATGTTATCTAGCATGGTTAGTTTTTTGGTTGAGGTTAGGGTTAGAGTAAGGGTTAGGGTTAGTATTCAGGTTAGGGTTGGGGTTAGGGTTAGCATCTTTTTTTTTTAACTTCATTATTAATCTCCACTTGTATAAACAATAACCAATGATAAAATGTTATCTAGCATGATTAGTGTTTTGGTTGAGGTTAGGGTTAGAGTAAGGGTTAGGGTTAGGATTCAGGTTAGGGTTGGGGTTAGGGTTAGCATCTTTTTTTTTTAACTTCATTATTAATCTCCACTTGTATGAACAATAACCAATGATAAAATGTTATCTAGCATGATTAGTGTTTTGGTTGAGGTTAGGGTTAGAGTAAGGGTTAGGGTTAGGATTCAGGTTAGGGTTGGGGTTAAGGTTAGCATCTTTTTTTTTTAACTTCATTATTAATCTCCACTTGTATGAACAATAACCAATGATAAAATGTTATCTAGCATGATTAGTGTTTTGGTTGAGGTTAGGGTTAGAGTAAGGGTTAGGGTTAGGATTCAGGTTAGGGTTGGGGTTAGGGTTAGCATCTTTTTTTTTTAACTTCATTATTAATCTCCACTTGTATTAACAATAACCAATGATAAAATGTTATCTAGCATGATTAGTGTTTTGGTTGAGGTTAGGGTTAGAGTAAGGGTTAGGGTTAGGATTCAGGTTAGGGTTGGGGTTAGGGTTAGCATCTTTTTTTTTTAACTTCATATTTAATCTCCACTTGTATGAACAATAACCAATGCTAAAATGTTATCTAGCATGATTAGTGTTTTGGTTGAGGTTAGGGTTAGAGTAAGGGTTAGGGTTAGGATTCAGGTTAGGGTTGGGGTTAGGGTTAGCATCTTTTTTTTTTAACTTCATTATTAATCTCCACTTGTATGAACAATAACCAATGATAAAATGTTATCTAGCATGATTAGTGTTTTGGTTGAGGTTAGGGTTAGAGTAAGGGTTAGGGATAGGATTCAGGTTAGGGTTGGGGTTAGGGTTAGCATCTTTTTTTTTAACTTCATTTTTGATCTCCACTTGTATGAACAATAACCAATGATAAAATGTTATCTAGCATGGTTAGTGTTTTGGTTGAGGTTAGGGTTAGAGTAAGGGTTAGGGTTAGGATTCAGGTTAGGGTTGGGGTTAGGGTTAGCATCTTTTTTTTTAACTTCATTATTAATCTCCACTTGTATGAACAATAACCAATGATAAAATGTTATCTAGCATGGTTAGTGTTTTGGTTGAGGTTAGGGTTAGAGTAAGGGTTAGGGTTAGGATTCAGGTTAGGGTTGGGGTTAGGGTTAGCATCTTTTTTTTTTAACTTCATTATTAATCTCCACTTGTATGAACAATAACCAATGATAAAATGTTATCTAGCATGATTAGTGTTTTGGTTGAGGTTAGGGTTAGAGTAAGGGTTAGGGTTAGGATTCAGGTTAGGGTTGGGGTTAGGGTTAGCATCTTTTTTTTTAACTTCATTATTAATCTCCACTTGTATGAACAATAACCAATGATAAAATGTTATCTAGCATGATTAGTGTTTTGGTTGAGGTTAGGGTTAGAGTAAGGGTTAGGGTTAGGATTCAGGTTAGGGTTGGGGTTAGGGTTAGCATCTTTTTTTTTTAACTTCATTATTAATCTCCACTTGTATGAACAATAACCAATGATAAAATGTTATCTAGCATGATTAGTGTTTTGGTTGAGGTTAGGGTTAGAGTAAGGGTTAGGGTTAGGATTCAGGTTAGGGTTGGGGTTAGGGTTAGCATCTTTTTTTTTTTACTTCATTATTAATCTCCACTTGTATGAACAATAACCAATGATAAAATGTTATCTAGCATGATTAGTGTTTTGGTTGAGGTTAGGGTTAGAGTAAGGGTTAGGGTTAGGATTCAGGTTAGGGTTGGGGTTAGGGTTAGCATCTTTTTTTTTTAACTTCATTATTAATCTCCACTTGTATGAACAATAACCAATGATAAAATGTTATCTAGCATGATTAGTGTTTTGGTTGAGGTTAGGGTTAGAGTAAGGGTTAGGGTTAGGATTCAGGTTAGGGTTGGGGTTAGGGTTAGCATCTTTTTTTTTTAACTTCATTATTAATCTCCACTTGTATGAACAATAACCAATGATAAAATGTTATCTAGCATGATTAGTGTTTTGGTTGAGGTTAGGGTTAGAGTAAGGGTTAGGGTTAGGATTCAGGTTAGGGTTGGGGTTAGGGTTAGCATCTTTTTTTTTTAACTTCATTATTAATCTCCACTTGTATGAACAATAACCAATGATAAAATGTTATCTAGCATGATTAGTGTTTTGGTTGAGGTTAGGGTTAGAGTAAGGGTTAGGGTTAGGATTCAGGTTAGGGTTGGGGTTAGGGTTAGCATCTTTTTTTTTTAACTTCATTATTAATCTCCACTTGTATGAACAATAACCAATGATAAAATGTTATCTAGCATGATTAGTGTTTTGGTTGAGGTTAGGGTTAGAGTAAGGGTTAGGGTTAGGATTCAGGTTAGGGTTGGGGTTAGGGTTAGCATCTTTTTTTTTTAACTTCATTATTAATCTCCACTTGTATGAACAATAACCAATGATAAAATGTTATCTAGCATGATTAGTGTTTTGGTTGAGGTTAGGGTTAGAGTAAGGGTTAGGGTTAGGATTCAGGTTAGGGTTGGGGTTAGGGTTAGCATCTTTTTTTTTTACTTCATTATTAATCTCCACTTGTATGAACAATAACCAATGATAAACTGTTATCTAGCATGATTAGTGTTTTGGTTGAGGTTAGGGTTAGAGTAAGGGTTAGGGTTAGGATTCAGGTTAGGGTTGGGGTTAGGGTTAGCATCTTTTTTTTTTAACTTCATTATTAATCTCCACTTGTATGAACAATAACCAATGATAAAATGTTATCTAGCATGATTAGTGTTTTGGTTGAGGTTAGGGTTAGATTAAGGGTTAGGGTTAGGATTCAGGTTAGGGTTGGGGTTAGGGTTAGCATCTTTTTTTTTTTTTTTTTTTAATCTCCACTTGTATGAACAATAACCAATGATAAAATGTTATCTAGCATGATTAGTGTTTTGGTTGAGGTTAGGGTTAGAGTAAGGGTTAGGGTTAGGATTCAGGTTAGGGTTGGGGTTAGGGTTAGCATCTTTTTTTTTTAACTTCATTATTAATCTCCACTTGTATGAACAATAACCAATGATAAAATGTTATCTAGCATGATTAGTGTTTTGGTTGAGGTTAGGGTTAGAGTAAGGGTTAGGGTTAGGATTCAGGTTAGGGTTGGGGTTAGGGTTAGCATCTTTTTTTTTTAACTTCATTATTAATCTCCACTAGTATGAACAATAACCAATGATAAAATGTTATCTAGCATGATTAGTGTTTTGGTTGAGGTTAGGGTTAGAGTAAGTGTTAGGGTTAGGATTCAGGTTAGGGTTGGGGTTAGGGTTAGCATCTTTTTTTTTTAACTTCATTATTAATCTCCACTTGTATGAACAATAACCAATGATAAAATGTTATCTAGCATGATTAGTGTTTTGGTTGAGGTTAGGGTTAGAGTAAGGGTTAGGGTTAGGATTCAGGTTAGGGTTGGGGTTAGGGTTAGCATCTTTTTTTTTTAACTTCATTATTAATCTCCACTTGTATGAACAATAACCAATGATAAAATGTTATCTAGCATGATTAGTGTTTTGGTTGAGGTTAGGGTTAGAGTAAGGGTTAGGGTTAGGATTCAGGTTAGGGTTGGGGTTAGGGTTAGCATCTTTTTTTTTTTTTTTTTAAATCTCCACTTGTATGAACAATAACCAATGATAAAATGTTATCTAGCATGATTAGTGTTTTGGTTGAGGTTAGGGTTAGAGTAAGGGTTAGGGTTAGGATTCAGGTTAGGGTTGGGGTTAGGGTGAGCATCTTTTTTTTTTAACTTCATTATTAATCTCCACTTGTATGAACAATAACCAATGATAAAATGTTATCTAGCATGATTTGTGTTTTGGTTGAGGTTAGGGTTAGAGTAAGGGTTAGGGTTAGGATTCAGGTTAGGGTTGGGGTTAGGGTTAGCATCTTTTTTTTTTAACTTCATTATTAATCTCCACTTGTATGAACAATAACCAATGATAAAATGTTATCTAGCATGATTAGTGTTTTGGTTGAGGTTAGGGTTAGAGTAAGGGTTAGGGTTAGGATTCAGGTTAGGGTTGGGGTTAGGGTTAGCATCTTTTTTTTTTAACTTCATTATTAATCTCCACTTGTATGAACAATAACCAATGATAAAATGTTATCTAGCATGATTAGTGTTTTGGTTGAGGTTAGGGTTAGAGTAAGGGTTAGGGATAGGATTCAGGTTAGGGTTGGGGTTAGGGTTAGCATCTTTTTTTTTAACTTCATTTTTAATCTCCACTTGTATGAACAATAACCAATGATAAAATGTTATCTAGCATGGTTAGTGTTTTGGTTGAGGTTAGGGTTAGAGTAAGGGTTAGGGTTAGGATTCAGGTTAGGGTTGGGGTTAGGGTTAGCATCTTTTTTTTTAACTTCATTATTAATCTCCACTTGTATGAACAATAACCAATGATAAAATGTTATCTAGCATGGTTAGTTTTTTGGTTGAGGTTAGGGTTAGAGTAAGGGTTAGGGTTAGGATTCAGGTTAGGGTTGGGGTTAGGGTTAGCATCTTTTTTTTTTAACTTCATTATTAATCTCCACTTGTATGGACAATAACCAATGATAAAATGTTATCTAGCATTATTAGTGTTTTGGTTGAGGTTAGGGTTAGAGTAAGGGTTAGGGTTAGGATTCAGGTTAGGGTTGGGGTTAGGGTTAGCATCTTTTTTTTTTAACTTCATTATTAATCTCCACTTGTATGAACAATAACCAATGATAAAATGTTATCTAGCATGATTAGTGTTTTGGTTGAGGTTAGGGTTAGAGTAAGGGTTAGGGTTAGGATTCAGGTTAGGGTTGGGGTTAGGGTTAGCATCTTTTTTTTTTAACTTCATTATTAATCTCCACTTGTATGAACAATAACCAATGATAAAATGTTATCTAGCATGATTAGTGTTTTGGTTGAGGTTAGGGTTAGAGTAAGGGTTAGGGTTAGGATTCAGGTTAGGGTTGGGGTTAGGGTTAGCATCTTTTTTTTTTAACTTCATTATTAATCTCCACTTATATGAACAATAACCAATGATAAAATGTTATCTAGCATGATTAGTGTTTTGGTTGAGGTTAGGGTTAGAGTAAGGGTTAGGGTTAGGATTCAGGTTAGGGTTGGGGTTAGGGTTAGCATCTTTTTTTTTACTTCATTATTAATCTCCACTTGTATGAACAATAACCAATGATAAACTGTTATCTAGCATGATTAGTGTTTTGGTTGAGGTTAGGGTTAGAGTAAGGGTTAGGGTTAGGATTCAGGTTAGGGTTGGGGTTAGGGTTAGCATCTTTTTTTTTTAACTTCATTATTAATCTCCACTTGTATGAACAATAACCAATGATAAAATGTTATCTAGCATGATTAGTGTTTTGGTTGAGGTTAGGGTTAGATTAAGGGTTAGGGTTAGGATTCAGGTTAGGGTTGGGGTTAGGGTTAGCATCTTTTTTTTTTTTTTTTTTTAATCTCCACTTGTATGAACAATAACCAATGATAAAATGTTATCTAGCATGATTAGTGTTTTGGTTGAGGTTAGGGTTAGAGTAAGGGTTAGGGTTAGGATTCAGGTTAGGGTTGGGGTTAGGGTTAGCATCTTTTTTTTTTAACTTCATTATTAATCTCCACTTGTATGAACAATAACCAATGATAAAATGTTATCTAGCATGATTAGTGTTTTGGTTGAGGTTAGGGTTAGAGTAAGGGTTAGGGTTAGGATTCAGGTTAGGGTTGGGGTTAGGGTTAGCATCTTTTTTTTTTAACTTCATTATTAATCTCCACTAGTATGAACAATAACCAATGATAAAATGTTATCTAGCATGATTAGTGTTTTGGTTGAGGTTAGGGTTAGAGTAAGTGTAAGGGTTAGGATTCAGGTTAGGGTTGGGGTTAGGGTTAGCATCTTTTTTTTTTAACTTCATTATTAATCTCCACTTGTATGAACAATAACCAATGATAAAATGTTATCTAGCATGATTAGTGTTTTGGTTGAGGTTAGGGTTAGAGTAAGGGTTAGGGTTAGGATTCAGGTTAGGGTTGGGGTTAGGGTTAGCATCTTTTTTTTTTAACTTCATTATTAATCTCCACTTGTATGAACAATAACCAATGATAAAATGTTATCTAGCATGATTAGTGTTTTGGTTGAGGTTAGGGTTAGAGTAAGGGTTAGGGTTAGGATTCAGGTTAGGGTTGGGGTTAGGGTTAGCATCTTTTTTTTTTTTTTTTTTAAATCTCCACTTGTATGAACAATAACCAATGATAAAATGTTATCTAGCATGATTAGTGTTTTGGTTGAGGTTAGGGTTAGAGTAAGGGTTAGGGTTAGGATTCAGGTTAGGGTTGGGGTTAGGGTGAGCATCTTTTTTTTTTAACTTCATTATTAATCTCCACTTGTATGAACAATAACCAATGATAAAATGTTATCTAGCATGATTAGTGTTTTGGTTGAGGTTAGGGTTAGAGTAAGGGTTAGGGTTAGGATTCAGGTTAGGGTTGGGGTTAGGGTTAGCATCTTTTTTTTTTAACTTCATTATTAATCTCCACTTGTATGAACAATAACCAATGATAAAATGTTATCTAGCATGATTAGTGTTTTGGTTGAGGTTAGGGTTAGAGTAAGGGTTAGGGTTAGGATTCAGGTTAGGGTTGGGGTTAGGGTTAGCATCTTTTTTTTTTAACTTCATTATTAATCTCCACTTGTATGAACAATAACCAATGATAAAATGTTATCTAGCATGATTAGTGTTTTGGTTGAGGTTAGGGTTAGAGTAAGGGTTAGGGATAGGATTCAGGTTAGGGTTGGGGTTAGGGTTAGCATCTTTTTTTTTAACTTCATTTTTAATCTCCACTTGTATGAACAATAACCAATGATAAAATGTTATCTAGCATGGTTAGTGTTTTGGTTGAGGTTAGGGTTAGAGTAAGGGTTAGGGTTAGGATTCAGGTTAGGGTTGGGGTTAGGGTTAGCATCTTTTTTTTTAACTTCATTATTAATCTCCACTTGTATGAACAATAACCAATGATAAAATGTTATCTAGCATGGTTAGTTTTTTGGTTGAGGTTAGGGTTAGAGTAAGGGTTAGGGTTAGGATTCAGGTTAGGGTTGGGGTTAGGGTTAGCATCTTTTTTTTTTAACTTCATTATTAATCTCCACTTGTATGGACAATAACCAATGATAAAATGTTATCTAGCATTATTAGTGTTTTGGTTGAGGTTAGGGTTAGAGTAAGGGTTAGGGTTAGGATTCAGGTTAGGGTTGGGGTTAGGGTTAGCATCTTTTTTTTTTAACTTCATTATTAATCTCCACTTGTATGAACAATAACCAATGATAAAATGTTATCTAGCATGATTAATGTTTTGGTTGAGGTTAGGGTTAGAGTAAGGGTTAGGGTTAGGATTCAGGTTAGGGTTGGGGTTAGGGTTAGCATCTTTTTTTTTTAACTTCATTATTAATCTCCAATTGTATGAACAATAACCAATGATAAACTGTTATCTAGCATGGTTAGTGTTTTGGTTGAGGTTAGGGTTAGAGTAAGGGTTAGGGTTAGGATTCAGGTTAGGGTTGGGGTTAGGGTTAGCATCTTTTTTTTTTAACTTCATTATTAATCTCCACTTGTATGAACAATAACCAATGATAAAATGTTATCTAGAATGATTAGTGTTTTGGTTGAGGTTAGGGTTAGAGTAAGGGTTAGGGTTAGGATTCAGGTTAGGGTTGGGGTTAGGGTTAGCATCTTTTTTTTTTAACTTCATTATTAATCTCCACTTGTATGAACAACACCCAATGATAAAATGTTATCTAGCATGATTAGTGTTTTGGTTGAGGTTAGGGTTAGAGTAAGGGTTAGGGTTAGGATTCAGGTTAGGGTTGGGGTTAGGGT
Source organism: Euprymna scolopes (assembly GCF_053919585.1). Lineage (NCBI taxonomy): Eukaryota > Metazoa > Mollusca > Cephalopoda > Sepiida > Sepiolidae > Euprymna > Euprymna scolopes. The sequence goes on along the minus strand of NC_136527.1, from coordinate 133,980,982 downwards.
TAGCATCTTTTTTTTTTTACTTCATTATTAATCTCCACTTGTATGAACAATAACACATGATAAAATGTTATCTAGCATGATTAGTGTTTTGGTTGAGGTTAGGGTTAGAGTAAGGGTTAGGGTTAGGATTCAGGTTAGGGTTGGGGTTAGGGTAAGCATCCTTTTTTTTTAACTTCATTATTAATCTCCACTTGTATGAACAATAACCAATGATAAAATGTTATCTAGCATGGTTAGTGTTTTGGTTGAGGTTAGGGTTAGAGTAAGGGTTAGGGTTAGGATTCAGGTTAGGGTTGGGGTTAGGGTTAGCATCTTTTTTTTTTAACTTCATTATTAATCTCCACTTGTATGAACAATAACCAATGATAAAATGTTATCTAGCATTATTAGTGTTTTGGTTGAGGTTAGGGTTAGAGTAAGGGTTAGGGTTAGGATTCAGGTTAGGGTTGGGGTTAGGGTTAGCATCTTTTTTTTTTAACTTCATTATTAATCTCCACTTGTATGAACAATAACCAATGATAAAATGTTATCTAGCATGATTAGTGTTTTGGTTGAGGTTAGGGTTAGAGTAAGGGTTAGGGTTAGGATTCAGGTTAGGGTTGGGGTTAGGGTTAGCATCTTTTTTTTTTAACTTCATTATTAATCTCCACTTGTATGAACAATAACCAATGATAAAATGTTATCTAGCATGGTTAGTGTTTTGGTTGAGGTTAGGGTTAGAGTAAGGGTTAGGTTTAGGATTCAGGTTAGGGTTGGGGTTAGGGTGAGCATCTTTTTTTTTAACTTCATTATTAATCTCCACTTGTATGAACAATAACCAATGATAAAATGTTATCTAGCATGGTTAGTTTTTTTGTTGAGGTTAGGGTTAGAGTAAGGGTTAGGGTTAGGATTCAGGTTAGGGTTGGGGTTAGGGTTAGCATCTTTTTTTTTTAACTTCATTATTAATCTCCACTTGTATGAACAATAACCAATGATAAAATGTTATCTAGCATGATTAGTGTTTTGGTTGAGGTTAGGGTTAGAGTAAGGGTTAGGGTTAGGATTCAGGTTAGGGTTGGGGTTAGGGTTAGCATCTTTTTTTTTTAACTTTATTATTAATCTCCACTTGTATGAACAATAACCAATGATAAAATGTTATCTAGCATGATTAGTGTTTTGGTTGAGGTTAGGGTTAGAGTAAGGGTTAGGGTTAGGATTCAGGTTAGGGTTGGGGTTAGGGTTAGCATCTTTTTTTTTTAACTTCATTATTAATCTCCACTTGTATGAACAATAACCAATGATAAAATGTTATCTAGCATGATTAGTGTTTTGGTTGAGGTTAGGGTTAGAGTAAGGGTTAGGGATAGGATTCAGGTTAGGGTTGGGGTTAGGGTTAGCATCTTTTTTTTTTAACTTCATTTTTAATCTCCACTTGTATGAACAATAACCAATGATAAAATGTTATCTAGCATGGTTAGTGTTTTGGTTGAGGTTAGGGTTAGAGTAAGGGTTAGGGTTAGGATTCAGGTTAGGGTTGGGGTTAGGGTTAGCATCTTTTTTTTTAACTTCATTATTAATCTCCACTTGTATGAACAATAACCAATGATAAAATGTTATCTAGCATGGTTAGTTTTGTGGTTGAGGTTAGGGTTAGAGTAAGGGTTAGGGTTAGGATTCAGGTTAGGGTTGGGGTTAGGGTTAGCATCTTTTTTTTTTAACTTCATTATTAATCTCCACTTGTATGAACAATAACCAATGATAAAATGTTATCTAGCATGATTAGTGTTTTGGTTGAGGTTAGGGTTAGAGTAAGGGTTAGGGTTAGGATTCAGGTTAGGGTTGGGGTTAGGGTTAGCATCTTTTTTTTTTAACTTCATTATTAATCTCCACTTATATGAAGAATAACCAATGATAAAATGTTATCTAGCATGGTTAGTGTTTTGGTTGAGGTTAGGGTTAGAGTAAGGGTTAGGGTTAGGATTCAGGTTGGGGTTGGGGTTAGGGTTAGCATCTTTTTTTTTTTACTTCATTATTAATCTCCACTTGTATGAACAATAACCAATGATAAAATGTTTCTAGCATGATTAGTGTTTTGGTTGAGGTTAGGGTTAGAGTAAGGGTTAGGGTTAGGATTCAGGTTAGGGTTGGGGTTAGGGTTAGCATCTTTTTTTTTTAACTTTATTATTAATCTCCACTTGTATGAACAATACCACATGATAAAACTGTATCAAGCATGATTAGTGTTTTGGTTGAGGTTAGGGTTAGAGTAAGGGTTAGGGTTAGGATTCAGGTTAGGGTTGGGGTTAGGGTTAGCATCTTTTTTTTTTAACTTCATTATTAATCTCCACTTGTATGAACAATAACCAATGATAAAATGTTATCTAGCATGATTAGTGTTTTGGTTGAGGTTAGGGTTAGAGTAAGGGTTAGGGATAGGATTCAGGTTAGGGTTGGGGTTAGGGTTAGCATCTTTTTTTTTTAACTTCATTTTTAATCTCCACTTGTATGAACAATAACCAATGATAAAATGTTATCTAGCATGGTTAGTGTTTTGGTTGAGGTTAGGGTTAGAGTAAGGGTTAGGGTTAGGATTCAGGTTAGGGTTGGGGTTAGGGTTAGCATCTTTTTTTTTAACTTCATTATTAATCTCCACTTGTATGAACAATAACCAATGATAAAATGTTATCTAGCATGATTAGTGTTTTGGTTGAGGTTAGGGTTAGAGTAAGGGTTAGGGTTAGGATTCAGGTTAGGGTTGGGGTTAGGGTTACCATCTTTTTTTTTTTAACTTCATTATTAATCTCCACTTGTATGAACAATAACCAATGATAAAATGTTATCTAGCATGGTTAGTGTTTTGGTTGAAATTAGGGTTAGAGTAAGGGTTAGGGTTAGGATTCAGGTTAGGGTTGGGGTTAGGGTTAGCATCTTTTTTTTTTAACTTCATTATTAATCTCCACTTGTATGAACAATAACCAATGATAAAATGTTATCTAGAATGATTAGTGTTTTGGTTGAGGTTAGGGTTAGAGTAAGGGTTAGGGTAAGGATTCAGGTTAGGGTTGGGGTTAGGGTTAGCATCTTTTTTTTTTAACTTCATTATTAATCTCCACTTGTATGAACAACACCCAATGATAAAATGTTATCTAGCATGATTAGTGTTTTGGTTGAGGTTAGGGTTAGAGTAAGGGTTAGGGTTAGGATTCAGGTTAGGGTTGGGGTTAGGGTTAGCATCTTTTTTTTTTTACTTCATTATTAATCTCCACTTGTATGAACAATAACACATGATAAAATGTTATCTAGCATGATTAGTGTTTTGGTTGAGGTTAGGGTTAGAGTAAGGGTTAGGGTTAGGATTCAGGTTAGGGTTGGGGTTAGGGTTAGCATCCTTTTTTTTTAACTTCATTATTAATCTCCACTTGTATGAACAATAACCAATGATAAAATGTTATCTAGCATGGTTAGTGTTTTGGTTGAGGTTAGGGTTAGAGTAAGGGTTAGGGTTAGGATTCAGGTTAGGGTTGGGGTTAGGGTTAGCATCTTTTTTTTTTAACTTCATTATTAATCTCCACTTGTATGAACAATAACCAATGATAAAATGTTATCTAGCATGATTAGTGTTTTGGTTGAGGTTAGGGTTAGAGTAAGGGTTAGGGTTAGGATTTAGGTTAGGGTTGGGGTTAGGGTTAGCATCTTTTTTTTTTAACTTCATTATTAATCTCCACTTGTATGAACAATAACCAATGATAAAATGTTATCTAGCATGGTTAGTGTTTTGGTTGAGGTTAGGGTTAGAGTAAGGGTTAGGGTTAGGATTAAGGTTAGGGTTGGGGTTAGGGTTAGCATCTTTTTTTTTTTACTTCATTATTATCTCCACTTGTATGAAAAATAACCAATGATAAAATGTTATCTAGCATAGTTAGTGTTTTGGTTGAGGTTAGGGTTAGAGTAAGGGTTAGGGTTAGGATTCAGGTTAGGGTTGGGGTTAGGGTTAGCATCTTTTTTTTTTAACTTCATTATTAATCTCCACTTGTATGAACAATACCACACGATAAAACTGTATCAAGCATGATTAGTGTTTCGGTTGAGGTTAGGGTTAGAGTAAGGGTTAGGGTTAGGATTCAGGTTAGGGTTGGGGTTAGGGTTAGCATCTTTTTTTTTTAACTTCATTATTAATCTCCACTTGTATGAACAATAACCAATGATAAAATGTTATCTAGCATGATTAGTGTTTTGGTTGAGGTTAGGGTTAGAGTAAGGGTTAGGGATAGGATTCAGGTTAGGGTTGGGGTTAGGGTTAGCATCTTTTTTTTTTAACTTCATTTTTAATCTACACTTGTATGAACAATAACCAATGATAAAATGTTATCTAGCATGGTTAGTGTTTTGGTTGAGGTTAGGGTTAGAGTAAGTGTTAGGGTTAGGATTCAGGTTAGGGTTGGGGTTAGGGTTAGCATCTTTTTTTTTAACTTCATTATTAATCTCCACTTGTATGAACAATAACCAATGATAAAATGTTATCTAGCATGGTTAGTTTTTTGGTTGAGGTTAGGGTTAGAGTAAGGGTTAGGGTTAGGATTCAGGTTAGGGTTGGGGTTAGGGTTAGCATCTTTTTTTTTTAACTTCATTATTAATCTCCACTTGTATGAACAATAACCAATGATAAAATGTTATCTAGCATGATTAGTGTTTTGGTTGAGGTTAGGGTTAGAGTAAGGGTTAGGGTAAGGATTCAGGTTAGGGTTGGGGTTAGGGTTAGCATCTTTTTTTTTTAACTTCATTATTAATCTCCACTTGTATGAACAATAACCAATGATAAAATGTTATCTAGCATGGTTAGTGTTTCGGTTGAGGTTAGGGTTAGAGTAAGGGTTAGGGTTAGGATTCAGGTTAGGGTTGGGGTTAGGGTTAGCATCTTTTTTTTTTTACTTCATTATTAATCTCCACTTGTATGAACAACACCCAATGATAAAATGTTATCTAGCATGATTAGTGTTTTGGTTGAGGTTAGGGTTAGAGTAAGGGTTAGGGTTAGGATTCAGGTTAGGGTTGGGGTAAGGGTTAGCATCTTTTTTTTTTTACTTCATTGTTAATCTCCACTTGTATGAACAATAACACATGATAAAATGTTATCTAGCATGATTAGTGTTTTGGTTGAGGTTAGGGTTAGAGTAAGGGTTAGGGTTAGGATTCAGGTTAGGGTTGGGGTTAGGGTTAGCATCCTTTTTTTTTAACTTCATTATTAATCTCCACTTGTATGAACAATAACCAATGATAAAATGTTATCTAGCATGGTTAGTGTTTTGGTTGAGGTTAGGGTTAGAGTAAGGGTTAGGGTTAGGATTCAGGTTAGGGTTGGGGTTAGGGTTAGCATCTTTTTTTTTTAACTTCATTATTAATCTCCACTTGTATGAACAATAACCAATGATAAAATGTTATCTAGCATGATTAGTGTTTTGGTTGAGGTTAGGGTTAGAGTAAGGGTTAGGGTTAGGATTCAGGTTAGGGTTGGGGTTAGGGTTAGCATCTTTTTTTTTTAACTTCATTATTAATCTCCACTTGTATGAACAATACCACATGATAAAACTGTATCAAGCATGATTAGTGTTTCGGTTGAGGTTAGGGTTAGAGTAAGCGTTAGGGTTAGGATTCAGGTTAGGGTTGGGGTTAGGGTTAGCATCTTTTTTTTTTAACTTCATTATTAATCTCCACTTGTATGAACAATAACCAATGATAAAATGTATCTAGCATGATTAGTGTTTTGGTTGAGGTTAGGGTTAGAGTAAGGGTTAGGGTTAGGATTCAGGTTAGGGTTGGGGTTAGGGTTAGCATCTTTTTTTTTTAACTTTATTATTAATCTCCACTTGTATGAACAATACCACATGATAAAACTGTATCAAGCATGATTAGTGTTTTGGTTGAGGTTAGGGTTAGAGTAAGGGTTAGGGTTAGGATTCAGGTTAGGGTTGGGGTTAGGGTTAGCATCTTTTTTTTTTAACTTCATTATTAATCTCCACTTGTATGAACAATAACCAATGATAAAATGTTATCTAGCATGATTAGTGTTTTGGTTGAGGTTAGGGTTAGAGTAAGGGTTAGGGATAGGATTCAGGTTAGGGTTGGGGTTAGGGTTAGCATCTTTTTTTTTTAACTTCATTTTTAATCTCCACTTGTATGAACAATAACCAATGATAAAATGTTATCTAGCATGGTTAGTGTTTTGCTTGAGGTTAGGGTTAGAGTAAGGGTTAGGGTTAGGATTCAGGTTAGGGTTGGGGTTAGGGTTAGCATCTTTTTTTTTAACTTCATTATTAATCTCAACTTGTATGAACAATAACCAATGATAAAATGTTATCTAGCATGATTAGTGTTTTGGTTGAGGTTAGGGTTAGAGTAAGGGTTAGGGTTAGGATTCAGGTTAGGGTTGGGGTTAGGGTTACCATCTTTTTTTTTTAACTTCATTATTAATCTCCACTTGTATGAACAATAACCAATGATAAAATGTTATCTAGCATGGTTAGTGTTTTGGTTGAGGTTAGGGTTAGAGTAAGGGTTAGGGTTAGGATTCAGGTTAGGGTTGGGGTTAGGGTTAGCATCTTTTTTTTTTAACTTCATTATTAATCTCCACTTGTATGAACAATAACCAATGATAAAATGTTATCTAGAATGATTAGTGTTTTGGTTGAGGTTAGGGTTAGAGTAAGGGTTAGGGTTAGGATTCAGGTTAGGGTTGGGGTTAGGGTTAGCATCTTTTTTTTTTAACTTCATTATTAATCTCCACTTGTATGAACAACACCCAATGATAAAATGTTATCTAGCATGATTAGTGTTTTGGTTGAGGTTAGGGTTAGAGTAAGGGTTAGGGTTAGGATTCAGGTTAGGGTTGGGGTTAGGGTTAGCATCTTTTTTTTTTTACTTCATTATTATCTCCACTTGTATGAACAATAACACATGATAAAATGTTATCTAGCATGATTAGTGTTTTGGTTGAGGTTAGGGTTAGAGTAAGGGTTAGGGTTAGGATTCAGGTTAGGGTTGGGGTAAGGGTTAGCATCCTTTTTTTTTAACTTCATTATTAATCTCCACTTGTATGAACAATAACCAATGATAAAATGTTATCTAGCATGGTTAGTGTTTTGGTTGAGGTTAGGGTTAGAGTAAGGGTTAGGGTTAGGATTCAGGTTAGGGTTGGGGTTAGGGTTAGCATCTTTTTTTTTTAACTTCATTATTAATCTCCACTTGTATGAACAATAACCAATGATAAAATGTTATCTAGCATGATTAGTGTTTTGGTTGAGGTTAGGGTTAGAGTAAGGGTTAGGGTTAGGATTTAGGTTAGGGTTGGGGTTAGGGTTAGCATCTTTTTTTTTTAACTTCATTATTAATCTCCACTTGTATGAACAATAACCAATGATAAAATGTTATCTAGCATGGTTAGTGTTTTGGTTGAGGTTAGGGTTAGAGTAAGGGTTAGGGTTAGGATTCAGGTTAGGGTTGGGGTTAGGGTTAGCATCTTTTTTTTTTTACTTCATTATTAATCTCCACTTGTATGAACAATAACCAATGATAAAATGTTATCTAGCATGATTAGTGTTTTGGTTGAGGTTAGGGTTAGAGTAAGGGTTAGGGATAGGATTCAGGTTAGGGTTGGGGTTAGGGTTAGCATCTTTTTTTCTTAACTTCATTTTTAATCTACACTTGTATGAACAATAACCAATGATAAAATGTTATCTAGCATGGTTAGTGTTTTGGTTGAGGTTAGGGTTAGAGTAAGTGTTAGGGTTAGGATTCAGGTTAGGGTTGGGGTTAGGGTTAGCATCTTTTTTTTTAACTTCATTATTAATCTCCACTTGTATGAACAATAACCAATGATAAAATGTTATCTAGCATGGTTAGTTTTTTGGTTGAGGTTAGGGTTAGAGTAAGGGTTAGGGTTAGGATTCAGGTTAGGGTTGGGGTTAGGGTTAGCATCTTTTTTTTTTAACTTCATTATTAATCTCCACTTGTATGAACAATAACCAATGATAAAATGTTATCTAGCATGATTAGTGTTTTGGTTGAGGTTAGGGTTAGAGTAAGGGTTAGGGTAAGGATTCAGGTTAGGGTTGGGGTTAGGGTTAGCATCTTTTTTTTTTAACTTCATTATTAATCTCCACTTGTATGAACAATAACCAATGATAAAATGTTATCTAGCATGGTTAGTGTTTTGGTTGAGGTTAGGGTTAGAGTAAGGGTTAGGGTTAGGATTCAGGTTAGGGTTGGGGTTAGGGTTAGCATCTTTTTTTTTTTACTTCATTATTAATCTCCACTTGTATGAACAACACCCAATGATAAAATGTTATCTAGCATGATTAGTGTTTTGGTTGAGGTTAGGGTTAGAGTAAGGGTTAGGGTTAGGATTCAGGTTAGGGTTGGGGTAAGGGTTAGCATCTTTTTTTTTTTACTTCATTGTTAATCTCCACTTGTATGAACAATAACACATGATAAAATGTTATCTAGCATGATTAGTGTTTTGGTTGAGGTTAGGGTTAGAGTAAGGGTTAGGGTTAGGATTCAGGTTAGGGTTGGGGTTAGGGTTAGCATCCTTTTTTTTTAACTTCATTATTAATCTCCACTTGTATGAACAATAACCAATGATAAAATGTTATCTAGCATGGTTAGTGTTTTGGTTGAGGTTAGGGTTAGAGTAAGGGTTAGGGTTAGGATTCAGGTTAGGGTTGGGGTTAGGGTTAGCATCTTTTTTTTTTAACTTCATTATTAATCTCCACTTGTATGAACAATAACCAATGATAAAATGTTATCTAGCATGATTAGTGTTTTGGTTGAGGTTAGGGTTAGAGTAAGGGTTAGGGTTAGGATTCAGGTTAGGGTTGGGGTTAGGGTTAGCATCTTTTTTTTTTAACTTCATTATTAATCTCCACTTGTATGAACAATACCACATGATAAAACTGTATCAAGCATGATTAGTGTTTCGGTTGAGGTTAGGGTTAGAGTAAGCGTTAAGGTTAGGATTCAGGTTAGGGTTGGGGTTAGGGTTAGCATCTTTTTTTTTTAACTTCATTATTAATCTCCACTTGTATGAACAATAACCAATGATAAAATGTATCTAGCATGATTAGTGTTTTGGTTGAGGTTAGGGTTAGAGTAAGGGTTAGGGTTAGGATTCAGGTTAGGGTTGGGGTTAGGGTTAGCATCTTTTTTTTTTAACTTTATTATTAATCTCCACTTGTATGAACAATACCACATGATAAAACTGTATCAAGCATGATTAGTGTTTTGGTTGAGGTTAGGGTTAGAGTAAGGGTTAGGGTTAGGATTCAGGTTAGGGTTGGGGTTAGGGTTAGCATCTTTTTTTTTTAACTTCATTATTAATCTCCACTTGTATGAACAATAACCAATGATAAAATGTTATCTAGCATGATTAGTGTTTTGGTTGAGGTTAGGGTTAGAGTAAGGGTTAGGGTTAGGATTTAGGTTAGGGTTGGGGTTAGGGTTAGCATCTTTTTTTTTTAACTTCATTATTAATCTCCACTTGTATGAACAATAACCAATGATAAAATGTTATCTAGCATGGTTAGTGTTTTGGTTGAGGTTAGGGTTAGAGTAAGGGTTAGGGTTAGGATTAAGGTTAGGGTTGGGGTTAGGGTTAGCATCTTTTTTTTTTTACTTCATTATTATCTCCACTTGTATGAATAATAACCAATGATAAAATGTTATCTAGCATAGTTAGTGTTTTGGTTGAGGTTAGGGTTAGAGTAAGGGTTAGGGTTAGGATTCAGGTTAGGGTTGGGGTTAGGGTTAGCATCTTTTTTTTTTAACTTCATTATTAATCTCCACTTGTATGAACAATACCACACGATAAAACTGTATCAAGCATGATTAGTGTTTCGGTTGAGGTTAGGGTTAGAGTAAGGGTTAGGGTTAGGATTCAGGTTAGGGTTGGGGTTAGGGTTAGCATCTTTTTTTTTTAACTTCATTATTAATCTCCACTTGTATGAACAATAACCAATGATAAAATGTTATCTAGCATGATTAGTGTTTTGGTTGAGGTTAGGGTTAGAGTAAGGGTTAGGGATAGGATTCAGGTTAGGGTTGGGGTTAGGGTTAGCATCTTTTTTTTTTAACTTCATTTTTAATCTACACTTGTATGAACAATAACCAATGATAAAATGTTATCTAGCATGGTTAGTGTTTTGGTTGAGGTTAGGGTTAGAGTAAGTGTTAGGGTTAGGATTCAGGTTAGGGTTGGGGTTAGGGTTAGCATCTTTTTTTTTAACTTCATTATTAATCTCCACTTGTATGAACAATAACCAATGATAAAATGTTATCTAGCATGGTTAGTTTTTTGGTTGAGGTTAGGGTTAGAGTAAGGGTTAGGGTTAGGATTCAGGTTAGGGTTGGGGTTAGGGTTAGCATCTTTTTTTTTTAACTTCATTATTAATCTCCACTTGTATGAACAATAACCAATGATAAAATGTTATCTAGCATGATTAGTGTTTTGGTTGAGGTTAGGGTTAGAGTAAGGGTTAGGGTAAGGATTCAGGTTAGGGTTGGGGTTAGGGTTAGCATCTTTTTTTTTTAACTTCATTATTAATCTCCACTTGTATGAACAATAACCAATGATAAAATGTTATCTAGCATGGTTAGTGTTTTGGTTGAGGTTAGGGTTAGAGTAAGGGTTAGGGTTAGGATTCAGGTTAGGGTTGGGGTTAGGGTTAGCATCTTTTTTTTTTTACTTCATTATTAATCTCCACTTGTATGAACAACACCCAATGATAAAATGTTATCTAGCATGATTAGTGTTTTGGTTGAGGTTAGGGTTAGAGTAAGGGTTAGGGTTAGGATTCAGGTTAGGGTTGGGGTAAGGGTTAGCATCTTTTTTTTTTTACTTCATTGTTAATCTCCACTTGTATGAACAATAACACATGATAAAATGTTATCTAGCATGATTAGTGTTTTGGTTGAGGTTAGGGTTAGAGTAAGGGTTAGGGTTAGGATTCAGGTTAGGGTTGGGGTTAGGGTTAGCATCCTTTTTTTTTAACTTCATTATTAATCTCCACTTGTATGAACAATAACCAATGATAAAATGTTATCTAGCATGGTTAGTGTTTTGGTTGAGGTTAGGGTTAGAGTAAGGGTTAGGGTTAGGATTCAGGTTAGGGTTGGGGTTAGGGTTAGCATCTTTTTTTTTTAACTTCATTATTAATCTCCACTTGTATGAACAATAACCAATGATAAAATGTTATCTAGCATGATTAGTGTTTTGGTTGAGGTTAGGGTTAGAGTAAGGGTTAGGGTTAGGATTCAGGTTAGGGTTGGGGTTAGGGTTAGCATCTTTTTTTTTTAACTTCATTATTAATCTCCACTTGTATGAACAATACCACATGATAAAACTGTATCAAGCATGATTAGTGTTTCGGTTGAGGTTAGGGTTAGAGTAAGCGTTAGGGTTAGGATTCAGGTTAGGGTTGGGGTTAGGGTTAGCATCTTTTTTTTTTAACTTCATTATTAATCTCCACTTGTATGAACAATAACCAATGATAAAATGTATCTAGCATGATTAGTGTTTTGGTTGAGGTTAGGGTTAGAGTAAGGGTTAGGGTTAGGATTCAGGTTAGGGTTGGGGTTAGGGTTAGCATCTTTTTTTTTTAACTTTATTATTAATCTCCACTTGTATGAACAATACCACATGATAAAACTGTATCAAGCATGATTAGTGTTTTGGTTGAGGTTAGGGTTAGAGTAAGGGTTAGGGTTAGGATTCAGGTTAGGGTTGGGGTTAGGGTTAGCATCTTTTTTTTTTAACTTCATTATTAATCTCCACTTGTATGAACAATAACCAATGATAAAATGTTATCTAGCATGATTAGTGTTTTGGTTGAGGTTAGGGTTAGAGTAAGGGTTAGGGATAGGATTCAGGTTAGGGTTGGGGTTAGGGTTAGCATCTTTTTTTTTTAACTTCATTTTTAATCTCCACTTGTATGAACAATAACCAATGATAAAATGTTATCTAGCATGGTTAGTGTTTTGCTTGAGGTTAGGGTTAGAGTAAGGGTTAGGGTTAGGATTCAGGTTAGGGTTGGGGTTAGGGTTAGCATCTTTTTTTTTAACTTCATTATTAATCTCTACTTGTATGAACAATAACCAATGATAAAATGTTATCTAGCATGATTAGTGTTTTGGTTGAGGTTAGGGTTAGAGTAAGGGTTAGGGTTAGGATTCAGGTTAGGGTTGGGGTTAGGGTTACCATCTTTTTTTTTTAACTTCATTATTAATCTCCACTTGTATGAACAATAACCAATGATAAAATGTTATCTAGCATGGTTAGTGTTTTGGTTGAGGTTAGGGTTAGAGTAAGGGTTAGGGTTAGGATTCAGGTTAGGGTTGGGGTTAGGGTTAGCATCTTTTTTTTTTAACTTCATTATTAATCTCCACTTGTATGAACAATAACCAATGATAAAATGTTATCTAGAATGATTAGTGTTTTGGTTGAGGTTAGGGTTAGAGTAAGGGTTAGGGTTAGGATTCAGGTTAGGGTTGGGGTTAGGGTTAGCATCTTTTTTTTTTAACTTCATTATTAATCTCCACTTGTATGAACAACACCCAATGATAAAATGTTATCTAGCATGATTAGTGTTTTGGTTGAGGTTAGGGTTAGAGTAAGGGTTAGGGTTAGGATTCAGGTTAGGGTTGGGGTTAGGGTTAGCATCTTTTTTTTTTTACTTCATTATTATCTCCACTTGTATGAACAATAACACATGATAAAATGTTATCTAGCATGATTAGTGTTTTGGTTGAGGTTAGGGTTAGAGTAAGGGTTAGGGTTAGGATTCAGGTTAGGGTTGGGGTAAGGGTTAGCATCCTTTTTTTTTAACTTCATTATTAATCTCCACTTGTATGAACAATAACCAATGATAAAATGTTATCTAGCATGGTTAGTGTTTTGGTTGAGGTTAGGGTTAGAGTAAGGGTTAGGGTTAGGATTCAGGTTAGGGTTGGGGTTAGGGTTAGCATCTTTTTTTTTTAACTTCATTATTAATCTCCACTTGTATGAACAATAACCAATGATAAAATGTTATCTAGCATGATTAGTGTTTTGGTTGAGGTTAGGGTTAGAGTAAGGGTTAGGGTTAGGATTTAGGTTAGGGTTGGGGTTAGGGTTAGCATCTTTTTTTTTTAACTTCATTATTAATCTCCACTTGTATGAACAATAACCAATGATAAAATGTTATCTAGCATGGTTAGTGTTTTGGTTGAGGTTAGGGTTAGAGTAAGGGTTAGGGTTAGGATTCAGGTTAGGGTTGGGGTTAGGGTTAGCATCTTTTTTTTTTTACTTCATTATTATCTCCACTTGTATGAACAATAACCAATGATAAAATGTTATCTAGCATAGTTAGTGTTTTGGTTGAGGTTAGGGTTAGAGTAAGGGTTAGGGTTAGGATTCAGGTTAGGGTTGGGGTTAGGGTTAGCATCTTTTTTTTTTAACTTCATTATTAATCTCCACTTGTATGAACAATACCACACGATAAAACTGTATCAAGCATGATTAGTGTTTCGGTTGAGGTTAGGGTTAGAGTAAGGGTTAGGGTTAGGATTCAGGTTAGGGTTGGGGTTAGGGTTAGCATCTTTTTTTTTTAACTTCATTATTAATCTCCACTTGTATGAACAATAACCAATGATAAAATGTTATCTAGCATGATTAGTGTTTTGGTTGAGGTTAGGGTTAGAGTAAGGGTTAGGGATAGGATTCAGGTTAGGGTTGGGGTTAGGGTTAGCATCTTTTTTTTTTAACTTCATTTTTAATCTACACTTGTATGAACAATAACCAATGATAAAATGTTATCTAGCATGGTTAGTGTTTTGGTTGAGGTTAGGGTTAGAGTAAGGGTTAGGGTCAGGATTCAGGTTAGGGTTGGGGTTAGGGTTAGCATCTTTTTTTTTAACTTCATTATTAATCTCCACTTGTATGAACAATAACCAATGATAAAATGTTATCTAGCATGGTTAGTTTTTTGGTTGAGGTTAGGGTTAGAGTAAGGGTTAGGGTTAGGATTCAGGTTAGGGTTGGGGTTAGGGTTAGCATCTTTTTTTTTTAACTTCATTATTAATCTCCACTTGTATGAACAATAACCAATGATAAAATGTTATCTAGCATGATTAGTGTTTTGGTTGAGGTTAGGGTTAGAGTAAGGGTTAGGGTAAGGATTCAGGTTAGGGTTGGGGTTAGGGTTAGCATCTTTTTTTTTAACTTCATTATTAATCTCCACTTGTATGAACAATAACCAATGATAAAATGTTATCTAGCATGGTTAGTGTTTTGGTTGAGGTTAGGGTTAGAGTAAGTGTTAGGGTTAGGATTCAGGTTAGGGTTGGGGTTAGGGTTAGCATCTTTTTTTTTAACTTCATTATTAATCTCCACTTGTATGAACAATAACCAATGATAAAATGTTATCTAGCATGGTTAGTTTTTTGGTTGAGGTTAGGGTTAGAGTAAGGGTTAGGGTTAGGATTCAGGTTAGGGTTGGGGTTAGGGTTAGCATCTTTTTTTTTTAACTTCATTATTAATCTCCACTTGTATGAACAATAACCAATGATAAAATGTTATCTAGCATGATTAGTGTTTTGGTTGAGGTTAGGGTTAGAGTAAGGGTTAGGGTAAGGATTCAGGTTAGGGTTGGGGTTAGGGTTAGCATCTTTTTTTTTAACTTCATTATTAATCTCCACTTGTATGAACAATAACCAATGATAAAATGTTATCTAGCATGGTTAGTGTTTTGGTTGAGGTTAGGGTTAGAGTAAGGGTTAGGGTTAGGATTCAGGTTAGGGTTGGGGTTAGGGTTAGCATCTTTTTTTTTTTACTTCATTATTAATCTCCACTTGTATGAACAACACCCAATGATAAAATGTTATCTAGCATGATTAGTGTTTTGGTTGAGGTTAGGGTTAGAGTAAGGGTTAGGGTTAGGATTCAGGTTAGGGTTGGGGTAAGGGTTAGCATCTTTTTTTTTTTACTTCATTGTTAATCTCCACTTGTATGAACAATAACACATGATAAAATGTTATCTAGCATGATTAGTGTTTTGGTTGAGGTTAGGGTTAGAGTAAGGGTTAGGGTTAGGATTCAGGTTAGGGTTGGGGTTAGGGTTAGCATCCTTTTTTTTTAACTTCATTATTAATCTCCACTTGTATGAACAATAACCAATGATAAAATGTTATCTAGCATGGTTAGTGTTTTGGTTGAGGTTAGGGTTAGAGTAAGGGTTAGGGTTAGGATTCAGGTTAGGGTTGGGGTTAGGGTTAGCATCTTTTTTTTTTAACTTCATTATTAATCTCCACTTGTATGAACAATAACCAACGATAAAATGTTATCTAGCATGATTAGTGTTTTGGTTGAGGTTAGGGTTAGAGTAAGGGTTAGGGTTAGGATTCAGGTTAGGGTTGGGGTTAGGGTTAGCATCTTTTTTTTTTAACTTCATTATTAATCTCACCTTGTATGAACAATACCACATGATAAAACTGTATCAAGCATGATTAGTGTTTCGGTTGAGGTTAGGGTTAGAGTAAGCGTTAGGGTTAGGATTCAGGTTAGGGTTGGGGTTAGGGTTAGCATCTTTTTTTTTTAACTTCATTATTAATCTCCACTTGTATGAACAATAACCAATAATAAAATGTATCTAGCATGATTAGTGTTTTGGTTGAGGTTAGGGTTAGAGTAAGGGTTAGGGTTAGGATTCAGGTTAGGGTTGGGGTTAGGGTTAGCATCTTTTTTTTTTAACTTTATTATTAATCTCCACTTGTATGAACAATACCACATGATAAAACTGTATCAAGCATGATTAGTGTTTTGGTTGAGGTTAGGGTTAGAGTAAGGGTTAGGGTTAGGATTCAGGTTAGGGTTGGGGTTAGGGTTAGCATCTTTTTTTTTTAACTTCATTATTAATCTCCACTTGTATGAACAATAACCAATGATAAAATGTTATCTAGCATGATTAGTGTTTTGGTTGAGGTTAGGGTTAGAGTAAGGGTTAGGGATAGGATTCAGGTTAGGGTTGGGGTTAGGGTTAGCATCTTTTTTTTTTAACTTCATTTTTAATCTCCACTTGTATGAACAATAACCAATGATAAAATGTTATCTAGCATGGTTAGTGTTTTGCTTGAGGTTAGGGTTAGAGTAAGGGTTAGGGTTAGGATTCAGGTTAGGGTTGGGGTTAGGGTTAGCATCTTTTTTTTTAACTTCATTATTAATCTCCACTTGTATGAACAATAACCAATGATAAAATGTTATCTAGCATGATTAGTGTTTTGGTTGAGGTTAGGGTTAGAGTAAGGGTTAGGGTTAGGATTCAGGTTAGGGTTGGGGTTAGGGTTACCATCTTTTTTTTTTAACTTCATTATTAATCTCCACTTGTATGAACAATAACCAATGATAAAATGTTATCTAGCATGGTTAGTGTTTTGGTTGAGGTTAGGGTTAGAGTAAGGGTTAGGGTTAGGATTCAGGTTAGGGTTGGGGTTAGGGGTAGCATCTTTTTTTTTTAACTTCATTATTAATCTCCACTTGTATGAACAATAACCAATGATAAAATGTTATCTAGAATGATTAGTGTTTTGGTTGAGGTTAGGGTTAGAGTAAGGGTTAGGGTTAGGATTCAGGTTAGGGTTGGGGTTAGGGTTAGCATCTTTTTTTTTTAACTTCATTATTAATCTCCACTTGTATGAACAATAACACATGATAAAATGTTATCTAGCATGATTAGTGTTTTGGTTGAGGTTAGGGTTAGAGTAAGGGTTAGGGTTAGGATTCAGGTTAGGGTTGGGGTTAGGGTTAGCATCTTTTTTTTTTTACTTCATTATTATCTCCACTTGTATGAACAATAACACATGATAAAATGTTATCTAGCATGATTAGTGTTTTGGTTGAGGTTAGGGTTAGAGTAAGGGTTAGGGTTAGGATTCAGGTTAGGGTTGGGGTTAGGGTTAGCATCTTTTTTTTTTAACTTCATTATTAATCTCCACTTGTATGAACAATAACCAATGATAAAATGTTATCTAGCATGATTAGTGTTTTGGTTGAGGTTAGGGTTAGAGTAAGGGTTAGGGTTAGGATTCAGGTTAGGGTTGGGGTTAGGGGTAGCATCTTTTTTTTTTAACTTCATTATTAATCTCCACTTGTATGAACAATAACCAATGATAAAATGTTATCTAGAATGATTAGTGTTTTGGTTGAGGTTAGGGTTAGAGTAAGGGTTAGGGTTAGGATTCAGGTTAGGGTTGGGGTTAGGGTTAGCATCTTTTTTTTTTAACTTCATTATTAATCTCCACTTGTATGAACAACACCCAATGATAAAATGTTATCTAGCATGATTAGTGTTTTGGTTGAGGTTAGGGTTAGAGTAAGGGTTAGGGTTAGGATTCAGGTTAGGGTTGGGGTTAGGGTTAGCATCTTTTTTTTTTTACTTCATTATTATCTCCACTTGTATGAACAATAACACATGATAAAATGTTATCTAGCATGATTAGTGTTTTGGTTGAGGTTAGGGTTAGAGTAAGGGTTAGGGTTAGGATTCAGGTTAGGGTTGGGGTTAGGGTTAGCATCTTTTTTTTTTAACTTCATTATTAATCTCCACTTGTATGAACAATAACCAATGATAAAATGTTATCTAGCATGATTAGTGTTTTGGTTGAGGTTAGGGTTAGAGTAAGGGTTAGGGTTAGGATTCAGGTTAGGGTTGGGGTTAGGGTTAGCATCTTTTTTTTTAACTTCATTATTAATCTCCACTTGTATGAACAATAACCAATGATAAAATGTTATCTAGCATGGTTAGTTTTTTGGTTGAGGTTAGGGTTAGAGTAAGGGTTAGGGTTAGGATTCAGGTTAGGGTTGGGGTTAGGGTTAGCATCTTTTTTTTTTAACTTCATTATTAATCTCCACTTGTATGAACAATAACCAATGATAAAATGTTATCTAGCATGATTAGTGTTTTGGTTGAGGTTAGGGTTAGAGTAAGGGTTAGGGTAAGGATTCAGGTTAGGGTTGGGGTTAGGGTTAGCATCTTTTTTTTTAACTTCATTATTAATCTCCACTTGTATGAACAATAACCAATGATAAAATGTTATCTAGCATGGTTAGTGTTTTGGTTGAGGTTAGGGTTAGAGTAAGTGTTAGGGTTAGGATTCAGGTTAGGGTTGGGGTTAGGGTTAGCATCTTTTTTTTTAACTTCATTATTAATCTCCACTTGTATGAACAATAACCAATGATAAAATGTTATCTAGCATGGTTAGTTTTTTGGTTGAGGTTAGGGTTAGAGTAAGGGTTAGGGTTAGGATTCAGGTTAGGGTTGGGGTTAGGGTTAGCATCTTTTTTTTTTAACTTCATTATTAATCTCCACTTGTATGAACAATAACCAATGATAAAATGTTATCTAGCATGATTAGTGTTTTGGTTGAGGTTAGGGTTAGAGTAAGGGTTAGGGTAAGGATTCAGGTTAGGGTTGGGGTTAGGGTTAGCATCTTTTTTTTTAACTTCATTATTAATCTCCACTTGTATGAACAATAACCAATGATAAAATGTTATCTAGCATGGTTAGTGTTTTGGTTGAGGTTAGGGTTAGAGTAAGGGTTAGGGTTAGGATTCAGGTTAGGGTTGGGGTTAGGGTTAGCATCTTTTTTTTTTTACTTCATTATTAATCTCCACTTGTATGAACAACACCCAATGATAAAATGTTATCTAGCATGATTAGTGTTTTGGTTGAGGTTAGGGTTAGAGTAAGGGTTAGGGTTAGGATTCAGGTTAGGGTTGGGGTAAGGGTTAGCATCTTTTTTTTTTTACTTCATTGTTAATCTCCACTTGTATGAACAATAACACATGATAAAATGTTATCTAGCATGATTAGTGTTTTGGTTGAGGTTAGGGTTAGAGTAAGGGTTAGGGTTAGGATTCAGGTTAGGGTTGGGGTTAGGGTTAGCATCCTTTTTTTTTAACTTCATTATTAATCTCCACTTGTATGAACAATAACCAATGATAAAATGTTATCTAGCATGGTTAGTGTTTTGGTTGAGGTTAGGGTTAGAGTAAGGGTTAGGGTTAGGATTCAGGTTAGGGTTGGGGTTAGGGTTAGCATCTTTTTTTTTTAACTTCATTATTAATCTCCACTTGTATGAACAATAACCAATGATAAAATGTTATCTAGCATGATTAGTGTTTTGGTTGAGGTTAGGGTTAGAGTAAGGGTTAGGGTTAGGATTCAGGTTAGGGTTGGGGTTAGGGTTGGCATCTTTTTTTTTTAACTTCATTATTAATCTCCACTTGTATGAACAATACCACATGATAAAACTGTATCAAGCATGATTAGTGTTTCGGTTGAGGTTAGGGTTAGAGTAAGCGTTAGGGTTAGGATTCAGGTTAGGGTTGGGGTTAGGGTTAGCATCTTTTTTTTTTAACTTCATTATTAATCTCCACTTGTATGAACAATAACCAATGATAAAATGTATCTAGCATGATTAGTGTTTTGGTTGAGGTTAGGGTTAGAGTAAGGGTTAGGGTTAGGATTCAGGTTAGGGTTGGGGTTAGGGTTAGCATCTTTTTTTTTTAACTTTATTATTAATCTCCACTTGTATGAACAATACCACATGATAAAACTGTATCAAGCATGATTAGTGTTTTGGTTGAGGTTAGGGTTAGAGTAAGGGTTAGGGTTAGGATTCAGGTTAGGGTTGGGGTTAGGGTTAGCATCTTTTTTTTTTAACTTCATTATTAATCTCCACTTGTATGAACAATAACCAATGATAAAATGTTATCTAGCATGATTAGTGTTTTGGTTGAGGTTAGGGTTAGAGTAAGGGTTAGGGATAGGATTCAGGTTAGGGTTGGGGTTAGGGTTAGCATCTTTTTTTTTTAACTTCATTTTTAATCTCCACTTGTATGAACAATAACCAATGATAAAATGTTATCTAGCATGGTTAGTGTTTTGCTTGAGGTTAGGGTTAGAGTAAGGGTTAGGGTTAGGATTCAGGTTAGGGTTGGGGTTAGGGTTAGCATCTTTTTTTTTAACTTCATTATTAATCTCCACTTGTATGAACAATAACCAATGATAAAATGTTATCTAGCATGATTAGTGTTTTGGTTGAGGTTAGGGTTAGAGTAAGGGTTAGGGTTAGGATTCAGGTTAGGGTTGGGGTTAGGGTTACCATCTTTTTTTTTTAACTTCATTATTAATCTCCACTTGTATGAACAATAACCAATGATAAAATGTTATCTAGCATGGTTAGTGTTTTGGTTGAGGTTAGGGTTAGAGTAAGGGTTAGGGTTAGGATTCAGGTTAGGGTTGGGGTTAGGGTTAGCATCTTTTTTTTTTAACTTCATTATTAATCTCCACTTGTATGAACAATAACCAATGATAAAATGTTATCTAGAATGATTAGTGTTTTGGTTGAGGTTAGGGTTAGAGTAAGGGTTAGGGTTAGGATTCAGGTTAGGGTTGGGGTTAGGGTTAGCATCTTTTTTTTTTAACTTCATTATTAATCTCCACTTGTATGAACAACACCCAATGATAAAATGTTATCTAGCATGATTAGTGTTTTGGTTGAGGTTAGGGTTAGAGTAAGGGTTAGGGTTAGGATTCAGGTTAGGGTTGGGGTTAGGGTTAGCATCTTTTTTTTTTTACTTCATTATTATCTCCACTTGTATGAACAATAACACATGATAAAATGTTATCTAGCATGATTAGTGTTTTGGTTGAGGTTAGGGTTAGAGTAAGGGTTAGGGTTAGGATTCAGGTTAGGGTTGGGGTAAGGGTTAGCATCCTTTTTTTTTAACTTCATTATTAATCTCCACTTGTATGAACAATAACCAATGATAAAATGTTATCTAGCATGGTTAGTGTTTTGGTTGAGGTTAGGGTTAGAGTAAGGGTTAGGGTTAGGATTCAGGTTAGGGTTGGGGTTAGGGTTAGCATCTTTTTTTTTTAACTTCATTATTAATCTCCACTTGTATGAACAATAACCAATGATAAAATGTTATCTAGCATGATTAGTGTTTTGGTTGAGGTTAGGGTTAGAGTAAGGGTTAGGGTTAGGATTTAGGTTAGGGTTGGGGTTAGGGTTAGCATCTTTTTTTTTTAACTTCATTATTAATCTCCACTTGTATGAACAATAACCAATGATAAAATGTTATCTAGCATGGTTAGTGTTTTGGTTGAGGTTAGGGTTAGAGTAAGGGTTAGGGTTAGGATTCAGGTTAGGGTTGGGGTTAGGGTTAGCATCTTTTTTTTTTTACTTCATTATTATCTCCACTTGTATGAACAATAACCAATGATAAAATGTTATCTAGCATAGTTAGTGTTTTGGTTGAGGTTAGGGTTAGAGTAAGGGTTAGGGTTAGGATTCAGGTTAGGGTTGGGGTTAGGGTTAGCATCTTTTTTTTTTAACTTCATTATTAATCTCCACTTGTATGAACAATACCACACGATAAAACTGTATCAAGCATGATTAGTGTTTCGGTTGAGGTTAGGGTTAGAGTAAGGGTTAGGGTTAGGATTCAGGTTAGGGTTGGGGTTAGGGTTAGCATCTTTTTTTTTTAACTTCATTATTAATCTCCACTTGTATGAACAATAACCAATGATAAAATGTTATCTAGCATGATTAGTGTTTTGGTTGAGGTTAGGGTTAGAGTAAGGGTTAGGGATAGGATTCAGGTTAGGGTTGGGGTTAGGGTTAGCATCTTTTTTTTTTAACTTCATTTTTAATCTACACTTGTATGAACAATAACCAATGATAAAATGTTATCTAGCATGGTTAGTGTTTTGGTTGAGGTTAGGGTTAGAGTAAGGGTTAGGGTTAGGATTCAGGTTAGGGTTGGGGTTAGGGTTAGCATCTTTTTTTTTAACTTCATTATTAATCTCCACTTGTATGAACAATAACCAATGATAAAATGTTATCTAGCATGGTTAGTTTTTTGGTTGAGGTTAGGGTTAGAGTAAGGGTTAGGGTTAGGATTCAGGTTAGGGTTGGGGTTAGGGTTAGCATCTTTTTTTTTTAACTTCATTATTAATCTCCACTTGTATGAACAATAACCAATGATAAAATGTTATCTAGCATGATTAGTGTTTTGGTTGAGGTTAGGGTTAGAGTAAGGGTTAGGGTAAGGATTCAGGTTAGGGTTGGGGTTAGGGTTAGCATCTTTTTTTTTAACTTCATTATTAATCTCCACTTGTATGAACAATAACCAATGATAAAATGTTATCTAGCATGGTTAGTGTTTTGGTTGAGGTTAGGGTTAGAGTAAGGGTTAGGGTTAGGATTCAGGTTAGGGTTGGGGTTAGGGTTAGCATCTTTTTTTTTTTACTTCATTATTAATCTCCACTTGTATGAACAACACCCAATGATAAAATGTTATCTAGCATGATTAGTGTTTTGGTTGAGGTTAGGGTTAGAGTAAGGGTTAGGGTTAGGATTCAGGTTAGGGTTGGGGTAAGGGTTAGCATCTTTTTTTTTTTACTTCATTGTTAATCTCCACTTGTATGAACAATAACACATGATAAAATGTTATCTAGCATGATTAGTGTTTTGGTTGAGGTTAGGGTTAGAGTAAGGGTTAGCGTTAGGATTCAGGTTAGGGTTGGGGTTAGGGTTAGCATCCTTTTTTTTTAACTTCATTATTAATCTCCACTTGTATGAACAATAACCAATGATAAAATGTTATCTAGCATGGTTAGTGTTTTGGTTGAGGTTAGGGTTAGAGTAAGGGTTAGGGTTAGGATTCAGGTTAGGGTTGGGGTTAGGGTTAGCATCTTTTTTTTTTAACTTCATTATTAATCTCCACTTGTATGAACAATAACCAATGATAAAATGTTATCTAGCATGATTAGTGTTTTGGTTGAGGTTAGGGTTAGAGTAAGGGTTAGGGTTAGGATTCAGGTTAGGGTTGGGGTTAGGGTTAGCATCTTTTTTTTTTAACTTCATTATTAATCTCCACTTGTATGAACAATAACCAATGATAAAATGTTATCTAGCATGGTTAGTGTTTTGGTTGAGGTTAGGGTTAGAGTAAGGGTTAGGGTTAGGATTCAGGTTAGGGTTGGGGTTAGGGTTAGCATCTTTTTTTTTTTACATTATTATTATCTCCACTTGTATGAACAATAACCAATGATAAAATGTTATCTAGCATGATTAGTGTTTTGGTTGAGGTTAGGGTTAGAGTAAGGGTTAGGGTTAGGATTCAGGTTAGGGTTGGGGTTAGGGTTAGCATCTTTTTTTTTTAACTTCATTATTAATCTCCACTTGTATGAACAATACCACATGATAAAACTGTATCAAGCATGATTAGTGTTTTGGTTGAGGTTAGGGTTAGAGTAAGGGTTAGGGTTAGGATTCAGGTTAGGGTTGGGGTTAGGGTTAGCATCTTTTTTTTTTAACTTCATTATTAATCTCCACTTGTATGAACAATAACCAATGATAAAATGTTATCTAGCATTATTAGTGTTTTGGTTGAGGTTAGGGTTAGAGTAAGGGTTAGGGTAAGGATTCAGGTTAGGGTTGGGGTTAGGGTTAGCATCTTTTTTTTTTAACTTCATTATTAATCTCCACTTGTATGAACAATAACCAATGATAAAATGTTATCTAGCATGGTTAGTGTTTTGGTTGAGGTTAGGGTTAGAGTAAGGGTTAGGGTTAGGATTCAGGTTAGGGTTGGGGTTAGGGTTAGCATCTTTTTTTTTTAACTTCATTATTAATCTCCACTTGTATGAACAATACCACATGATAAAACTGTATCAAGCATGATTAGTGTTTTGGTTGAGGTTAGGGTTAGAGTAAGGGTTAGGGTTAGGATTCAGGTTAGGGTTGGGGTTAGGGTTAGCATCTTTTTTTTTTAACTTCATTATTAATCTCCACTTGTATGAACAATAACCAATGATAAAATGTTATCTAGCATGATTAGTGTTTTGGTTGAGGTTAGGGTTAGAGTAAGGGTTAGGGTTAGGATTCAGGTTAGGGTTGGGGTTAGGGTTAGCATCTTTTTTTTGTAACTTCATTATTAATCTCCACTTGTATGAACAATAACCAATGATAAAATGTTATCTAGCATGATTAGTGTTTTGGTTGAGGTTAGGGTTAGAGTAAGGGTTAGGGTTAGGATTCAGGTTAGGGTTGGGGTTAGGGTTAGCATCTTTTTTTTTAACTTCATTTTTAATCTCCACTTGTATGAACAATAACCAATGATAAAATGTTATCTAGCATGGTTAGTGTTTTGGTTGAGGTTAGGGTTAGAGTAAGGGTTAGGGTTAGGATTCAGGTTAGGGTTGGGGTTAGGGTTAGCATCTTTTTTTTTTAACTTCATTATTAATCTCCACTTGTATGAACAATAACCAATGATAAAATGTTATCTAGCATGATTAGTGTTTTGGTTGAGGTTAGGGTTAGAGTAAGGGTTAGGGTTAGGATTCAGGTTAGGGTTGGGGGTAGGGTTAGCATCTTTTTTTTTTAACTTCATTATTAATCTCCACTTGTATGAACAATAACCAATGATAAAATGTTATCTAGCATGATTAGTGTTTTGGTTGAGGTTAGGGTTAGAGTAAGGGTTAGGGTTAGGATTCAGGTTAGGGTTGGGGTTAGGGTTAGCATCTTTTTTTTTTAACTTCATTATTAATCTCCACTTGTATGAACAATAACCAATGATAAAATGTTATCTAGCATGGTTAGTGTTTTGGTTGAGGTTAGGGTTAGAGTAAGGGTTAGGGTTAGGATTCAGGTAAGGGTTGGGGTTAGGGTTAGCATCTTTTTTTTTAAACTTCATTATTCATCTCCACTTGTATGAACAATAACCAATGATAAAATGTTATCTAGCATGGTTAGTGTTTTGGTTGAGGTTAGGGTTAGAGTAAGGGTTAGGGTTAGGATTCAGGTTAGGGTTGGGGTTAGGGTTAGCATCTTTTTTTTTAAACTTCATTATTCATCTCCACTTGTATGAACAATAACCAATGATAAAATGTTATCTAGCATGATTAGTGTTTTGGTTGAGGTTAGGGTTAGAGTAAGGGTTAGGGTTAGGATTCAGGTTAGGGTTGGGGTTAGGGTTAGCATCTTTTTTTTTAAACTTCATTATTAATCTCCACTTGTATGAACAATAACCAATGATAAAATGTTATCTAGCATGGTTAGTGTTTTGGTTGAGGTTAGGGTTAGAGTAAGGGTTAGGGTTAGGATTCAGGTTAGGGTTGGGGTTAGCATCTTTTTTTTTTAACTTCATTATTAATCTCCACTTGTATGAACAATAACCAATGATAAAATGTTATCTAGCATGGTTAGTGTTTTGGTTGAGGTTAGGGTTAGAGTAAGGGTTAGGGTTAGGATTCAGGTTAGGGTTGGGGTTAGGGTTAGCATCTTTTTTTTTAACTTCATTATTAATCTCCACTTGTATGAACAATAACCAATGATAAAATGTTATCTAGCATGATTAGTGTTTTGGTTGAGGTTAGGGTTAGAGTAAGGGTTAGGGTTAGGATTCAGGTTAGGGTTGGGGTTAGGGTTAGCATCTTTTTTTTTTAACTTCATTATTAATCTCCACTTGTATGAACAATAACCAATGATAAAATGTTATCTAGCATGGTTAGTGTTTTGGTTGAGGTTAGGGTTAGAGTAAGGGTTAGGGTTAGGATTCAGGTTAGGGTTGGGGTTAGGGTTAGCATCTTTTTTTTTTAACTTCATTATTAATCTCAACTTGTATGAACAATAACCAATGATAAAATGTTATCTAGCATGATTAGTGTTTTGGTTGAGGTTAGGGTTAGAGTAAGGGTTAGGGTTAGGATTCAGGTTAGGGTTGGGGTTAGGGTTAGCATCTTTTTTTTTTAACTTCATTATTAATCTCCACTTGTATGAACAATAACCAATGATAAAATGTTATCTAGCATGGTTAGTGTTTTGGTGGAGGTTAGGGTTAGAGTAAGGGTTAGGGTTAGGATTCAGGTTAGGGTTGGGGTTAGGGTTAGCATCTTTTTTTTTTAACTTCATTATTTATCTCCACTTCTATGAACAATACCACATGATAAAACTGTATCAAGCATGATTAGTGTTTTGGTTGAGGTTAGGGTTAGAGTAAGGGTTAGGGTTAGGATTCAGGTTAGGGTTGGGGTTAGGGTTAGCATCTTTTTTTTTTAACTTCATTATTAATCTCCACTTGTATGAACAATAACCAATGATAAAATGTTATCTAGCATGATTAGTGTTTTGGTTGAGGTTAGGGTTAGAGTAAGGGTTAGGGTTAGGATTCAGGTTAGGGTTGGGGTTAGGGTTAGCATCTTTTTTTTCTAACTTCATTATTAATCTCCACTTGTATGAACAATACCACATGATAAAACTGTATCAAGCATGATTAGTGTTTTGGTTGAGGTTAGGGTTAGAGTAAGGGTTAGGGTTAGGATTCAGGTTAGGGTTGGGGTGAAGTTTAGCATCTTTTTTTTTTAACTTCATTATTAATCTCCACTTGTATGAACAATAACCAATGATAAAATGTTATCTAGCATGATTAGTGTTTTGGTTGAGGTTAGGTTTAGAGTAAGGGTTAGGGTTAGGATTCAGGTTAGGGTTGGGGTTAGGGTTAGCATCTTTTTTTTTTAACTTCATTATTAATCTCCACTTGTATGAACAATAACCAATGATAAAATGTTATCTAGCATGGTTAGTGTTTTTGTTGAGGTTAGGGTTAGAGTAAGGGTTAGGGTTAGGATTCAGGTTAGGGTTGGAGTTAGGGTTAGCATCTTTTTTTTTTAACTTCATTATTAATCTCCACTTGTATGAACAATAACCAATGATAAAATGTTATCTAGCATGGTTAGTGTTTTGGTTGAGGTTAGGGTTAGAGTAAGGGTTAGGGTTAGGATTCAGGTTAGGGTTGGGGTTAGGGTTAGCATCTTTTTTTTTAAACTTCATTATTAATCTCCACTTGTATGAACAATACCACATGATAAAACTGTATCAAGCATGATTAGTGTTTTGGTTGAGGTTAGGGTTAGAGTAAGGGTTAGGGTTAGGATTCAGGTTAGGGTTGGGGTTAGGGTTAGCATCTTTTTTTTTTAACTTCATTATTAATCTCCACTTGTATGAACAATAACCAATGATAAAATGTTATCTAGCATGATTAGTGTTTTGGTTGAGGTTAGGTTTAGAGTAAGGGTTAGGGTTAGGATTCAGGTTAGGGTTGGGGTTAGGGTTAGCATCTTTTTTTTTTAACTTCATTATTAATCTCCACTTGTATGAACAATAACCAATGATAAAATGTTATCTAGCATGGTTAGTTTTTTGGTTGAGGTTAGGGTTAGAGTAAGGGTTAGGGTTAGGATTCAGGTTAGGGTTGGGGTTAGGGTTAGCATCTTTTTTTTTTTACTTCATTATTAATCTCCACTTGTATGAACAATAACCAATGATAAAATGTTATCTAGCATGATTAGTGTTTTGGTTGAGGTTAGGGTTAGAGTAAGGGTTAGGGTTAGGATTCAGGTTAGGGTTGGGGTTAGGGTTAGCATCTTTTTTTTTTAACTTCATTATTAATCTCCACTTGTATGAACAATAACCAATGATAAAATGTTATCTAGCATGATTAGTGTTTTGGTTGAGGTTAGGGTTAGAGTAAGGGTTAGGGTTAGGATTCAGGTTAGGGTTGGGGTTAGGGTTAGCATCTTTTTTTTTTAACTTCATTATTAATCTCCACTTGTATGAACAATAACCAATGATAAAATGTTATCTAGCATGATTAGTGTTTTGGTTGAGGTTAGGGTTAGAGTAAGGGTTAGGGTTAGGATTCAGGTTAGGGTTGGGGTTAGGGTTAGCATCCTTTTTTTTTAACTTCATTATTAATCTCCACTTGTATGAACAATAACCAATGATAAAATGTTATCTAGCATGGTTAGTGTTTTGGTTGAGGTTAGGGTTAGAGTAAGGGTTAGGGTTAGGATTCAGGTTAGGGTTGGGGTTAGGGTTAGCATCTTTTTTTTTTAACTTCATTATTAATCTCCACTTGTATGAACAATAACCAATGATGAAATGTTATCTAGCATGATTAGTGTTTTGGTTGAGGTTAGGGTTAGAGTAAGGGTTAGGGTTAGGATTCAGGTTAGGGTTGGGGTTAGGGTTAGCATCTTTTTTTTTAACTTCATTATTAATCTCCACTTGTATGAACAATACCACATGATAAAACTGTATCAAGCATGATTAGTGTTTTCGTTGAGGTTAGGGTTAGAGTAAGGGTTAGGGTTAGGATTCAGGTTAGGGTTGGGGTTAGGGTTAGCATCTTTTTTTTTTAACTTCATTATTAATCTCCACTTGTATGAACAATAACCAATGATAAAATGTTATCAAGCATGATTAGTGTTTTGGTTGAGGTTAGGGTTAGAGTAAGGGTTAGGGTTAGGATTCAGGTTAGGGTTGGGATTAGGGTTAGCATCTTTTTTTTTAACTTCATTATTAATCTCCACTTGTATGAACAATAACCAATGATAAAATGTTATCAAGCATGGTTAGTGTTTTGGTTGAGGTTAGGGTTAGAGTAAGGGTTAGGGTTAGGATTCAGGTTAGGGTTGGGGTTAGGGTGAGCATCTTTTTTTTTTTTAACTTCATTATTAATCTTCACTTGTATGAACAATAACCAATGATAAAATGTTATCTAGCATGATTAGTGTTTTGGTTGAGGTTAGGGTTAGAGTAAGGGTTAGGGTTAGGATTAAGGTTAGGGTTGGGGTTAGGGTTAGCATCTTTTTGTTTTAACTTCATTATTAATCTCCACTTGTATGAACAATAACCAATGATAAAATGTTATCTAGCATGATTAGTGTTTTGGTTGAGGTTAGGGTTAGAGTAAGGGTTAGGGTTAGGATTCAGGTTAGGGTTGGGGTTAGGGTTAGCATCTTTTTTTTTTAACTTCATTATTAATCTCCACTTGTATGAACAATACCACATGATAAAACTGTATCAAGCATGATTAGTGTTTTGGTTGAGGTTAAGGTTAGAGTAAGGGTTAGGGTTAGGATTCAGGTTAGGGTTGGGGTTAGGGTTAGCATCTTTTTTTTTTTAACTTCATTATTAATCTCCACTTGTATGAACAATAACCAATGATAAAATGTTATCTAGCATGGTTAGTGTTTTGGTTGAGGTTAGGGTTAGAGTAAGGGTTAGGGTTAGGATTCAGGTTAGGGTTGGGGTTAGGGTTAGCATATTTTTTTTTAACTTCATTATTAATCTCCACTTGTATGAACAATAACCAATGATAAAATGTTATCTAGCATGGTTAGTGTTTTGGTTGAGGTTAGGGTTAGAGTAAGGGTTAGGGTTAGGATTCAGGTAAGGGTTGGGGTTTGGGTTAGCATCTTTTTTTTTTTAACTTCATTATTAATCTCCACTTGTATGAACAATAACCAATGATAAAATGTTATCTAGCATGATTAGTGTTTTGGTTGAGGTTAGGGTTAGAGTAAGGGTTAGGGTTAGGATTCAGGTTAGGGTTGGGGTTAGGGTTAGCATCTTTTTTTTTTAACTTCATTATTAATCTCCACTTGTATGAACAATAACCAATGATAAAATGTTATCTAGCATGATTAGTGTTTTGGTTGAGGTTAGGGTTAGAGTAAGGGTTAGGGTTAGGATTCAGGTTAGGGTTGGGGTTAGGGTTAGCATCTTTTTTTTTTAACTTCATTATTAATCTCCACTTGTATGAACAATACCACATGATAAAACTGTATCAAGCATGATTAGTGTTTTGGTTGAGGTTAAGGTTAGAGTAAGGGTTAGGGTTAGGATTCAGGTTAGGGTTGGGGTTAGGGTTAGCATCTTTTTTTTTTTAACTTCATTATTAATCTCCACTTGTATGAACAATAACCAATGATAAAATGTTATCTAGCATGATTAGTGTTTTGGTTGAGGTTAAGGTTAGAGTAAGGGTTAGGGTTAGGATTCAGGTTAGGGTTGGGGTTAGGGTTAGCATCTTTTTTTTTTTAACTTCATTATTAATCTCCACTTGTATGAACAATAACCAATGATAAAATGTTATCAAGCATGGTTAGTGTTTTGGTTGAGGTTAGGGTTAGAGTAAGGGTTAGGGTTAGGATTCAGGTTAGGGTTGGGGTTAGGGTTAGCATCTTTTTTTTTAACTTCATTATTAATCTCCACTTGTATGAACAATAACCAATGATAAAATGTTATCAAGCATGGTTAGTGTTTTGGTTGAGGTTAGGGTTAGAGTAAGGGTGAGGGTTAGGATTCAGGTTAGGGTTGGGGTTAGGGTTAGCATCTTTTTTTTTTTTAACTTCATTATTAATCTCCACTTGTATGAACAATAACCAATGATAAAATGTTATCTAGCATGATTAGTGTTTTGGTTGAGGTTAGGGTTAGAGTAAGGGTTAGGGTTAGGATTAAGGTTAGGGTTGGGGTTAGGGTTAGCATCTTTTTGTTTTAACTTCATTATTAATCTCCACTTGTATGAACAATAACCAATGATAAAATGTTATCTAACATGATTAGTGTTTTGGTTGAGGTTAGGGTTAGAGTAAGGGTTAGGGTTAGGATTCAGGTTAGGGTTGGGGTTAGGGTTAGCATCTTTTTTTTTTAACTTCATTATTAATCTCCACTTGTATGAACAATACCACATGATAAAACTGTATCAAGCATGATTAGTGTTTTGGTTGAGGTTAAGGTTAGAGTAAGGGTTAGGGTTAGGATTCAGGTTAGGGTTGGGGTTAGGGTTAGCATCTTTTTTTTTTTAACTTCATTATTAATCTCCACTTGTATGAACAATAACCAATGATAAAATGTTATCTAGCATGGTTAGTGTTTTGGTTGAGGTTAGGGTTAGAGTAAGGGTTAGGGTTAGGATTCAGGTTAGGGTTGGGGTTAGGGTTAGCATATTTTTTTTTAACTTCATTATTAATCTCCACTTGTATGAACAATAACCAATGATAAAATGTTATCTAGCATGGTTAGTGTTTTGGTTGAGGTTAGGGTTAGAGTAAGGGTTAGGGTTAGGATTCAGGTTAGGGTTGGGGTTAGGGTTAGCATCTTTTTTTTTTTAACTTCATTATTAATCTCCACTTGTATGAACAATAACCAATGATAAAATGTTATCTAGCATGATTAGTGTTTTGGTTGAGGTTAGGGTTAGAGTAAGGGTTAGGGTTAGGATTCAGGTTAGGGTTGGGGTTAGGGTTAGCATCTTTTTTTTTTTAACTTCATTATTAATCTCCACTTGTATGAACAATAACCAATGATAAAATGTTATCTAGCATGATTAGTGTTTTGGTTGAGGTTAGGGTTAGAGTAAGGGTTAGGGTTAGGATTCAGGTTAGGGTTGGGGTTAGGGTTAGCATCTTTTTTTTTTAACTTCATTATTAATCTCCACTTGTATGAACAATACCACATGATAAAACTGTATCAAGCATGATTAGTGTTTTGGTTGAGGTTAAGGTTAGAGTAAGGGTTAGGGTTAGGATTCAGGTTAGGGTTGGGGTTAGGGTTAGCATCTTTTTTTTTTTAACTTCATTATTAATCTCCACTTGTATGAACAATAACCAATGATAAAATGTTATCTAGCATGATTAGTGTTTTGGTTGAGGTTAAGGTTAGAGTAAGGGTTAGGGTTAGGATTCAGGTTAGGGTTGGGGTTAGGGTTAGCATCTTTTTTTTTTACTTCATTATTAATCTCCACTTGTATGAACAATAACCAATGATAAAATGTTATCTAGCATGGTTAGTGTTTTGGTTGAGGTTAGGGTTAGAGTAAGGGTTAGGGTTAGGATTCAGGTTAGGGTTGGGGTTAGGGTTAGCATCTTTTTTTTTAACTTCATTATTAATCTCCACTTGTATGAACAATAACCAATGATAAAATGTTATCTAGCATGGTTAGTGTTTTGGTTGAGGTTAGGGTTAGAGTAAGGGTTAGGGTTAGGATTCAGGTTAGGTTTGGGGTTAGGGTTAGCATCTTTTTTTTTTTAACTTCATTATTAATCTCCACTTGTATGAACAATAACCAATGATAAAATGTTATCTAGCATGATTAGTGTTTTGGTTGAGGTTAGGGTTAGAGTAAGGGTTAGGGTTAGGATTCAGGTTAGGGTTGGGGTTAGGGTTAGCATCTTTTTTTTTTAACTTCATTATTAATCTCTACTTGTATGAACAATACCACATGATAAAACTGTATCAAGCATGATTAGTGTTTTGGTTGAGGGTAAGGTTAGAGTAAGGGTTAGGGTTAGGATTCAGGTTAGGGTTGGGGTTAGGGTTAGCATCTTTTTTTTTTTACTTCATTATTAATCTCCACTTGTATGAACAATAACCAATGATAAAATGTTATCTAGCATGATTAGTGTTTTGGTTGAGGTTAGGGTTAGAGTAAGGGTTAGGGATAGGATTCAGGTTAGGGTTGGGGTTAGGGTTAGCATCTTTTTTTTTAACTTCATTATTAATCTCCACTTGTATGAACAATAACCAATGATAAAATGTTATCTAGCATGGTTAGTGTTTTGGTTGAGGTTAGGCTTAGAGTAAGGGTTAGGGTTAGGATTCAGGTTAGGGTTGGGGTTAGGGTTAGCATCTTTTTTTTTTAACTTCATTATTAATCTCCACTTGTATGAACAATAACCAATGATAAAATGTTATCTAGCATGATTAGTGTTTTGGTTGAGGTTAGGGTTAGAGTAAGGGTTAGGGTTAGGATTCAGGTTAGGGTTGGGGTTAGGGTTAGCATCTTTTTTTTTTAACTTCATTATTAATCTCCACTTGTATGAACAATAACCAATGATAAAATGTTATCTAGCATGATTAGTGTTTTGGTTGAGGTTAGGGTTAGAGTAAGGGTTAGGGTTAGGATTCAGGTTAGGGTTGGGGTTAGGGTTAGCATCTTTTTTTTTAACTTCATTATTAATCTCCACTTGTATGAACAATAACCAATGATAAAATGTTATCTAGCATGGTTAGTGTTTTGGTTGAGGTTAGGGTTAGAGTAAGGGTTAGGGTTAGGATTCAGGTTAGGGTTGGGGTTAGGGTTAGCATCTTTTTTTTTAACTTGATTATTAATCTCCACTTGTATGAACAATAACCAATGATAAAATGTTATCTAGCATGGTTAGTGGTTTGTTTGAGGTTAGGGTTAGAGTAAGGGTTAGGGTTAGGATTCAGGTTAGGGTTGGGGTTAGGGTAAGCATCTTTTTTTTTAACTTCATTATTAATTTCCACTTGTATGAACAATAACCAATGATAAAATGTTATCTAGCATGGTTAGTGTTTTGGTTGAGGTTAGGGTTAGAGTAAGGGTTAGGGTTAGGATTCAGGTTAGGGTTGGGGTTAGGGGTAGCATCTTTTTTTTTAACTTCATTATTAATCTCCACTTGTATGAACAATAACCAATGATAAAATGTTATCTAGCATGATTAGTGTTTTGGTTGAGGTTAGGGTTAGAGTAAGGGTTAGGGTTAGGATTCAGGTTAGGGTTGGGGTTAGGGTTAGCATCTTTTTTTTTTACTTCATTATTAATCTCCACTTGTATGAACAATAACCAATGATAAAATGTTATCTAGCATGGTTAGTGTTTTGGTTGAGGTTAGGGTTAGAGTAAGGGTTAGGGTTAGGATTCAGGTTAGGGTTGGGGTTAGGGTTAGCATCTTTTTTTTTTAACTTCATTATTAATCTCCACTTGTATGAACAATACCACATGATAAAACTGTATCAAGCATGATTAGTGTTTTGGTTGAGGTTAGGGTTAGAGTAAGGGTTAGGGTTAGGATTCAGGTTAGGGTTGGGGTTAGGGTTAGCATCTTTTTTTTGTAACTTCATTATTAATCTCCACTTGTATGAACAATAACCAATGATAAAATGTTATCTAGCATGATTAGTGTTTTGGTTGAGGTTAGGGTTAGAGTAAGGGTTAGGGTTAGGATTCAGGTTAGGGTTGGGGTTAGGGTTAGCATCTTTTTTTTTTTAACTTCATTATTAATCTCCACTTGTATGAACAATAACCAATGATAAAATGTTATCTAGCATGGTTAGTGTTTTGGTTGAGGTTAGGGTTAGAGTAAGGGTAAGGGTTAGGATTCAGGTTAGGGTTGGGGTTAGGGGTAGCATCTTTTTTTTTTTAACTTCATTATTTATCTCCACTTGTATGAACAATAACCAATGATAAAATGTTATCTAGCATGATTAGTGTTTTGGTTGAGGTTAGGGTTAGAGTAAGGGTTAGGGTTAGGATTCAGGTTAGGGTTGGGGTTAGGGTTAGCATCTTTTTTTTTTAACTTCATTATTAATCTCCACTTGTATGAACAATAACCAATGATAAAATGTTATCTAGCATGATTAGTGTTTTGGTTGAGGTTAGGGTTAGAGTAAGGGTTAGGGTTAGGATCCAGGTTAGGGTTGGGGTTAGGGTTAGCATCTTTTTTTTTAACTTCATTATTAATCTCCACTTGTATGAACAATAACCAATGATAAAATGTTATCTAGCATGGTTAGTGTTTTGGTTGAGGTTAGGGTTAGAGTAAGGGTTAGGGTTAGGATTCAGGTTAGGGTTGGGGTTAGGGTTAGCATCTTTTTTTTTTTAACTTCATTATTAATCTCCACTTGTATGAACAATAACCAATGATAAAATGTTATCTAGCATGATTAGTGTTTTGGTTGAGGTTAGGTTTAAAGTAAGGGTTAGGGTTAGGATTCAGGTTAGGGTTGGGGTTAGGGTTAGCATCTTTTTTTTTAACTTCATTATTAATCTCCACTTGTATGAACAATAACCAATGATAAAATGTTATCTAGCATGGTTAGTGTTTTGGTTGAGGTTAGGGTTAGAGTAAGGGTTAGGGTTAGGATTCAGGTTAGGGTTGGGGTTAGGGTTAGCATCTTTTTTTTTTAACTTCATTAATTATTTCCACTTGTATGAACAATAACCAATGATAAAATGTTATCTAGCATGGTTAGTTTTTTGGTTGAGGTTAGGGTAAGAGTAAGGGTTAGGGTTAGGATTCAGGTTAGGGTTGGGGTTAGGGGTAGCATCTTTTTTTTAACTTCATTATTAATCTCCACTTGTATGAACAATAACCAATGATAAAATGTTATCTAGCATGGTTAGTGTTTTGGTTGAGGTTAGGGTTAGAGTAAGGGTTAGGGTTAGGATTCAGGTTAGGGTTGGGGTTAGGGTTAGCATCTTTTTTTTTAACTTCATTATTAATCTCCACTTGTATGAACAATAACCAATGATAAAAT
Organism: Euprymna scolopes; assembly: GCF_053919585.1. Taxonomy (NCBI): domain Eukaryota; kingdom Metazoa; phylum Mollusca; class Cephalopoda; order Sepiida; family Sepiolidae; genus Euprymna; species Euprymna scolopes. The sequence continues at coordinate 133,945,771 of NC_136527.1, read as the reverse complement.
GTTATCTAGCATGGTTAGTGTTTTGGTTGAGGTTAGGGTTAGAGTAAGGGTTAGGGTTAGGATTCAGGTTAGGTTTGGGGTTAGGGTTAGCATCTTTTTTTTTTAACTTCATTATTAATCTCCACTTGTATGAACAATAACCAATGATAAAATGTTATCTAGCATGATTAGTGTTTTGGTTGAGGTTAGGGTTAGAGTAAGGGTTAGGGTTAGGATTCAGGTTAGGGTTGGGGTTAGGGTTAGCATCTTTTTTTTTTAACTTCATTATTAATCTCCACTTGTATGAACAATACCACATGATAAAACTGTATCAAGCATGATTAGTGTTTTGGTTGAGGATAAGGTTAGAGTAAGGGTTAGGGTTAGGATTCAGGTTAGGGTTGGGGTTAGGGTTAGCATCTTTTTTTTTTTACTTCATTATTAATCTCCACTTGTATGAACAATAACCAATGATAAAATGTTATCTAGCATGATTAGTGTTTTGGTTGAGGTTAGGGTTAGAGTAAGGGTTAGGGTTAGGATTCAGGTTAGGGTTGGGGTTAGGGTTAGCATCTTTTTTTTTAACTTCATTATTAATCTCCACTTGTATGAACAATAACCAATGATAAAATGTTATCTAGCATGGTTAGTGTTTTGGTTGAGGTTAGGATTAGAGTAAGGGTTAGGGTTAGGATTCAGGTTAGGGTTGGGGTTAGGGTTAGCATCTTTTTTTTTTAACTTCATTATTAATCTCCACTTGTATGAACAATAACCAATGATAAAATGTTATCTAGCATGATTAGTGTTTTGGTTGAGGTTAGGATTAGAGTAAGGGTTAGGGTTAGGATTCAGGTTAGGGTTGGGGTTAGGGTAAGCATCTTTTTGTTTTAACTTCATTATTAATCTCCACTTGTATGAACAATAACCAATGATAAAATGTTATCTAGCATGATTAGTGTTTTGGTTGAGGTTAGGGTTAGAGTAAGGGTTAGGGTTAGGATTCAGGTTAGGGTTGGGGTTAGGGTTAGCATCTTTTTTTTTAACTTCATTATTAATCTCCACTTGTATGAACAATAACCAATGATAAAATGTTATCTAGCATGGTTAGTGTTTTGGTTGAGGTTAGGGTTAGAGTAAGGGTTAGGGTTAGGATTCAGGTTAGGGTTGGGGTTAGGGTTAGCATCTTTTTTTTTTAACTTGATTATTAATCTCCACTTGTATGAACAATAACCAATGATAAAATGTTATCTAGCATGGTTAGTGTTTTGTTTGAGGTTAGGGTTAGAGTAAGGGTTAGGGTTAGGATTCAGGTTAGGGTTGGGGTTAGGGGTAGCATCTTTTTTTTTAACTTCATTATTAATCTCCACTTGTATGAACAATAACCAATGATAAAATGTTATCTAGCATGATTAGTGTTTTGGTTGAGGTTAGGGTTAGAGTAAGGGTTAGGGTTAGGATTCAGGTTAGGGTTGGGGTTAGGGTTAGCATCTTTTTTTTTTACTTCATTATTAATCTCCACTTGTATGAACAATAACCAATGATAAAATGTTATCTAGCATGGTTAGTGTTTTGGTTGAGGTTAGGGTTAGAGTAAGGGTTAGGGTTAGGATTCAGGTTAGGGTTGGGGTTAGGGTTAGCATCTTTTTTTTTAACTTCATTATTAATCTCCACTTGTATGAACAATACCACATGATAAAACTGTATCAAGCATGATTAGTGTTTTGGTTGAGGTTAGGGTTAGAGTAAGGGTTAGGGTTAGGATTCAGGTTAGGGTTGGGGTTAGGGTTAGCATCTTTTTTTTGTAACTTCATTATTAATCTCCACTTGTATGAACAATAACCAATGATAAAATGTTATCTAGCATGATTAGTGTTTTGGTTGAGGTTAGGGTTAGAGTAAGGGTTAGGGTTAGGATTCAGGTTAGGGTTGGGGTTAGGGTTAGCATCTTTTTTTTTAACTTCATTATTAATCTCCACTTGTATGAACAATAACCAATGATAAAATGTTATCTAGCATGGTTAGTGTTTTGGTTGAGGTTAGGGTTAGAGTAAGGGTTAGGGTTAGGATTCAGGTTAGGGTTGGGGTTAGGGTTAGCATCTTTTTTTTTTAACTTCATTATTAATTTCCACTTGTATGAACAATAACCAATGATAAAATGTTATCTAGCATGGTTAGTTTTTTGGTTGAGGTTAGGGTAAGAGTAAGGGTTAGGGTTAGGATTCAGGTTAGGGTTGGGGTTAGGGGTAGCATCTTTTTTTTTAACTTCATTATTAATCTCCACTTGTATGAACAATAACCAATGATAAAATGTTATCTAGCATGATTAGTGTTTTGGTTGAGGTTAGGGTTAGAGTAAGGGTTAGGGTTAGGATTCAGGTTAGAGTTGGGGTTAGGGTTAGCACCTTTTTTTTTTTACTTCATTATTAATCTCCACTTGTATGAACAATAACCAATGATAAAATGTTATCTAGCATGATTAGTGTTTTGGTTGAGGTTAGGGTTAGAGTAAGGGTTAGGGTTAGGATTCAGGATAGGGTTGGGGTTAGGGTTAGCATCTTTTTTTTTTAACTTCATTATTAATCTCCACTTGTATGAACAATAACTAATGATAAAATGTTATCTAGCATGGTTAGTGTTTTGGTTGAGGTTAGGGTTAGAGTAAGGGTTAGGGTTAGGATTCAGGTTAGGGTTGGGGTTAGGGTTAGCATCTTTTTTTTTTACTTCATTATTAATCTCCACTTGTATGAACAATAACCAATGATAAAATGTTATCTAGCATGATTAGTGTTTTGGTTGAGGTTAGGGTTAGAGTAAGGGTTAGGGTTAGGATTCAGGTTAGGGTTGAGGGTTAGGGTTAGCATCTTTTTTTTTTAACTTCATTATTAATCTCCACTTGTATGAACAATAACCAATGATTAAATGTTATCTAGCATAGTTAGTGTTTTGGTTGAGGTTAGGGTTAGAGTAAGGGTAAGGGTTAGGATTCAGGTTAGGGTTGGGGTTAGGGTTAGCATCTTTTTTTTTTAACTTCATTATTAATCTCCACTTGTATGAACAATAACCAATGATAAAATGTTATCTAGCATGGTTAGTGTTTTGGTTGAGGTTAGGGTTAGAGTAAGGGTTAGGGTTAGGATTCAGGTTAGGGTTGGGGTTAGGGTTAGCATCTTTTTTTTTTACTTCATTATTAATCTCCACTTGTATGAACAATAACCAATGATAAAATGTTATCTAGCATGATTAGTGTTTTGGTTGAGGTTAGGGTTAGAGTAAGGGTTAGGGTTAGGATTCAGGTTAGGGTTGAGGGTTAGGGTTAGCATCTTTTTTTTTTAACTTCATTATTAATCTCCACTTGTATGAACAATAACCAATGATTAAATGTTATCTAGCATGGTTAGTGTTTTGGTTGAGGTTAGGGTTAGAGTAAGGGTAAGGGTTAGGATTCAGGTTAGGGTTGGGGTTAGGGTTAGCATTTTTTTTTTTTAACTTCATTATTAATCTCCACTTGTATGAACAATACCACATGATAAAACTGTATCAAGCATGATTAGTGTTTTGGTTGAGGTGAAGGTTAGAGTAAGGGTTAGGGTTAGGATTCAGGTTAGGGTTGGGGTTAGGGTTAGCATCTTTTTTTTTTAACTTCATTATTAATCTCCACTTGTATGAACAATACCACATGATAAAACTGTATCAAGCATGATTAGTGTTTTGGTTGAGGTTAAGGTTAGAGTAAGGGTTAGGGTTAGGATTCAGGTTAGGGTTGGGGTTAGGGTTAGCATCTTTTTTTTTTAACTTCATTATTAATTTCCACTTGTATGAACAATACCACATGATAAAACTGTATCAAGCATGATTAGTGTTTTGGTTGAGGTTAGGGTTAGAGTAAGGGTTAGGGTTAGGATTCAGGTTAGGGTTGGGGTTAGGGTTAGCATATTTTTTTTTTAACTTCATTATTAATCTCCACTTGTATGAACAATAACCAATGATAAAATGTTATCTAGCATGATTAGTGTTTTGGTTGAGGTTAGGGTTAGAGTAAGGGTTAGGGTTAGGATTCAGGTTAGGGTTGGGGTTAGGGTTAGCATCTTTTTTTTTAACTTCATTATTAATCTCCACTTGTATGAACAATAACCAATGATAAAATGTTATCTAGCATGATTAGTGTTTTGGTTGAGGTTAGGGTTAGAGTAAGGGTTAGGGTTAGGATTCAGGTTAGGGTTGGGGTTAGGGTTAGCATCTTTTTTTTTTAACTTCATTATTAATCTCCACTTGTATGAACAATAACCAATGATAAAATGTTATCTAGCCTGATTAGTGTTTTGGTTGAGGTTAGGGTTAGAGTAAGGGTTAGGGTTAGGATTCAGGTTAGGGTTGGGGTTAGGGTTAGCATCTTTTTTTTTAACTTCATTATTAATCTCCACTTGTATGAACAATAACCAATGATAAAATGTTATCTAGCATGATTAGTGTTTTGGTTGAGGTTAGGGTTAGAGTAAGGGTTAGGGTTAGGATTCAGGTTAGGGTTGGGGTTAGGGTTAGCATCTTTTTTTTTTTACTTCATTATTAATCTCCACTTGTATGAACAATAACCAATGATAAAATGTTATCTAGCATGGTTAGTGTTTTGCTTGAGGTTAGGGTTAGAGTAAGGGTTAGGGTTAGGATTCAGGTTAGGGTTGGGGTTAGGGTTAGCATCTTTTTTTTTTAACTTCATTATTAATCTCCACTTGTATGAACAATACCACATGATAAAACTGTATCAAGCATGATTAGTGTTTTGGTTGAGGTTAGGGTTAGAGTAAGGGTTAGGGTTAGGATTCAGGTTAGGGTTGGGGGTTAGGGTTAGCATCTTTTTTTTTTAACTTCATTATTAATCTCAACTTGTATGAACAATAACCAATGATAAAATGTTATCTAGCATGATTAGTGTTTTGGTTGAGGTTAGGGTTAGAGTAAGGGTCAGGGTTAGGATTCAGGTTAGGGTTGGGGTTAGGGTTAGCATCTTTTTTTTTTAACTTCATTATTAATCTCCACTTGTATGAACAATACCACATGATAAAACTGTATCAAGCATGATTAGTGTTTTGGTTGAGGTTAGGGTTAGAGTAAGGGTTAGGGTTAGGATTCAGGTTAGGGTTGGGGTTAGGGTTAGCATCTTTTTTTTTAACTTCATTATTAATCTCTACTTGTATGAACAATAACCAATGATAAAATAGTATCTAGCATGGTTAGTGTTTTGGTTGAGGTTAGGGTTAGAGTAAGGGTTAGGGTTAGGATTCAGGTTAGGGTTGGGGTTAGGGTTAGCATCTTTTTTTTTTACTTCATTATTAATCTCCACTTGTATGAACAATAACCAATGATAAAATGTTATCTAGCATGATTAGTGTTTTGGTTGAGGTTAGGGTTAGAGTAAGGGTTAGGGTTAGGATTCAGGTTAGGGTTGGGGTTAGGGTTAGCATCTTTTTTTTTTTAACTTCATTATTAATCTCCACTTGTATGAACAATAACCAATGATAAAATGTTATCTAGCATGGTTAGTGTTTTGGTTGAGGTTAGGGTTAGAGTAAGGGTTAGGGTTAGGATTCAGGTTAGGGTTGGGGTTAGGGTTAGCATCTTTTTTTTTTAACTTCATTATTAATCTCCACTTGTATGAACAATACCACATGATAAAACTGTATCAAGCATGATTAGTGTTTTGGTTGAGGTTAGGGTTAGAGTAAGGGTTAGGGTTAGGATTCAGGTTAGGGTTGGGGTTAGGGTTAGCATCTTTTTTTTTAACTTCATTATTAATCTCCACTTGTATGAACAATAACCAATGATAAAATGTTATCTAGCATGGTTAGTGTTTTGGTTGAGGTTAGGGTTAGAGTAAGGGTTAGGGTTAGGATTCAGGTTAGGGTTGGGGTTAGGGTTAGCATCTTTTTTTTTTACTTCATTATTAATCTCCACTTGTATGAACAATAACCAATGATAAAATGTTATCTAGCATGATTAGTGTTTTGGTTGAGGTTAGGGTTAGAGTAAGGGTTAGGGTTAGGATTCAGGTTAGGGTTGGGGTTAGGGTTAGCATCTTTTTTTTTTACTTCATTATTAATCTCCACTTGTATGAACAATAACCAATGATAAAATGTTATCTAGCATGGTTAGTGTTTTGCTTGAGGTTAGGGTTAGAGTAAGGGTTAGGGTTAGGATTCAGGTTAGGGTTGGGGTTAGGGTTAGCATCTTTTTTTTTTAACTTCATTATTAATCTCCACTTGTATGAACAATACCACATGATAAAACTGTATCAAGCATGATTAGTGTTTTGGTTGAGGTTAGGGTTAGAGTAAGGGTTAGGGTTAGGATTCAGGTTAGGGTTGGGGTTAGGGTTAGCATCTTTTTTTTTTAACTTCATTATTAATCTCCACTTGTATGAACAATAACCAATGATAAAATGTTATCTAGCATGATTAGTGTTTTGGTTGATGTTAGGGTTAGAGTAAGGGTTAGGGTTAGGATTCAGGTTAGGGTTGGGGTTAGGGTTAGCATCTTTTTTTTTAACTTCATTATTAATCTCTACTTGTATGAACAATAACCAATGATAAAATGTTTTCTAGCATGGTTAGTGTTTTGGTTGAGGTTAGGGTTAGAGTAAGGGTTAGGGTTAGGATTCAGGTTAGGGTTGGGGTTAGGGTTAGCATCTTTTTTTTTTACTTCATTATTAATCTCCACTTGTATGAACAATAACCAATGATAAAATGTTATCTAGCATGATTAGTGTTTTGGTTGAGGTTAGGGTTAGAGTAAGGGTTAGGGTTAGGATTCAGGTTAGGGTTGGGGTTAGGGTTAGCATCTTTTTTTTTTAACTTCATTAATTATCTCCACTTGTATGAACAATAACCAATGATAAAATGTTATCTAGCATGATTAGTGTTTTGGTTGAGGTTAGGGTTAGAGTAAGGGTCAGGGTTAGGATTCAGGTTAGGGTTGGGGTTAGGGTTAGCATCTTTTTTTTTTAACTTCATTATTAATCTCCACTTGTATGAACAATACCACATGATAAAACTGTATCAAGCATGATTAGTGTTTTGGTTGAGGTTAGGGTTAGAGTAAGGGTTAGGGTTAGGATTCAGGTTAGGGTTGGGGTTAGGGTTAGCATCTTTTTTTTTAACTTCATTATTAATCTCTACTTGTATGAACAATAACCAATGATAAAATAGTATCTAGCATGGTTAGTGTTTTGGTTGAGGTTAGGGTTAGAGTAAGGGTTAGGGTTAGGATTCAGGTTAGGGTTGGGGTTAGGGTTAGCATCTTTTTTTTTTACTTCATTATTAATCTCCACTTGTATGAACAATAACCAATGATAAAATGTTATCTAGCATGATTAGTGTTTTGGTTGAGGTTAGGGTTAGAGTAAGGGTTAGGGTTAGGATTCAGGTTAGGGTTGGGGTTAGGGTTAGCATCTTTTTTTTTTTAACTTCATTATTAATCTCCACTTGTATGAACAATAACCAATGATAAAATGTTATCTAGCATGGTTAGTGTTTTGGTTGAGGTTAGGGTTAGAGTAAGGGTTAGGGTTAGGATTCAGGTTAGGGTTGGGGTTAGGGTTAGCATCTTTTTTTTTTAACTTCATTATTAATCTCCACTTGTATGAACAATACCACATGATAAAACTGTATCAAGCATGATTAGTGTTTTGGTTGAGGTTAGGGTTAGAGTAAGGGTTAGGGTTAGGATTCAGGTTAGGGTTGGGGTTAGGGTTAGCATCTTTTTTTTTAACTTCATTATTAATCTCCACTTGTATGAACAATAACCAATGATAAAATGTTATCTAGCATGGTTAGTGTTTTGGTTGAGGTTAGGGTTAGAGTAAGGGTTAGGGTTAGGATTCAGGTTAGGGTTGGGGTTAGGGTTAGCATCTTTTTTTTTTACTTCATTATTAATCTCCACTTGTATGAACAATAACCAATGATAAAATGTTATCTAGCATGATTAGTGTTTTGGTTGAGGTTAGGGTTAGAGTAAGGGTTAGGGTTAGGATTCAGGTTAGGGTTGGGGTTAGGGTTAGCATCTTTTTTTTTTACTTCATTATTAATCTCCACTTGTATGAACAATAACCAATGATAAAATGTTATCTAGCATGGTTAGTGTTTTGCTTGAGGTTAGGGTTAGAGTAAGGGTTAGGGTTAGGATTCAGGTTAGGGTTGGGGTTAGGGTTAGCATCTTTTTTTTTTAACTTCATTATTAATCTCCACTTGTATGAACAATACCACATGATAAAACTGTATCAAGCATGATTAGTGTTTTGGTTGAGGTTAGGGTTAGAGTAAGGGTTAGGGTTAGGATTCAGGTTAGGGTTGGGGTTAGGGTTAGCATCTTTTTTTTTTAACTTCATTATTAATCTCCACTTGTATGAACAATAACCAATGATAAAATGTTATCTAGCATGATTAGTGTTTTGGTTGATGTTAGGGTTAGAGTAAGGGTTAGGGTTAGGATTACGGTTAGGGTTGGGGTTAGGGTTAGCATCTTTTTTTTTAACTTCATTATTAATCTCTACTTGTATGAACAATAACCAATGATAAAATGTTTTCTAGCATGGTTAGTGTTTTGGTTGAGGTTAGGGTTAGAGTAAGGGTTAGGGTTAGGATTCAGGTTAGGGTTGGGGTTAGGGTTAGCATCTTTTTTTTTTACTTCATTATTAATCTCCACTTGTATGAACAATAACCAATGATAAAATGTTATCTAGCATGATTAGTGTTTTGGTTGAGGTTAGGGTTAGAGTAAGGGTTAGGGTTAGGATTCAGGTTAGGGTTGGGGTTAGGGTTAGCATCTTTTTTTTTTTAACTTCATTATTAATCTCCACTTGTATGAACAATAACCAATGATAAAATGTTATCTAGCATGGTTAGTGTTTTGGTTGAGGTTAGGGTTAGAGTAAGGGTTAGGGTTAGGATTCAGGTTAGGGTTGGGGTTAGGGTTAGCATCTTTTTTTTTTAACTTCATTATTAATCTCCACTTGTATGAACAATACCACATGATAAAACTGTATCAAGCATGATTAGTGTTTTGGTTGAGGTTAGGGTTAGAGTAAGGGTTAGGGTTAGGATTCAGGTTAGGGTTGGGGTTAGGGTTAATATCTTTTTTTTTTACTTCATTATTAATCTCCACTTGTATGAACAATAACCAATGATAAAATGTTATCTAGCATGATTAGTGTTTTGGTTGAGGTTAGGGTTAGAGTAAGGGTTAGGGTTAGGATTCAGGTTAGGGTTGGGGGTTAGGGTTAGCATCTTTTTTTTTTTAACTTCATTATTAATCTCCACTCTTATGAACAATAACCAATGATAAAATGTTATCTAGCATGGTTAGTGTTTTGGTTGAGGTTAGGGTTAGAGTAAGGGTTAGGGTTAGGATTCAGGTTAGGGTTGGGGTTAGGGTTAGCATCTTTTTTTTTTAACTTCATTATTAATCTCCACTTGTATGAACAATAACCAATGATAAAATGTTATCTAGCATGATTAGTGTTTTGGTTGAGTTTAGGGTTAGAGTAAGGGTTAGGGTTAGGATTCAGGTTAGGGTTGGGGTTAGGGTTAGCATCTTTTTTTTTTTACTTCATTATTAATCTCCACTTGTATGAACAATAACCAATGATAAAATGTTATCAAGCATGATTAGTGTTTTGGTTGAGGTTAGGGTTAGAGTAAGGGTTAGGGTTAGGATTCAGGTTAGGGTTGGGGTTAGGGTTAGCATCTTTTTTTTTTAACTTCATTATTAATCTCCACTTGTATGAACAATAACCAATGATAAAATGTTATCTAGCATGGTTAGTGTTTTGGTTGAGGTTAGGGTTAGAGTAAGGGTTAGGGTTAGGATTCAGGTTAGGGTTGGGGTTAGGGTTAGCATCTTTTTTTTTTACTTCATTATTAATCTCCACTTGTATGAACAATAACCAATGATAAAATGTTATCTAGCATGATTAGTGTTTTGGTTGAGGTTAGGGTTAGAGTAAGGGTTAGGGTTAGGATTCAGGTTAGGGTTGGGGGTTAGGGTTAGCATCTTTTTTTTTTAACTTCATTATTAATCTCCACTTGTATGAACAATAACCAATGATAAAATGTTATCTAGCATAGTTAGTGTTTTGGTTGAGGTTAGGGTTAGAGTAAGGGTTAGGGTTAGGATTCAGGTTAGGGTTGGGGTTAGGGTTAGCATCTTTTTTTTTAACTTCATTATTAATCTCCACTTGTATGAACAATACCACATGATAAAACTGTATCAAGCATGATTAGTGTTTTGGTTGAGGTTAAGGTTAGAGTAAGGGTTAGGGTTAGGATTCAGGTTAGGGTTGGGGTTAGGGTTAGCATCTTTTTTTTTAACTTCATTATTAATCTCCACTTGTATGAACAATACCACATGATAAAACTGTATCAAGCATGATTAGTGTTTTGGTTGAGGTTAAGGTTAGAGTAAGGGTTAGGGTTAGGATTCAGGTTAGTGTTGGGGTTAGGGTTAGCATCTTTTTTTTTTAACTTCATTATTAATCTCCACTTGTATGAACAATACCACATGATAAAATGTTATCTAGCATGATTAGTGTTTTGGTTGAGGTTAGGGTTAGAGTAAGGGTTAGGGTTAGGATTCAGGTTAGGGTTGGGGTTAGGGTTAGCATCTTTTTTTTTAACTTCATTATTAATCTCCACTTGTATGAACAATAACCAATGATAAAATGTTATCTAGCATGATTAGTGTTTTGGTTGAGGTTAGGGTTAGAGTAAGGGGTAGGGTTAGGATTCAGGTTAGGGTTGGGGTTAGGGTTAGCATCTTTTTTTTTTACTTCATTATTAATCTCCACTTGTATGAACAATAACCAATGATAAAATGTTATCTAGCATGATTAGTGTTTTGGTTGAGGTTAGGGTTAGAGTAAGGGTTAGGGTTAGGATTCAGGTTAGGGTTGGGGGTTAGGGTTAGCATCTTTTTTTTTTTAACTTCATTATTAATCTCCACTTGTATGAACAATAACCAATGATAAAATGTTATCTAGCATGGTTAGTGTTTTGGTTGAGGTTAGGGTTAGAGTAAGGGTTAGGGTTAGGATTCAGGTTAGGGTTGGGGTTAGGGTTAGCATCTTTTTTTTTTAACTTCATTATTAATCTCCACTTGTATGAACAAAAACCAATGATAAAATGTTATCTAGCATGATTAGTGTTGTGGTTGAGGTGAAGGTTAGAGTAAGGGTTAGGGTTAGGATTCAGGTTAGGGTTGGGGTTAGGGTTAGCATCTTTTTTTTTTAACTTCATTATTAATCTCCACTTGTATGAACAATAACCAATGATAAAATGTTATCTAGCATGATTAGTGTTTTGGTTGAGGTTAGGGTTAGAGTAAGGGTTAGGGTTAGGATTCAGGTTAGGGTTGGGGTTAGGATTAGCATCTTTTTTTTTTAACTTCATTATTAATCTCCACTTGTATGAACAATACCACATGATAAAACTGTATCAAGCATGATTAGTGTTTTGGTTGAGGTGAAGGTTAGAGTAAGGGTTAGGGTTAGGATGCAGGTTAGGGTTGGGGTTAGGGTTAGCATCTTTTTTTTTTAACTTCATTATTAATCTCCACTTGTATGAACAATACCACATGATAAAACTGTATCAAGCATGATTAGTGTTTTGGTTGAGGTTAAGGTTAGAGTAAGGGTTAGGGTTAGGATTCAGGTTAGGGTTGGGGTTAGGGTTAGCATCTTTTTTTTTTAACTTCATTATTAATCTCCACTTGTATGAACAATAACCAATGATAAAATGTTATCTAGCATGGTTAGTGTTTTGGTTGAGGTTAGGGTTAGAGTAAGGGTTACGGTTAGGATTCAGGTTAGAGTTGGGGTTAGGGTTAGCATCTTTTTTTTTTTACTTCATTATTAATCTCCACTTGTATGAACAATAACCAATGATAAAATGTTATCTAGCATGGTTAGTGTTTTGGTTGAGGTTAGGGTTAGAGTAAGGGTTAGGGTTAGGATTCAGGTTAGGGTTGGGGTTAGGGTTAGCATCTTTTTTTTTTACTTCATTATTAATCTCCACTTGTATGAACAATAACCAATGATAAAATGTTATCTAGCATGATTAGTGTTTTGGTTGAGGTTAGGGTTAGAGTAAGGGTTAGGGTTAGGATTCAGGTTAGGGTTGGGGGTTAGGGTTAGCATCTTTTTTTTTTAACGTCATTATTAATCTCCACTTGTATGAACAATAACCAATGATAAAATGTTATCTAGCATGATTAGTGTTTTGGTTGAGGTTAGGGTTAGAGTAAGGGTTAGGGTTAGGATTCAGGTTAGGGTTGGGGTTAGGGTTAGCATCTTTTTTTTTTAACTTCATTATTAATCTCCACTGGTATGAACAATAACCAATGATAAAATGTTATCTAGCATGATTAGTGTTTTGTTGAGGTTAGGGTTAGAGTAAGGGTTAGGGTTAGGATTCAGGTTAGGGTTGGGGTTAGGGTTAGCATCTTTTTTTTTTAACTTCATTATTAATCTCCACTTGTATGAACAATAACCAATGATAAAATGTTATCTAGCATGATTAGTGTTTTGGTTGAGGTTAGGGTTAGAGTAAGGGTTAGGGTTAGGATTCAGGTTAGGGTTGGGGGTAGGGTTAGCATCTTTTTTTTTTAACTTCATTATAAATCTCCACTTGTATGAACAATACCACATGATAAAACTGTATCAAGCATGATTAGTGTTTTGGTTGAGGTTAGGGTTAGAGTAAGGGTTAGGGTTAGGATTCAGGTTAGGGTTGGGGTTAGGGTTAGCATCTTTTTTTTTTAACTTCATTATTAATCTCCACTTGTATGAACAATAACCAATGATAAAATGTTATCTAGCATGATTAGTGTTTTGGTTGAGTTTAGGGTTAGAGTAAGGGTTAGGGTTAGGATTCAGGTTAGGGTTGGGGTTAGGTTTAGCATCTTTTTTTTTTACTTCATTATTAATCTCCACTTGTATGAACAATAACCAATGATAAAATGTTATCAAGCATGATTAGTGTTTTGGTTGAGGTTAGGGTTAGAGTAAGGGTTAGGGTTAGGATTCAGGTTAGGGTTGGGGTTAGGGTTAGCATCTTTTTTTTTAACTTCATTATTAATCTCCACTTGTATGAACAATAACCAATGATAAAATGTTATCTAGCATGGTTAGTGTTTTGGTTTAGGTTAGGGTTAGAGTAAGGGTTAGGGTTAGGATTCAGGTTAGGGTTGGGGTTAGGGTTAGCATCTTTTTTTTTTACTTCATTATTAATCTCCACTTGTATGAACAATAACCAATGATAAAATGTTATCTAGCATGATTAGTGTTTTGGTTGAGGTTAGGGTTAGAGTAAGGGTTAGGGTTAGGATTCAGGTTAGGGTTGGGGGTTAGGGTTAGCATCTTTTTTTTTTAACTTCATTATTAATCTCCACTTGTATGAACAATAACCAATGATAAAATGTTATCTAGCATGATTAGTGTTTTGGTTGAGGTTAGGGTTAGAGTAAGGGTTAGGGTTAGGATTCAGGTTAGGGTTGGGGGTTAGGGTTAGCATCTTTTTTTTTTAACTTCATTATTAATCTCCACTTGTATGAACAATACCACATGATAAAACTGTATCAAGCATGATTAGTGTTTTGGTTGAGGTTAAGGTTAGAGTAAGGGTTAGGGTTAGGATTCAGGTTAGTGTTGGGGTTAGGGTTAGCATCTTTTTTTTTTAACTTCATTATTAATCTCCACTTGTATGAACAATACCACATGATAAAATGTTATCTAGCATGATTAGTGTTTTGGTTGATGTTAGGGTTAGAGTAAGGGTTAGGGTTAGGATTCAGGTTAGGGTTGGGGTTAGGGTTAGCATCTTTTTTTTTAACTTCATTATTAATCTCCACTTGTATGAACAATAACCAATGATAAAATGTTATCTAGCATAATTAGTGTTTTGGTTGAGGTTAGGGTTAGAGTAAGGGGTAGGGTTAGGATTCAGGTTAGGGTTGGGGTTAGGGTTAGCATCTTTTTTTTTTACTTCATTATTAATCTCCACTTGTATGAACAATAACCAATGATAAAATGTTATCTTGCATGGTTAGTGTTTTGCTTGAGGTTAGGGTTAGAGTAAGGGTTAGGGTTAGGATTCAGGTTAGGGTTGGGGTTAGGGTTAGCATCTTTTTTTTTTAACTTCATTATTAATCTCCACTTGTATGAACAATACCACATGATAAAACTGTATCAAGCATGATTAGTGTTTTGGTTGAGGTTAGGGTTAGAGTAAGGGTTAGGGTTAGGATTCAGGTTAGGGTTGGGGTTAGGGTTAGCATCTTTTTTTTTTAACTTCATTATTAATCTCCACTTGTATGAACAATAACCAATGATAAAATGTTATCTAGCATGATTAGGGTTTTGGTTGAGGTTAGGGTTAGAGTAAGGGTTAGGGTTAGGATTCAGGTTAGGGTTGGGGTTAGGGTTAGCATCTTTTTTTTAACTTCATTATTAATCTCTACTTGTATGAACAATAACCAATGATAAAATGTTATCTAGCATGGTTAGTGTTTTGGTTGAGGTTAGGGTTAGAGTAAGGGTTAGGGTTAGGATTCAGGTTAGGGTTGGGGTTAGGGTTAGCATCTTTTTTTTTTACTTCATTATTAATCTCCACTTGTATGAACAATAACCAATGATAAAATGTTATCTAGCATGATTAGTGTTTTGGTTGAGGTTAGGGTTAGAGTAAGGGTTAGGGTTAGGATTCAGGTTAGGGTTGGGGTTAGGGTTAGCATCTTTTTTTTTTTAACTTCATTATTAATCTCCACTTGTATGAACAATAACCAATGATAAAATGTTATCTAGCATGGTTAGTGTTTTGGTTGAGGTTAGGGTTAGAGTAAGGGTTAGGGTTAGGATTCAGGTTAGGGTTGGGGTTAGGGTTAGCATCTTTTTTTTTTAACTTCATTATTAATCTCCACTTGTATGAACAATAACCAATGATAAAATGTTATCTAGCATTATTAGTGTTTTGGTTGAGGTTAGGGTTAGAGTAAGGGTTAGGGTTAGGATTCAGGTTAGGGTTGGGGGTTAGGGTTAGCATCTTTTTTTTTTAACTTCATTATTAATCTCCACTTGAATGAACAATAACCAATGATAAAATGTTATCTAGCATAGTTAGTGTTTTGGTTGAGGTTAGGGTTAGAGTAAGGGTTAGGGTTAGGATTCAGGTTAGGGTTGGGGTTAGGGTTAGCATCTTTTTTTTTAACTTCATTATTAATCTCCACTTGTATGAACAATACCACATGATAAAACTGTATCAAGCATGATTAGTGTTTTGGTTGAGGTTAAGGTTAGAGTAAGGGTTAGGGTTAGGATTCAGGTTAGGGTTGGGGTTAGGGTTAGCATCTTTTTTTTTTAACTTCATTATTAATCTCCACTTGTATGAACAATACCACATGATAAAACTGTATCAAGCATGATTAGTGTTTTGGTTGAGGTTAAGGTTAGAGTAAGGGTTAGGGTTAGGATTCAGGTTAGTGTTGGGGTTAGGGTTAGCATCTTTTTTTTTTAACTTCATTATTAATCTCCACTTGTATGAACAATACCACATGATAAAATGTTATCTAGCATGATTAGTGTTTTGGTTGAGGTTAGGGTTAGAGTAAGGGTTAGGGTTAGGATTCAGGTTAGGGTTGGGGTTAGGGTTAGCATCTTTTTTTTTAACTTCATTATTAATCTCCACTTGTATGAACAATAACCAATGATAAAATGTTATCTTGCATGGTTAGTGTTTTGCTTGAGGTTAGGGTTAGAGTAAGGGTTAGGGTTAGGATTCAGGTTAGGGTTGGGGTTAGGGTTAGCATCTTTTTTTTTTAACTTCATTATTAATCTCCACTTGTATGAACAATACCACATGATAAAACTGTATCAAGCATGATTAGTGTTTTGGTTGAGGTTAGGGTTAGAGTAAGGGTTAGGGTTAGGATTCAGGTTAGGGTTGGGGTTAGGGTTAGCATCTTTTTTTTTTAACTTCATTATTAATCTCCACTTGTATGAACAATAACCAATGATAAAATGTTATCTAGCATGATTAGTGTTTTGGTTGAGTTTAGGGTTAGAGTAAGGGTTAGGGTTAGGATTCAGGTTAGGGTTGGGGTTAGGGTTAGCATCTTTTTTTTAACTTCATTATTAATCTCTACTTGTATGAACAATAACCAATGATAAAATGTGATCTAGCATGGTTAGTGTTTTGGTTGAGGTTAGGGTTAGAGTAAGGGTTAGGGTTAGGATTCAGGTTAGGGTTGGGGTTAGGGTTAGCATCTTTTTTTTTTACTTCATTATTAATCTCCACTTGTATGAACAATAACCAATGATAAAATGTTATCTAGCATGATTAGTGTTTTGGTTGAGGTTAGGGTTAGAGTAAGGGTTAGGGTTAGGATTCAGGTTAGGGTTGGGGTTAGGGTTAGCATCTTTTTTTTTTTAACTTCATTATTAATCTCCACTTGTATGAACAATAACCAATGATAAAATGTTATCTAGCATGGTTAGTGTTTTGGTTGAGGTTAGGGTTAGAGTAAGGGTTAGGGTTAGGATTCAGGTTAGGGTTGGGGTTAGGGTTAGCATCTTTTTTTTTTAACTTCATTATTAATCTCCACTTGTATGAACAATAACCAATGATAAAATGTTATCTAGCATGATTAGTGTTTTGGTTGAGGTTAGGGTTAGAGTAAGGGTTAGGGTTAGGATTCAGGTTAGGGTTGGGGGTTAGGGTTAGCATCTTTTTTTTTTAACTTCATTATTAATCTCCACTTGTATGAACAATAACCAATGATAAAATGTTATCTAGCATAGTTAGTGTTTTGGTTGAGGTTAGGGTTAGAGTAAGGGTTAGGGTTAGGATTCAGGTTAGGGTTGGGGTTAGGGTTAGCATCTTTTTTTTTAACTTCATTATTAATCTCCACTTGTATGAACAATACCACATGATAAAACTGTATCAAGCATGATTAGTGTTTTGGTTGAGGTTAAGGTTAGAGTAAGGGTTAGGGTTAGGATTCAGGTTAGGGTTGGGGTTAGGGTTAGCATCTTTTTTTTTTAACTTCATTATTAATCTCCACTTGTATGAACAATACCACATGATAAAACTGTATCAAGCATGATTAGTGTTTTGGTTGAGGTTAAGGTTAGAGTAAGGGTTAGGGTTAGGATTCAGGTTAGTGTTGGGGTTAGGGTTAGCATCTTTTTTTTTTAACTTCATTATTAATCTCCACTTGTATGAACAATAACCAATGATAAAATGTTATCTAGCATGGTTAGTGTTTTGGTTGAGGTTAGGGTTAGAGTAAGGGTTAGGGTTAGGATTCAGGTTAGGGTTGGGGTTAGGGTTAGCATCTTTTTTTTTTACTTCATTATTAATCTCCACTTGTATGAACAATAACCAATGATAAAATGTTATCTAGCATGATTAGTGTTTTGGTTGAGGTTAGGGTTAGAGTAAGGGTTAGGGTTAGGATTCAGGTTAGGGTTGGGGGTTAGGGTTAGCATCTTTTTTTTTTAACGTCATTATTAATCTCCACTTGTATGAACAATAACCAATGATAAAATGTTATCTAGCATGATTAGTGTTTTGGTTGAGGTTAGGGTTAGAGTAAGGGTTAGGGTTAGGATTCAGGTTAGGGTTGGGGTTAGGGTTAGCATCTTTTTTTTTTAACTTCATTATTAATCTCCACTGGTATGAACAATAACCAATGATAAAATGTTATCTAGCATGATTAGTGTTTTGTTGAGGTTAGGGTTAGAGTAAGGGTTAGGGTTAGGATTCAGGTTAGGGTTGGGGTTAGGGTTAGCATCTTTTTTTTTTAACTTCATTATTAATCTCCACTTGTATGAACAATAACCAATGATAAAATGTTATCTAGCATGATTAGTGTTTTGGTTGAGGTTAGGGTTAGAGTAAGGGTTAGGGTTAGGATTCAGGTTAGGGTTGGGGGTAGGGTTAGCATCTTTTTTTTTTAACTTCATTATAAATCTCCACTTGTATGAACAATACCACATGATAAAACTGTATCAAGCATGATTAGTGTTTTGGTTGAGGTTAGGGTTAGAGTAAGGGGTAGGGTTAGGATTCAGGTTAGGGTTGGGGTTAGGGTTAGCATCTTTTTTTTTTAACTTCATTATTAATCTCCACTTGTATGAACAATAACCAATGATAAAATGTTATCTAGCATGATTAGTGTTTTGGTTGAGTTTAGGGTTAGAGTAAGGGTTAGGGTTAGGATTCAGGTTAGGGTTGGGGTTAGGGTTAGCATCTTTTTTTTTTACTTCATTATTAATCTCCACTTGTATGAACAATAACCAATGATAAAATGTTATCAAGCATGATTAGTGTTTTGGTTGAGGTTAGGGTTAGAGTAAGGGTTAGGGTTAGGATTCAGGTTAGGGTTGGGGTTAGGGTTAGCATCTTTTTTTTTAACTTCATTATTAATCTCCACTTGTATGAACAATAACCAATGATAAAATGTTATCTAGCATGGTTAGTGTTTTGGTTTAGGTTAGGGTTAGAGTAAGGGTTAGGGTTAGGATTCAGGTTAGGGTTGGGGTTAGGGTTAGCATCTTTTTTTTTTACTTCATTATTAATCTCCACTTGTATGAACAATAACCAATGATAAAATGTTATCTAGCATGATTAGTGTTTTGGTTGAGGTTAGGGTTAGAGTAAGGGTTAGGGTTAGGATTCAGGTTAGGGTTGGGGGTTAGGGTTAGCATCTTTTTTTTTTAACTTCATTATTAATCTCCACTTGTATGAACAATAACCAATGATAAAATGTTATCTAGCATGATTAGTGTTTTGGTTGAGGTTAGGGTTAGAGTAAGGGTTAGGGTTAGGATTCAGGTTAGGGTTGGGGGTTAGGGTTAGCATCTTTTTTTTTTAACTTCATTATTAATCTCCACTTGTATGAACAATACCACATGATAAAACTGTATCAAGCATGATTAGTGTTTTGGTTGAGGTTAAGGTTAGAGTAAGGGTTAGGGTTAGGATTCAGGTTAGTGTTGGGGTTAGGGTTAGCATCTTTTTTTTTTAACTTCATTATTAATCTCCACTTGTATGAACAATACCACATGATAAAATGTTATCTAGCATGATTAGTGTTTTGGTTGAGGTTAGGGTTAGAGTAAGGGTTAGGGTTAGGATTCAGGTTAGGGTTGGGGTTAGGGTTAGCATCTTTTTTTTTAACTTCATTATTAATCTTCACTTGTATGAACAATAACCAATGATAAAATGTTATCTAGCATAATTAGTGTTTTGGTTGAGGTTAGGGTTAGAGTAAGGGGTAGGGTTAGGATTCAGGTTAGGGTTGGGGTTAGGGTTAGCATCTTTTTTTTTTACTTCATTATTAATCTCCACTTGTATGAACAATAACCAATGATAAAATGTTATCTTGCATGGTTAGTGTTTTGCTTGAGGTTAGGGTTAGAGTAAGGGTTAGGGTTAGGATTCAGGTTAGGGTTGGGGTTAGGGTTAGCATCTTTTTTTTTTAACTTCATTATTAATCTCCACTTGTATGAACAATACCACATGATAAAACTGTATCAAGCATGATTAGTGTTTTGGTTGAGGTTAGGGTTAGAGTAAGGGTTAGGGTTAGGATTCAGGTTAGGGTTGGGGTTAGGGTTAGCATCTTTTTTTTTTAACTTCATTATTAATCTCCACTTGTATGAACAATAACCAATGATAAAATGTTATCTAGCATGATTAGTGTTTTGGTTGAGGTTAGGGTTAGAGTAAGGGTTAGGGTTAGGATTCAGGTTAGGGTTGGGGTTAGGGTTAGCATCTTTTTTTTAACTTCATTATTAATCTCTACTTGTATGAACAATAACCAATGATAAAATGTTATCTAGCATGGTTAGTGTTTTGGTTGAGGTTAGGGTTAGAGTAAGGGTTAGGGTTAGGATTCAGGTTAGGGTTGGGGTTAGGGTTAGCATCTTTTTTTTTTACTTCATTATTAATCTCCACTTGTATGAACAATAACCAATGATAAAATGTTATCTAGCATGATTAGTGTTTTGGTTGAGGTTAGGGTTAGAGTAAGGGTTAGGGTTAGGATTCAGGTTAGGGTTGGGGTTAGGGTTAGCATCTTTTTTTTTTTAACTTCATTATTAATCTCCACTTGTATGAACAATAACCAATGATAAAATGTTATCTAGCATGGTTAGTGTTTTGGTTGAGGTTAGGGTTAGAGTAAGGGTTAGGGTTAGGATTCAGGTTAGGGTTGGGGTTAGGGTTAGCATCTTTTTTTTTTAACTTCATTATTAATCTCCACTTGTATGAACAATAACCAATGATAAAATGTTATCTAGCATGATTAGTGTTTTGGTTGAGGTTAGGGTTAGAGTAAGGGTTAGGGTTAGGATTCAGGTTAGGGTTGGGGGTTAGGGTTAGCATCTTTTTTTTTTAACTTCATTATTAATCTCCACTTGAATGAACAATAACCAATGATAAAATGTTATCTAGCATAGTTAGTGTTTTGGTTGAGGTTAGGGTTAGAGTAAGGGTTAGGGTTAGGATTCAGGTTAGGGTTGGGGTTAGGGTTAGCATCTTTTTTTTTTAACTTCATTATTAATCTCCACTTGTATGAACAATACCACATGATAAAACTGTATCAAGCATGATTAGTGTTTTGGTTGAGGTTAAGGTTAGAGTAAGGGTTAGGGTTAGGATTCAGGTTAGGGTTGGGGTTAGGGTTAGCATCTTTTTTTTTTAACTTCATTATTAATCTCCACTTGTATGAACAATACCACATGATAAAACTGTATCAAGCATGATTAGTGTTTTGGTTGAGGTTAAGGTTAGAGTAAGGGTTAGGGTTAGGATTCAGGTTAGTGTTGGGGTTAGGGTTAGCATCTTTTTTTTTTAACTTCATTATTAATCTCCACTTGTATGAACAATACCACATGATAAAATGTTATCTAGCATGATTAGTGTTTTGGTTGAGGTTAGGGTTAGAGTAAGGGTTAGGGTTAGGATTCAGGTTAGGGTTGGGGTTAGGGTTAGCATCTTTTTTTTTAACTTCATTATTAATCTCCACTTGTATGAACAATAACCAATGATAAAATGTTATCTTGCATGGTTAGTGTTTTGCTTGAGGTTAGGGTTAGAGTAAGGGTTAGGGTTAGGATTCAGGTTAGGGTTGGGGTTAGGGTTAGCATCTTTTTTTTTTAACTTCATTATTAATCTCCACTTGTATGAACAATACCACATGATAAAACTGTATCAAGCATGATTAGTGTTTTGGTTGAGGTTAGGGTTAGAGTAAGGGTTAGGGTTAGGATTCAGGTTAGGGTTGGGGTTAGGGTTAGCATCTTTTTTTTTTAACTTCATTATTAATCTCCACTTGTATGAACAATAACCAATGATAAAATGTTATCTAGCATGATTAGTGTTTTGGTTGAGGTTAGGGTTAGAGTAAGGGTTAGGGTTAGGATTCAGGTTAGGGTTGGGGTTAGGGTTAGCATCTTTTTTTTAACTTCATTATTAATCTCTACTTGTATGAACAATAACCAATGATAAAATGTTATCTAGCATGGTTAGTGTTTTGGTTGAGGTTAGGGTTAGAGTAAGGGTTAGGGTTAGGATTCAGGTTAGGGTTGGGGTTAGGGTTAGCATCTTTTTTTTTTACTTCATTATTAATCTCCACTTGTATGAACAATAACCAATGATAAAATGTTATCTAGCATGATTAGTGTTTTGGTTGAGGTTAGGGTTAGAGTAAGGGTTAGGGTTAGGATTCAGGTTAGGGTTGGGGTTAGGGTTAGCATCTTTTTTTTTTTAACTTCATTATTAATCTCCACTTGTATGAACAATAACCAATGATAAAATGTTATCTAGCATGGTTAGTGTTTTGGTTGAGGTTAGGGTTAGAGTAAGGGTTAGGGTTAGGATTCAGGTTAGGGTTGGGGTTAGGGTTAGCATCTTTTTTTTTTAACTTCATTATTAATCTCCACTTGTATGAACAATAACCAATGATAAAATGTTATCTAGCATGATTAGTGTTTTGGTTGAGGTTAGGGTTAGAGTAAGGGTTAGGGTTAGGATTCAGGTTAGGGTTGGGGGTTAGGGTTAGCATCTTTTTTTTTTAACTTCATTATTAATCTCCACTTGTATGAACAATAACCAATGATAAAATGTTATCTAGCATAGTTAGTGTTTTGGTTGAGGTTAGGGTTAGAGTAAGGGTTAGGGTTAGGATTCAGGTTAGGGTTGGGGTTAGGGTTAGCATCTTTTTTTTTAACTTCATTATTAATCTCCACTTGTATGAACAATACCACATGATAAAACTGTATCAAGCATGATTAGTGTTTTGGTTGAGGTTAAGGTTAGAGTAAGGGTTAGGGTTAGGATTCAGGTTAGGGTTGGGGTTAGGGTTAGCATCTTTTTTTTTTAACTTCATTATTAATCTCCACTTGTATGAACAATACCACATGATAAAACTGTATCAAGCATGATTAGTGTTTTGGTTGAGGTTAAGGTTAGAGTAAGGGTTAGGGTTAGGATTCAGGTTAGTGTTGGGGTTAGGGTTAGCATCTTTTTTTTTTAACTTCATTATTAATCTCCACTTGTATGAACAATACCACATGATAAAATGTTATCTAGCATGATTAGTGTTTTGGTTGAGGTTAGGGTTAGAGTAAGGGTTAGGGTTAGGATTCAGGTTAGGGTTGGGGTTAGGGTTAGCATCTTTTTTTTTAACTTCATTATTAATCTCCACTTGTATGAACAATAACCAATGATAAAATGTTATCTAGCATAATTAGTGTTTTGGTTGAGGTTAGGGTTAGAGTAAGGGGTAGGGTTAGGATTCAGGTTAGGGTTGGGGTTAGGGTTAGCATCTTTTTTTTTTACTTCATTATTAATCTCCACTTGTATGAACAATAACCAATGATAAAATGTTATCTAGCATGGTTAGTGTTTTGCTTGAGGTTAGGGTTAGAGTAAGGGTTAGGGTTAGGATTCAGGTTAGGGTTGGGGTTAGGGTTAGCATCTTTTTTTTTTAACTTCATTATTAATCTCCACTTGTATGAACAATACCACATGATAAAACTGTATCAAGCATGATTAGTGTTTTGGTTGAGGTTAGGGTTAGAGTAAGGGTTAGGGTTAGGATTCAGGTTAGGGTTGGGGTTAGGGTTAGCATCTTTTTTTTTTAACTTCATTATTAATCTCCACTTGTATGAACAATAACCAATGATAAAATGTTATCTAGCATGATTAGTGTTTTGGTTGAGGTTAGGGTTAGAGTAAGGGTTAGGGTTAGGATTCAGGTTAGGGTTGGGGTTAGGGTTAGCATCTTTTTTTTAACTTCATTATTAATCTCTACTTGTATGAACAATAACCAATGATAAAATGTTATCTAGCATGGTTAGTGTTTTGGTTGAGGTTAGGGTTAGAGTAAGGGTTAGGGTTAGGATTCAGGTTAGGGTTGGGGTTAGGGTTAGCATCTTTTTTTTTTACTTCATTATTAATCTCCACTTGTATGAACAATAACCAATGATAAAATGTTATCTAGCATGATTAGTGTTTTGGTTGAGGTTAGGGTTAGAGTAAGGGTTAGGGTTAGGATTCAGGTTAGGGTTGGGGTTAGGGTTAGCATCTTTTTTTTTTTAACTTCATTATTAATCTCCACTTGTATGAACAATAACCAATGATAAAATGTTATCTAGCATGGTTAGTGTTTTGGTTGAGGTTAGGGTTAGAGTAAGGGTTAGGGTTAGGATTCAGGTTAGGGTTGGGGTTAGGGTTAGCATCTTTTTTTTTTAACTTCATTATTAATCTCCACTTGTATGAACAATAACACATGATAAAACTGTATCAAGCATGATTAGTGTTTTGGTTGAGGTTAGGGTTAGAGTAAGGGTTAGGGTTAGGATTCAGGTTAGGGTTGGGGTTAGGGTTAGCATCTTTTTTTTTAACTTCATTATTAATCTCCACTTGTATGAACAATAACCAATGATAAAATGTTATCTAGCATGGTTAGTGTTTTGGTTGAGGTTAGGGTTAGAGTAAGGGTTAGGGTTAGGATTCAGGTTAGGGTTGGGGTTAGGGTTAGCATCTTTTTTTTTTACTTCATTATTAATCTCCACTTGTATGAACAATAACCAATGATAAAATGTTATCTAGCATGATTAGTGTTTTGGTTGAGGTTAGGGTTAGAGTAAGGGTTAGGGTTAGGATTCAGGTTAGGGTTGGGGGTTAGGGTTAGCATCTTTTTTTTTTTAACTTCATTATTAATCTCCCCTTGTATGAACAATAACCAATGATAAAATGTTATCTAGCATGGTTAGTGTTTTGGTTGAGGTTAGGGTTAGAGTAAGGGTTAGGGTTAGGATTCAGGTTAGGGTTGGGGTTAGGGTTAGCATCTTTTTTTTTTTAACTTCATTATTAATCTCCACTTGTATGAACAATAACCAATGATAAAATGTTATCTAGCATGATTAGTGTTTTGGTTGAGGTTAGGGTTAGAGTAAGGGTTAGGGTTAGGATTCAGGTTAGGGTTGGGGTTAGGGTTAGCATCTTTTTTTTTTAACTTCATTATTAATCTCCACTGGTATGAACAATAACCAATGATAAAATGTTATCTAGCATGATTAGTGTTTTGGTTGAGGTTAGGGTTAGAGTAAGGGTTAGGGTTAGGATTCAGGTTAGGGTTGGGGTTAGGGTTAGCATCTTTTTTTTTTAACTTCATTATTAATCTCCACTTGTATGAACAATAACCAATGATAAAATGTTATCTAGCATGATTAGTGTTTTGGTTGAGGTTAGGGTTAGAGTAAGGGTTAGGGTTAGGATTCAGGTTAGGTTTGGGGGTAGGGTTAGCATCTTTTTTTTTTAACTTCATTATAAATCTCCACTTGTATGAACAATACCACATGATAAAACTGTATCAAGCATGATTAGTGTTTTGGTTGAGGTTAGGGTTAGAGTAAGGGTTAGGGTTAGGATTCAGGTTAGGGTTGGGGTTAGGGTTAGCATCTTTTTTTTTTACTTCATTATTAATCTCCACTTGTATGAACAATAACCAATGATAAAATGTTATCTAGCATGATTAGTGTTTTGGTTGAGGTTAGGGTTAGAGTAAGGGTTAGGGTTAGGATTCAGGTTAGGGTTGGGGTTAGGGTTAGCATCTTTTTTTTTTTAACTTCATTATTAATCTCCACTTGTATGAACAATAACCAATGATAAAATGTTATCTAGCATGGTTAGTGTTTTGGTTGAGGTTAGGGTTAGAGTAAGGGTTAGGGTTAGGATTCAGGTTAGGGTTGGGGTTAGGGTTAGCATCTTTTTTTTTTAACTTCATTATTAATCTCCACTTGTATGAACAATAACCAATGATAAAATGTTATCTAGCATGATTAGTGTTTTGGTTGAGGTTAGGGTTAGAGTAAGGGTTAGGGTTAGGATTCAGGTTAGGGTTGGGGGTTAGGGTTAGCATCTTTTTTTTTTAACTTCATTATTAATCTCCACTTGTATGAACAATAACCAATGATAAAATGTTATCTAGCATAGTTAGTGTTTTGGTTGAGGTTAGGGTTAGAGTAAGGGTTAGGGTTAGGATTCAGGTTAGGGTTGGGGTTAGGGTTAGCATCTTTTTTTTTAACTTCATTATTAATCTCCACTTGTATGAACAATACCACATGATAAAACTGTATCAAGCATGATTAGTGTTTTGGTTGAGGTTAAGGTTAGAGTAAGGGTTAGGGTTAGGATTCAGGTTAGGGTTGGGGTTAGGGTTAGCATCTTTTTTTTTTAACTTCATTATTAATCTCCACTTGTATGAACAATACCACATGATAAAACTGTATCAAGCATGATTAGTGTTTTGGTTGAGGTTAAGGTTAGAGTAAGGGTTAGGGTTAGGATTCAGGTTAGTGTTGGGGTTAGGGTTAGCATCTTTTTTTTTTAACTTCATTATTAATCTCCACTTGTATGAACAATAACCAATGATAAAATGTTATCTAGCATGGTTAGTGTTTTGGTTGAGGTTAGGGTTAGAGTAAGGGTTAGGGTTAGGATTCAGGTTAGGGTTGGGGTTAGGGTTAGCATCTTTTTTTTTTACTTCATTATTAATCTCCACTTGTATGAACAATAACCAATGATAAAATGTTATCTAGCATGATTAGTGTTTTGGTTGAGGTTAGGGTTAGAGTAAGGGTTAGGGTTAGGATTCAGGTTAGGGTTGGGGGTTAGGGTTAGCATCTTTTTTTTTTAACGTCATTATTAATCTCCACTTGTATGAACAATAACCAATGATAAAATGTTATCTAGCATGATTAGTGTTTTGGTTGAGGTTAGGGTTAGAGTAAGGGTTAGGGTTAGGATTCAGGTTAGGGTTGGGGTTAGGGTTAGCATCTTTTTTTTTTAACTTCATTATTAATCTCCACTGGTATGAACAATAACCAATGATAAAATGTTATCTAGCATGATTAGTGTTTTGTTGAGGTTAGGGTTAGAGTAAGGGTT
This sequence comes from Euprymna scolopes, assembly GCF_053919585.1. Taxonomy (NCBI): domain Eukaryota; kingdom Metazoa; phylum Mollusca; class Cephalopoda; order Sepiida; family Sepiolidae; genus Euprymna; species Euprymna scolopes. The sequence goes on along the minus strand of NC_136527.1, from coordinate 133,919,291 downwards.
AGGGTTAGGATTCAGGTTAGGGTTGGGGTTAGGGTTAGCATCTTTTTTTTTTAACTTCATTATTAATCTCCACTTGTATGAACAATAACCAATGATAAAATGTTATCTAGCATGGTTAGTGTTTTGGTTGAGGTTAGGGTTAGAGTAAGGGTTAGGGTTAGGATTCAGGTTAGGGTTGGGGTTAGGGTTAGCATCTTTTTTTTTTACTTCATTATTAATCTCCACTTGTATGAACAATAACCAATGATAAAATGTTATCTAGCATGATTAGTGTTTTGGTTGAGGTTAGGGTTAGAGTAAGGGTTAGGGTTAGGATTCAGGTTAGGGTTGGGGGTTAGGGTTAGCATCTTTTTTTTTTAACGTCATTATTAATCTCCACTTGTATGAACAATAACCAATGATAAAATGTTATCTAGCATGATTAGTGTTTTGGTTGAGGTTAGGGTTAGAGTAAGGGTTAGGGTTAGGATTCAGGTTAGGGTTGGGGTTAGGGTTAGCATCTTTTTTTTTTAACTTCATTATTAATCTCCACTGGTATGAACAATAACCAATGATAAAATGTTATCTAGCATGATTAGTGTTTTGTTGAGGTTAGGGTTAGAGTAAGGGTTAGGGTTAGGATTCAGGTTAGGGTTGGGGTTAGGGTTAGCATCTTTTTTTTTTAACTTCATTATTAATCTCCACTTGTATGAACAATAACCAATGATAAAATGTTATCTAGCATGATTAGTGTTTTGGTTGAGGTTAGGGTTAGAGTAAGGGTTAGGGTTAGGATTCAGGTTAGGGTTGGGGGTAGGGTTAGCATCTTTTTTTTTTAACTTCATTATAAATCTCCACTTGTATGAACAATACCACATGATAAAACTGTATCAAGCATGATTAGTGTTTTGGTTGAGGTTAGGGTTAGAGTAAGGGGTAGGGTTAGGATTCAGGTTAGGGTTGGGGTTAGGGTTAGCATCTTTTTTTTTTAACTTCATTATTAATCTCCACTTGTATGAACAATAACCAATGATAAAATGTTATCTAGCATGATTAGTGTTTTGGTTGAGTTTAGGGTTAGAGTAAGGGTTAGGGTTAGGATTCAGGTTAGGGTTGGGGTTAGGGTTAGCATCTTTTTTTTTTACTTCATTATTAATCTCCACTTGTATGAACAATAACCAATGATAAAATGTTATCAAGCATGATTAGTGTTTTGGTTGAGGTTAGGGTTAGAGTAAGGGTTAGGGTTAGGATTCAGGTTAGGGTTGGGGTTAGGGTTAGCATCTTTTTTTTTAACTTCATTATTAATCTCCACTTGTATGAACAATAACCAATGATAAAATGTTATCTAGCATGGTTAGTGTTTTGGTTTAGGTTAGGGTTAGAGTAAGGGTTAGGGTTAGGATTCAGGTTAGGGTTGGGGTTAGGGTTAGCATCTTTTTTTTTTACTTCATTATTAATCTCCACTTGTATGAACAATAACCAATGATAAAATGTTATCTAGCATGATTAGTGTTTTGGTTGAGGTTAGGGTTAGAGTAAGGGTTAGGGTTAGGATTCAGGTTAGGGTTGGGGGTTAGGGTTAGCATCTTTTTTTTTTAACTTCATTATTAATCTCCACTTGTATGAACAATAACCAATGATAAAATGTTATCTAGCATGATTAGTGTTTTGGTTGAGGTTAGGGTTAGAGTAAGGGTTAGGGTTAGGATTCAGGTTAGGGTTGGGGGTTAGGGTTAGCATCTTTTTTTTTTAACTTCATTATTAATCTCCACTTGTATGAACAATACCACATGATAAAACTGTATCAAGCATGATTAGTGTTTTGGTTGAGGTTAAGGTTAGAGTAAGGGTTAGGGTTAGGATTCAGGTTAGTGTTGGGGTTAGGGTTAGCATCTTTTTTTTTTAACTTCATTATTAATCTCCACTTGTATGAACAATACCACATGATAAAATGTTATCTAGCATGATTAGTGTTTTGGTTGAGGTTAGGGTTAGAGTAAGGGTTAGGGTTAGGATTCAGGTTAGGGTTGGGGTTAGGGTTAGCATCTTTTTTTTTAACTTCATTATTAATCTCCACTTGTATGAACAATAACCAATGATAAAATGTTATCTAGCATAATTAGTGTTTTGGTTGAGGTTAGGGTTAGAGTAAGGGGTAGGGTTAGGATTCAGGTTAGGGTTGGGGTTAGGGTTAGCATCTTTTTTTTTTACTTCATTATTAATCTCCACTTGTATGAACAATAACCAATGATAAAATGTTATCTTGCATGGTTAGTGTTTTGCTTGAGGTTAGGGTTAGAGTAAGGGTTAGGGTTAGGATTCAGGTTAGGGTTGGGGTTAGGGTTAGCATCTTTTTTTTTTAACTTCATTATTAATCTCCACTTGTATGAACAATACCACATGATAAAACTGTATCAAGCATGATTAGTGTTTTGGTTGAGGTTAGGGTTAGAGTAAGGGTTAGGGTTAGGATTCAGGTTAGGGTTGGGGTTAGGGTTAGCATCTTTTTTTTTTAACTTCATTATTAATCTCCACTTGTATGAACAATAACCAATGATAAAATGTTATCTAGCATGATTAGTGTTTTGGTTGAGGTTAGGGTTAGAGTAAGGGTTAGGGTTAGGATTCAGGTTAGGGTTGGGGTTAGGGTTAGCATCTTTTTTTTAACTTCATTATTAATCTCTACTTGTATGAACAATAACCAATGATAAAATGTTATCTAGCATGGTTAGTGTTTTGGTTGAGGTTAGGGTTAGAGTAAGGGTTAGGGTTAGGATTCAGGTTAGGGTTGGGGTTAGGGTTAGCATCTTTTTTTTTTACTTCATTATTAATCTCCACTTGTATGAACAATAACCAATGATAAAATGTTATCTAGCATGATTAGTGTTTTGGTTGAGGTTAGGGTTAGAGTAAGGGTTAGGGTTAGGATTCAGGTTAGGGTTGGGGTTAGGGTTAGCATCTTTTTTTTTTTAACTTCATTATTAATCTCCACTTGTATGAACAATAACCAATGATAAAATGTTATCTAGCATGGTTAGTGTTTTGGTTGAGGTTAGGGTTAGAGTAAGGGTTAGGGTTAGGATTCAGGTTAGGGTTGGGGTTAGGGTTAGCATCTTTTTTTTTTAACTTCATTATTAATCTCCACTTGTATGAACAATAACCAATGATAAAATGTTATCTAGCATGATTAGTGTTTTGGTTGAGGTTAGGGTTAGAGTAAGGGTTAGGGTTAGGATTCAGGTTAGGGTTGGGGGTTAGGGTTAGCATCTTTTTTTTTTAACTTCATTATTAATCTCCACTTGAATGAACAATAACCAATGATAAAATGTTATCTAGCATAGTTAGTGTTTTGGTTGAGGTTAGGGTTAGAGTAAGGGTTAGGGTTAGGATTCAGGTTAGGGTTGGGGTTAGGGTTAGCATCTTTTTTTTTTAACTTCATTATTAATCTCCACTTGTATGAACAATACCACATGATAAAACTGTATCAAGCATGATTAGTGTTTTGGTTGAGGTTAAGGTTAGAGTAAGGGTTAGGGTTAGGATTCAGGTTAGGGTTGGGGTTAGGGTTAGCATCTTTTTTTTTTAACTTCATTATTAATCTCCACTTGTATGAACAATACCACATGATAAAACTGTATCAAGCATGATTAGTGTTTTGGTTGAGGTTAAGGTTAGAGTAAGGGTTAGGGTTAGGATTCAGGTTAGTGTTGGGGTTAGGGTTAGCATCTTTTTTTTTTAACTTCATTATTAATCTCCACTTGTATGAACAATACCACATGATAAAATGTTATCTAGCATGATTAGTGTTTTGGTTGAGGTTAGGGTTAGAGTAAGGGTTAGGGTTAGGATTCAGGTTAGGGTTGGGGTTAGGGTTAGCATCTTTTTTTTTAACTTCATTATTAATCTCCACTTGTATGAACAATAACCAATGATAAAATGTTATCTTGCATGGTTAGTGTTTTGCTTGAGGTTAGGGTTAGAGTAAGGGTTAGGGTTAGGATTCAGGTTAGGGTTGGGGTTAGGGTTAGCATCTTTTTTTTTTAACTTCATTATTAATCTCCACTTGTATGAACAATACCACATGATAAAACTGTATCAAGCATGATTAGTGTTTTGGTTGAGGTTAGGGTTAGAGTAAGGGTTAGGGTTAGGATTCAGGTTAGGGTTGGGGTTAGGGTTAGCATCTTTTTTTTTTAACTTCATTATTAATCTCCACTTGTATGAACAATAACCAATGATAAAATGTTATCTAGCATGATTAGTGTTTTGGTTGAGGTTAGGGTTAGAGTAAGGGTTAGGGTTAGGATTCAGGTTAGGGTTGGGGTTAGGGTTAGCATCTTTTTTTTAACTTCATTATTAATCTCTACTTGTATGAACAATAACCAATGATAAAATGTTATCTAGCATGGTTAGTGTTTTGGTTGAGGTTAGGGTTAGAGTAAGGGTTAGGGTTAGGATTCAGGTTAGGGTTGGGGTTAGGGTTAGCATCTTTTTTTTTTACTTCATTATTAATCTCCACTTGTATGAACAATAACCAATGATAAAATGTTATCTAGCATGATTAGTGTTTTGGTTGAGGTTAGGGTTAGAGTAAGGGTTAGGGTTAGGATTCAGGTTAGGGTTGGGGTTAGGGTTAGCATCTTTTTTTTTTTAACTTCATTATTAATCTCCACTTGTATGAACAATAACCAATGATAAAATGTTATCTAGCATGGTTAGTGTTTTGGTTGAGGTTAGGGTTAGAGTAAGGGTTAGGGTTAGGATTCAGGTTAGGGTTGGGGTTAGGGTTAGCATCTTTTTTTTTTAACTTCATTATTAATCTCCACTTGTATGAACAATAACCAATGATAAAATGTTATCTAGCATGATTAGTGTTTTGGTTGAGGTTAGGGTTAGAGTAAGGGTTAGGGTTAGGATTCAGGTTAGGGTTGGGGGTTAGGGTTAGCATCTTTTTTTTTTAACTTCATTATTAATCTCCACTTGTATGAACAATAACCAATGATAAAATGTTATCTAGCATAGTTAGTGTTTTGGTTGAGGTTAGGGTTAGAGTAAGGGTTAGGGTTAGGATTCAGGTTAGGGTTGGGGTTAGGGTTAGCATCTTTTTTTTTAACTTCATTATTAATCTCCACTTGTATGAACAATACCACATGATAAAACTGTATCAAGCATGATTAGTGTTTTGGTTGAGGTTAAGGTTAGAGTAAGGGTTAGGGTTAGGATTCAGGTTAGGGTTGGGGTTAGGGTTAGCATCTTTTTTTTTTAACTTCATTATTAATCTCCACTTGTATGAACAATACCACATGATAAAACTGTATCAAGCATGATTAGTGTTTTGGTTGAGGTTAAGGTTAGAGTAAGGGTTAGGGTTAGGATTCAGGTTAGTGTTGGGGTTAGGGTTAGCATCTTTTTTTTTTAACTTCATTATTAATCTCCACTTGTATGAACAATACCACATGATAAAATGTTATCTAGCATGATTAGTGTTTTGGTTGAGGTTAGGGTTAGAGTAAGGGTTAGGGTTAGGATTCAGGTTAGGGTTGGGGTTAGGGTTAGCATCTTTTTTTTTAACTTCATTATTAATCTCCACTTGTATGAACAATAACCAATGATAAAATGTTATCTAGCATAATTAGTGTTTTGGTTGAGGTTAGGGTTAGAGTAAGGGGTAGGGTTAGGATTCAGGTTAGGGTTGGGGTTAGGGTTAGCATCTTTTTTTTTTACTTCATTATTAATCTCCACTTGTATGAACAATAACCAATGATAAAATGTTATCTAGCATGGTTAGTGTTTTGCTTGAGGTTAGGGTTAGAGTAAGGGTTAGGGTTAGGATTCAGGTTAGGGTTGGGGTTAGGGTTAGCATCTTTTTTTTTTAACTTCATTATTAATCTCCACTTGTATGAACAATACCACATGATAAAACTGTATCAAGCATGATTAGTGTTTTGGTTGAGGTTAGGGTTAGAGTAAGGGTTAGGGTTAGGATTCAGGTTAGGGTTGGGGTTAGGGTTAGCATCTTTTTTTTTTAACTTCATTATTAATCTCCACTTGTATGAACAATAACCAATGATAAAATGTTATCTAGCATGATTAGTGTTTTGGTTGAGGTTAGGGTTAGAGTAAGGGTTAGGGTTAGGATTCAGGTTAGGGTTGGGGTTAGGGTTAGCATCTTTTTTTTAACTTCATTATTAATCTCTACTTGTATGAACAATAACCAATGATAAAATGTTATCTAGCATGGTTAGTGTTTTGGTTGAGGTTAGGGTTAGAGTAAGGGTTAGGGTTAGGATTCAGGTTAGGGTTGGGGTTAGGGTTAGCATCTTTTTTTTTTACTTCATTATTAATCTCCACTTGTATGAACAATAACCAATGATAAAATGTTATCTAGCATGATTAGTGTTTTGGTTGAGGTTAGGGTTAGAGTAAGGGTTAGGGTTAGGATTCAGGTTAGGGTTGGGGTTAGGGTTAGCATCTTTTTTTTTTTAACTTCATTATTAATCTCCACTTGTATGAACAATAACCAATGATAAAATGTTATCTAGCATGGTTAGTGTTTTGGTTGAGGTTAGGGTTAGAGTAAGGGTTAGGGTTAGGATTCAGGTTAGGGTTGGGGTTAGGGTTAGCATCTTTTTTTTTTAACTTCATTATTAATCTCCACTTGTATGAACAATAACACATGATAAAACTGTATCAAGCATGATTAGTGTTTTGGTTGAGGTTAGGGTTAGAGTAAGGGTTAGGGTTAGGATTCAGGTTAGGGTTGGGGTTAGGGTTAGCATCTTTTTTTTTAACTTCATTATTAATCTCCACTTGTATGAACAATAACCAATGATAAAATGTTATCTAGCATGGTTAGTGTTTTGGTTGAGGTTAGGGTTAGAGTAAGGGTTAGGGTTAGGATTCAGGTTAGGGTTGGGGTTAGGGTTAGCATCTTTTTTTTTTACTTCATTATTAATCTCCACTTGTATGAACAATAACCAATGATAAAATGTTATCTAGCATGATTAGTGTTTTGGTTGAGGTTAGGGTTAGAGTAAGGGTTAGGGTTAGGATTCAGGTTAGGGTTGGGGGTTAGGGTTAGCATCTTTTTTTTTTTAACTTCATTATTAATCTCCCCTTGTATGAACAATAACCAATGATAAAATGTTATCTAGCATGGTTAGTGTTTTGGTTGAGGTTAGGGTTAGAGTAAGGGTTAGGGTTAGGATTCAGGTTAGGGTTGGGGTTAGGGTTAGCATCTTTTTTTTTTTAACTTCATTATTAATCTCCACTTGTATGAACAATAACCAATGATAAAATGTTATCTAGCATGATTAGTGTTTTGGTTGAGGTTAGGGTTAGAGTAAGGGTTAGGGTTAGGATTCAGGTTAGGGTTGGGGTTAGGGTTAGCATCTTTTTTTTTTAACTTCATTATTAATCTCCACTGGTATGAACAATAACCAATGATAAAATGTTATCTAGCATGATTAGTGTTTTGGTTGAGGTTAGGGTTAGAGTAAGGGTTAGGGTTAGGATTCAGGTTAGGGTTGGGGTTAGGGTTAGCATCTTTTTTTTTTAACTTCATTATTAATCTCCACTTGTATGAACAATAACCAATGATAAAATGTTATCTAGCATGATTAGTGTTTTGGTTGAGGTTAGGGTTAGAGTAAGGGTTAGGGTTAGGATTCAGGTTAGGTTTGGGGGTAGGGTTAGCATCTTTTTTTTTTAACTTCATTATAAATCTCCACTTGTATGAACAATACCACATGATAAAACTGTATCAAGCATGATTAGTGTTTTGGTTGAGGTTAGGGTTAGAGTAAGGGTTAGGGTTAGGATTCAGGTTAGGGTTGGGGTTAGGGTTAGCATCTTTTTTTTTTAACTTCATTATTAATCTCCACTTGTATGAACAATAACCAATGATAAAATGTTATCTAGCATGATTAGTGTTTTGGTTGAGGTTAGGGTTAGAGTAAGGGTTAGGGTTAGGATTCAGGTTAGGGTTGGGGTTAGGGTTAGCATCTTTTTTTTTTACTTCATTATTAATCTCCACTTGTATGAACAATAACCAATGATAAAATGTTATCTAACATGATTAGTGTTTTGGTTGAGGTTAGGGTTAGAGTAAGGGTTAGGGTTAGGATTCAGGTTAGGGTTGGGGTTAGGGTTAGCATCTTTTTGGTTTAACTTCATTATTAATCTCCACTTGTATGAACATTAACCAATGATAAAATGTTATCTAGCATGGTTAGTGTTTTGGTTGAGGTTAGGGTTAGAGTAAGGGTTAGGGTTAGGATTCAGGTTAGGGTTGGGGTTAGGGTTAGCATCTTTTTTTTTTACTTCATTATTAATCTCCACTTGTATGAACAATAACCAATGATAAAATGTTATCTAGCATGATTAGTGTTTTGGTTGAGGTTAGGGTTAGAGTAAGGGTTAGGGTTAGGATTCAGGTTAGGGTTGGGGGTTAGGGTTAGCATCTTTTTTTTTTAACTTCATTATTTATCTCCACTTGTATGAACAATAACCAATGATAAAATGTTATCTAGCATGGTTAGTGTTTTGGTTGAGGTTAGGGTTAGAGTAAGGGTTAGGGTTAGGATTCAGGTTAGGGTTGGGGTTAGGGTTAGCATCTTTTTTTTTTAACTTCATTATTAATCTCCACTTGTATGAACAATACACCATGATAAAACTGTATCAAGCATGATTAGTGTTTTGGTTGAGGTTAAGGTTAGAGTAAGGGTTAGGGTTAGGATTCAGGTTAGGGTTGGGGTAAGGGTTAGCATCTTTTTTTTTTAACTTCATTATTAATCTCCACTTGTATGAACAATACCACATGATAAAACTGTATCAAGCATGATTAGTGTTTTGGTTGAGGTTAAGGTTAGAGTAAGGGTTAGGGTTAGGATTCAGGTTAGGGTTGGGGTTAGGGTTAGCATCTTTTTTTTTTAACTTCATTATTAATCTCCACTTGTATGAACAATACCACATGATAAAATGTTATCTAGCATGATTAGTGTTTTGGTTGAGGTTAGGGTTAGAGTAAGGGTTAGGGTTAGGATTCAGGTTAGGGTTGGGGTTAGGGTTAGCATCTTTTTTTTTAACTTCATTATTAATCTCCACTTGTATGAACAATAACCAATGATAAAATGTTATCTAGCATGATTAGTGTTTTGGTTGAGGTTAGGGTTAGAGTAAGGGGTAGGGTTAGGATTCAGGTTAGGGTTGGGGTTAGGGTTAGCATCTTTTTTTTTTACTTCATTATTAATCTCCACTTGTATGAACAATAACCAATGATAAAATGTTATCTAGCATGGTTAGTGTTTTGCTTGAGGTTAGGGTTAGAGTAAGGGTTAGGGTTAGGATTCAGGTTAGGGTTGGGGTTAGGGTTAGCATCTTTTTTTCTTAACTTCATTATTAATCTCCACTTGTATGAACAATACCACATGATAAAACTGTATCAAGCATGATTAGTGTTTTGGTTGAGGTTAGGGTTAGAGTAAGGGTTAGGGTTAGGATTCAGGTTAGGGTTGGGGTTAGGGTTAGCATCTTTTTTTTTTAACTTCATTATTAATCTCCACTTGTATGAACAATAACCAATGATAAAATGTTATCTAGCATGATTAGTGTTTTGGTTGAGGTTAGGGTTAGAGTAAGGGTTAGGGTTAGGATTCAGGTTAGGGTTGGGGTTAGGGTTAGCATCTTTTTTTTTTAACTTCATTATTAATCTCCACTTGTATGAACAATAACCAATGATAAAATGTTATCTAGCATGGTTAGTGTTTTGGTTGAGGTTAGGGTTAGAGTAAGGGTTAGGGTTAGGATTCAGGTTAGGGTTGGGGTTAGGGTTAGCATCTTTTTTTTTTAACTTCATTATTAATCTCCACTTGTATGAACAATAACCAATGATAAAATGTTATCTAGCATGATTAGTGTTTTGGTTGAGGTTAGGGTTAGAGTAAGGGTTAGGGTTAGGATTCAGGTTAGGGTTGGGGTTAGGGTTAGCATCTTTTTTTTTAACTTCATTATTAATCTCCACTTGTATGAGCAATAACCAATGATAAAATGTTATCTAGCATGATTAGTGTTTTGGTTGAGGTTAGGGTTAGAGTAAGGGTTAGGGTTAGGATTCAGGTTAGGGTTGGGGTTAGGGTTAGCATCTTTTTTTTTAACTTCATTATTAATCTCCACTTGTATGAACAATAACCAATGATAAAATGTTATCTAGCATGATTAGTGTTTTGGTTGAGGTTAGGGTTAGAGTAAGGGTTAGGGTTAGGATTCAGGTTAGGGTTGGGGTTAGGGTTAGCATCTTTTTTTTTTACTTCATTATTAATCTCCACTTGTATGAACAATAACCAATGATAAAATGTTATCTAGCATGGTTAGTGTTTTGCTTGAGGTTAGGGTTAGAGTAAGGGTTAGGGTTAGGATTCAGGTTAGGGTTGGGGTTAGGGTTAGCATCTTTTTTTTTTAACTTCATTATTAATCTCCACTTGTATGAACAATAACCAATGATAAAATGTTATCTAGCATGGTTAGTGTTTTGGTTGAGGTTAGGGTTAGAGTAAGGGTTAGGGTTAGGATTCAGGTTAGGGTTGGGGTTAGGGTTAGCATCTTTTTTTTTTACTTCATTATTAATCTCCACTTGTATGAACAATAACCAATGATAAAATGTTATCTAGCATGATTAGTGTTTTGGTTGAGGTTAGGGTTAGAGTAAGTGTCAGGGTTAGGATTCAGGTTAGGGTTGGGGTTAGGGTTAGCATCTTTTTTTTTTAACTTCATTATTAATCTCCACTGGAATGAACAATAACCAATGATAAAATGTTATCTAGCATGATTAGTGTTTTGGTTGAGGTTAGGGTTAGAGTAAGGGTTAGGGTTAGGATTCAGGTTAGGGTTGGGGTTAGGGTTAGCATCTTTTTTTTTTAACTTCATTATTAATCTCCACTTGTATGAACAATACCACATGATAAAACTGTATCAAGCATGATTAGTGTTTTGGTTGAGGTTAGGGTTAGAGTAAGGGTTAGGGTTAGGATTCAGGTTAGGTTTGGGGGTTAGGGTTAGCATCTTTTTTTTTAACTTCATTATTAATCTCCACTTGTATGAACAATAACCAATGATAAAATGTTATCTAGCATGGTTAGTGTTTTGGTTGAGGTTAGGGTTAGAGTAAGGGTTAGGGTTAGGATTCAGGTTAGGGTTGGGGTTAGGGTTAGCATCTTTTTTTTTTACTTCATTATTAATCTCCACTTGTATGAACAATAACCAATGATAAAATGTTATCTAGCATGATTAGTGTTTTGGTTGAGGTTAGGGTTAGAGTAAGGGTTAGGGTTAGGATTCAGGTTAGGGTTGGGGTTAGGGTTAGCATCTTTTTTTTTTAACTTCATTATTAATCTCCACTTGTATGAACAATAACCAATGATAAAATGTTATCTAGCATGATTAGTGTTTTGGTTGAGGTCAGGGTTAGAGTAAGGGTAAGGGTTAGGATTCAGGTTAGATTGGGGTTAGGGTTAGCATCTTTTTTTTTTACCTTCATTATTAATCTCCACTTGTATGAACAATAACCAATGATAAAATGTTATCTAGCATGGTTAGTGTTTTGGTTGAGGTTAGGGTTAGAGTAAGGGTTAGGGTTAGGATTCAGGTTAGGGTTGGGGTTAGGGTTAGCATCTTTTTTTTTTAACTTCATTATTAATCTCCACTTGTATGAACAATAACCAATGATAAAATGTTATCTAGCATGATTAGTGTTTTGGTTGAGGTTAGGGTTAGAGTAAGGGTTAGGGTTAGGATTCAGGTTAGGGTTGGGGTTAGGGTTAGCATCTTTTTTTTTTAACTTCATTATTAATCTCCACTTGTATGAACAATAACCAATGATAAAATGTTATCTAGCATGGTTAGTGTTTTGGTTGAGGTTAGGGTTAGAGTAAGGGTTATGGTTAGGATTCAGGTTAGGGTTGGGGTTAGGGTTAGCATCTTTTTTTTTTACTTCATTATTAATCTCCACTTGTATGAACAATAACACATGATAAAATGTTATCTAGCATGATTAGTGTTTTGGTTGAGGTTAGGGTTAGAGTAAGGGTTAGGGTTAGGATTCAGGTTAGGGTTGGGGTTAGGGTTAGCATCTTTTTTTTTTAACTTCATTATTAATCTCCACTTGTATGAACATTAACCAATGATAAAATGTTATCTAGCATGATTAGTGTTTTGGTTAAGGTTAGGGTTAGAGTAAGGGTTAGGGTTAGAGTAAGGGTTAGGGTTAGGATTCAGGTTAGGGTTGGGGTTAGGGTTAGCATCTTTTTTTTTTTACTTCATTATTAATCTCCACTTGTATGAACATTAACCAATGATAAAATGTTATCTAGCATGATTAGTGTTTTGGTTGAGGTTAGGGTTAGAGTAAGGGTAAGGGTTAGGATTCAGGTTAGATTGGGGTTAGGGTTAGCATCTTTTTTTTTAACTTCATTATTAATCTCCACTTGTATGAACAATAACCAATGATAAAATGTTATCTAGCATGGTTAGTGTTTTGGTTGAGGTCAGGGTTAGAGTAAGGGTTAGGGTTAGGATTCAGGTTAGGGTTGGGGTTAGGGTTAGCATCTTTTTTTTTTAACTTCATTATTAATCTCCACTTGTATGAACAATAACCAATGATAAAATGTTATCTAGCATGATTAGTGTTTTGGTTGAGGTAAAGGTTAGAGTAAGGGTTAGGGTTAGGATTCAGGTTAGGGTTGGGGTTAGGGTTAGCATCTTTTTTTTTTTACTTCATTATTAATCTCCACTTGTATGAACATTAACCAATGATAAAATGTTATCTAGCATGATTAGTGTTTTGGTTAAGGTTAGGGTTAGAGTAAGGGTTAGGGTTAGAGTAAGGGTTAGGGTTAGGATTCAGGTTAGGGTTGGGGTTAGGGTTAGCATCTTTTTTTTTTTTACTTCAGGTTTAATCTCCACTTGTATGAACAATAACCAATGATAAAATGTTATCTAGCATGATTAGTGTTTTGGTTGAGGTTAGGGTTAGAGTAAGGGTTAGGGTTAGGATTCAGGTTAGGGTTGGGGTTAGGGTTAGCATCTTTTTTTTTAACTTCATTATTAATCTCCACTTGTATGAACAATAACCAATGATAAAATGTTATCTAGCATGGTTAGTGTTTTGGTTGAGGTTAGGGTTAGAGTAAGGGTTAGGGTTAGGATTCAGGTTAGGGTTGGGGTTAGGGTTAGCATCTTTTTTTTTAACTTCATTATTAATCTCCACTTGTATGAACAATAACCAATGATAAAATGTTATCTAGCATGGTTAGTTTTTTGGTTGAGGTTAGGGTTAGAGTAAGGGTTAGGGTTAGGATTCAGGTTAGGGTTGGGGTTAGGGTTAGCATCTTTTTTTTTTAACTTCATTATTAATCTCCACTTGTATGAACAATAACCAATGATAAAATGTTATCTAGCATGATTAGTGTTTTGGTTGAGGTTAGGGTTAGAGTAAGGGTTAGGGTTAGGATTCAGGTTAGGGTTGGGGTTAGGGTTAGCATCTTTTTTTTTAACTTCATTATTAATCTCCACTTGTATGAACAATTACCAATGATAAAATGTTATCTAGCATGGTTAGTGTTTTGGTTGAGGTTAGGGTTAGAGTAAGGGTTAGGGTTAGGATTCAGGTTAGGGTTGGGGTTAGGGTTAGCATCTTTTTTTTTTAACTTCATTATTAATCTCCACTTGTATGAACAATAACCAATGATAAAATGTTATCTAGCATGATTAGTGTTTTGGTTGAGGTTAGGGTTAGAGTAAGGGTTAGGGTTAGGATTCAGGTTAGGGTTGGGGTTAGGGTTAGCATCTTTTTTTTTTAACTTCATTATTAATCTCCACTTGTATGAACAATAACCAATGATAAAATGTTATCTAGCATGATTAGTGTTTTGGTTGAGGTTAGGGTTAGAGTAAGGGTTAGGGTTAGGATTCAGGTTAGGGTTGGGGTTAGGGTTAGCATCTTTTTTTTTTAACTTCATTATTAATCTCCACTTGTATGAACAATAACACATGATAAAATGTTATCTAGCATGATTAGTGTTTTGGTTGAGGTTAGGGTTAGAGTAAGGGTTAGGGTTAGGATTCAGGTTAGGGTTGGGGTTAGGGTTAGCATCTTTTTTTTTTAACTTCATTATTAATCTCCACTTGTATGAACATTAACCAATGATAAAATGTTATCTAGCATGATTAGTGTTTTGGTTAAGGTTAGGGTTAGAGTAAGGGTTAGGGTTAGAGTAAGGGTTAGGGTTAGGATTCAGGTTAGGGTTGGGGTTAGGGTTAGCATCTTTTTTTTTTTACTTCATTATTAATCTCCACTTGTATGAACATTAACCAATGATAAAATGTTATCTAGCATGATTAGTGTTTTGGTTGAGGTTAGGGTTAGAGTAAGGGTAAGGGTTAGGATTCAGGTTAGATTGGGGTTAGGGTTAGCATCTTTTTTTTTAACTTCATTATTAATCTCCACTTGTATGAACAATAACCAATGATAAAATGTTATCTAGCATGGTTAGTGTTTTGGTTGAGGTTAGGGTTAGAGTAAGGGTTAGGGTTAGGATTCAGGTTAGGGTTGGGGTTAGGGTTAGCATCTTTTTTTTTTAACTTCATTATTAATCTCCACTTGTATGAACAATAACCAATGATAAAATGTTATCTAGCATGATTAGTGTTTTGGTTGAGGTAAAGGTTAGAGTAAGGGTTAGGGTTAGGATTCAGGTTAGGGTTGGGGTTAGGGTTAGCATCTTTTTTTTTTTACTTCATTATTAATCTCCACTATTATGAACATTAACCAATGATAAAATGTTATCTAGCATGATTAGTGTTTTGGTTAAGGTTAGGGTTAGAGTAAGGGTTAGGGTTAGAGTAAGGGTTAGGGTTAGGATTCAGGTTAGGGTTGGGGTTAGGGTTAGCATCTTTTTTTTTTTTACTTCAGGTTTAATCTCCACTTGTATGAACAATAACCAATGATAAAATGTTATCTAGCATGATTAGTGTTTTGGTTGAGGTTAGGGTTAGAGTAAGGGTTAGGGTTAGGATTCAGGTTAGGGTTGGGGTTAGGGTTAGCATCTTTTTTTTTAACTTCATTATTAATCTCCACTTGTATGAACAATAACCAATGATAAAATGTTATCTAGCATGGTTAGTGTTTTGGTTGAGGTTAGGGTTAGAGTAAGGGTTAGGGTTAGGATTCAGGTTAGGGTTGGGGTTAGGGTTAGCATTTTTTTTTTTAACTTCATTATTAATCTCCACTTGTATGAACAATAACCAATGATAAAATGTTATCTAGCATGGTTAGTTTTTTGGTTGAGGTTAGGGTTAGAGTAAGGGTTAGGGTTAGGATTCAGGTTAGGGTTGGGGTTAGGGTTAGCATCTTTTTTTTTTAACTTCATTATTAATCTCCACTTGTATGAACAATAACCAATGATAAAATGTTATCTAGCATGATTAGTGTTTTGGTTGAGGTTAGGGTTAGAGTAAGGGTTAGGGTTAGGATTCAGGTTAGGGTTGGGGTTAGGGTTAGCATCTTTTTTTTTAACTTCATTATTAATCTCCACTTGTATGAACAATTACCAATGATAAAATGTTATCTAGCATGGTTAGTGTTTTGGTTGAGGTTAGGGTTAGAGTAAGGGTTAGGGTTAGGATTCAGGTTAGGGTTGGGGTTAGGGTTAGCATCTTTTTTTTTTAACTTCATTATTAATCTCCACTTGTATGAACAATAACCAATGATAAAATGTTATCTAGCATGATTAGTGTTTTGGTTGAGGTTAGGGTTAGAGTAAGGGTTAGGGTTAGGATTCAGGTTAGGGTTGGGGTTAGGGTTAGCATCTTTTTTTTTTAACTTCATTATTAATCTCCACTTGTATGAACAATAACCAATGATAAAATGTTATCTAGCATGATTAGTGTTTTGGTTGAGGTTAGGGTTAGAGTAAGGGTTAGGGTTAGGATTCAGGTTAGGGTTGGGGTTAGGGTTAGCATCTTTTTTTTTTAACTTCATTATTAATCTCCACTTGTATGAACAATAACACATGATAAAATGTTATCTAGCATGATTAGTGTTTTGGTTGAGGTTAGGGTTAGAGTAAGGGTTAGGGTTAGGATTCAGGTTAGGGTTGGGGTTAGGGTTAGCATCTTTTTTTTTTAACTTCATTATTAATCTCCACTTGTATGAACATTAACCAATGATAAAATGTTATCTAGCATGGTTAGTGTTTTGGTTGAGGTTAGGGTTAGAGTAAGGGTTAGGGTTAGGATTCAGGTTAGGGTTGGGGTTAGGGTTAGCATCTTTTTTTTTTAACTTCATTATTAATCTCCACTTGTATGAACAATAACCAATGATAAAATGTTATCTAGCATGATTAGTGTTTTGGTAGAGGTTAGGGTTAGAGTAAGGGTTAGGGTTAGGATTCAGGTTAGGGTTGGGGTTAGGGTTAGCATCTTTTTTTTTTAACTTCATTATTAATCTCCACTTGTATGAACAATAACCAATGATAAAATGTTATCTAGCATGATCAGTGTTTTGGTTGAGGTTAGGGTTAGAGTAAGGGTTAGGGTTAGGATTCAGGTTAGGGTTGGTGTTGGGGTTAGCATCTTTTTGTTTTAACTTCATTATTAATCTCCACTTGTATGAACAATAACCAATGATAAAATGTTATCTAGCATGGTTAGTGTTTTGGTTGAGGTTAGGGTTAGAGTAAGGGTTAGGGTTAGGATTCAGGTTAGGGTTGGGGTTAGGGTTAGCATCTTTTTTTTTTAACTTCATTATTAATCTCCACTTGTATGAACAATAACCAATGATAAAATGTTATCTAGCATGATTAGTGTTTTGGTTGAGGTTAGGGTTAGAGTAAGGGTTAGGGTTAGGATTCAGGTTAGGGTTGGGGTTAGGGTTAGCATCTTTTTTTTTTAACTTCATTATTAATCTCCACTTGTATGAACAATAACCAATGATAAAATGTTATCTAGCATGATTAGTGTTTTGGTTGAGGTTAGGGTTAGAGTAAGGGTTAGGGTTAGGATTCAGGTTAGGGTTGGGGTTAGGGTTAGCATCTTTTTTTTTAACTTCATTATTAATCTCCACTTGTATGAACAATTACCAATGATAAAATGTTATCTAGCATGGTTAGTGTTTTGGTTGAGGTTAGGGTTAGAGTAAGGGTTAGGGTTAGGATTCAGGTTAGGGTTGGGGTTAGGGTTAGCATCTTTTTTTTAACTTCATTATTAATCTCCACTTGTATGAACAATAACCAATGATAAAATGTTATCTAGCATGATTAGTGTTTTGGTTGAGGTTAGGGTTAGAGTAAGGGTTAGGGTTAGGATTCAGGTTAGGGTTGGGGTTAGGGTTAGCATCTTTTTTTTTTAACTTCATTATTAATCTCCACTTGTATGAACAATAACCAATGATAAAATGTTATCTAGCATGATTAGTGTTTTGGTTGAGGTTAGGGTTAGAGTAAGGGTTAGGGTTAGGATTCAGGTTAGGGTTGGGGTTAGGGTTAGCATCTTTTTTTTTTAACTTCATTATTAATCTCCACTTGTATGAACAATAACACATGATAAAATGTTATCTAGCATGATTAGTGTTTTGGTTGAGGTTAGGGTTAGAGTAAGGGTTAGGGTTAGGATTCAGGTTAGGGTTGGGGTTAGGGTTAGCATCTTTTTTTTTTAACTTCATTATTAATCTCCACTTGTATGAACAATAACCAATGATAAAATGTTATCTAGCATGGTTAGTGTTTTGGTTGAGGTTAGGGTTAGAGTAAGGGTTAGGGTTAGGATTCAGGTTAGGGTTGGGGTTAGGGTTAGCATCTTTTTTTTTTAACTTCATTATTAATCTCCACTTTTATGAACAATAACCAATGATAAAATGTTATCTAGCATGATTAGTGTTTTGGTTGAGGTTAGGGTTAGAGTAAGGGTTAGGGTTAGGATTCAGGTTAGGGTTAGGGTTAGGGTTAGCATCTTTTTTTTTTAACTTCATTATTAATCTCCACTTGTATGAACAATAACCAATGATAAAATGTTATCTAGCATGATTAGTGTTTTGGTTGAGGTTAGGGTTAGAGTAAGGGTTAGGGTTAGGATTCAGGTTAGGGTTGGTGTTGGGGTTAGCATCTTTTTGTTTTAACTTCATTATTAATCTCCACTTGTATGAACAATAACCAATGATAAAATGTTATCTAGCATGGTTAGTGTTTTGGTTGAGGTTAGGGTTAGAGTAAGGGTTAGGGTTAGGATTCAGGTTAGGGTTGGGGTTAGGGTTAGCATCTTTTTTTTTTAACTTCATTATTAATCTCCACTTGTATGAACAATAACCAATGATAAAATGTTATCTAGCATGATTAGTGTTTTGGTTGAGGTTAGGTTTAGAGTAAGGGTTAGGGTTAGGATTCAGGTTAGGGTTGGGGTTAGGGTTAGCATCTTGTTTTTAACTTCATTATTAATCTCCACTTGTATGAACAATAACCAATGATAAAATGTTATCTAGCATGATTAGTGTTTTGGTTGAGGTTAGGGTTAGAGTAAGGGTTAGGGTTAGGATTCAGGTTAGGGTTGGGGTTAGGGTTAGCATCTTTTTTTTTTAACTTCATTATTAATCTCCACTTGTATGAACAATAACCAATGATAAAATGTTATCTAGCATGATTAGTGTTTTGGTTGAGGTTAGGGTTAGAGTAAGGGTTAGGGTTAGGATTCAGGTTAGGGTTGGGGTTAGGGTTAGCATCTTTTTTTTTTAACTTCATTATTAATCTCCACTTGTATGAACAATAACACATGATAAAATGTTATCTAGCATGATTAGTGTTTTGGTTGAGGTTAGGGTTAGAGTAAGGGTTAGGGTTAGGATTCAGGTTAGGGTTGGGGTTAGGGTTAGCATCTTTTTTTTTTAACTTCATTATTAATCTCCACTTGTATGAACAATAACCAATGATAAAATGTTATCTAGCATGGTTAGTGTTTTGGTTGAGGTTAGGGTTAGAGTAAGGGTTAGGGTTAGGATTCAGGTTAGGGTTGGGGTTAGGGTTAGCATCTTTTTTTTTTAACTTCATTATTAATCTCCACTTGTATGAACAATAACCAATGATAAAATGTTATCTAGCATGATTAGTGTTTTGGTTGAGGTTAGGGTTAGAGTAAGGGTTAGGGTTAGGATTCAGGTTAGGGTTAGGGTTAGGGTTAGCATCTTTTTTTTTTAACTTCATTATTAATCTCCACTTGTATGAACAATAACCAATGATAAAATGTTATCTAGCATGATTAGTGTTTTGGTTGAGGTTAGGGTTAGAGTAAGGGTTAGGGTTAGGATTCAGGTTAGGGTTGGTGTTGGGGTTAGCATCTTTTTGTTTTAACTTCATTATTAATCTCCACTTGTATGAACAATAACCAATGATAAAATGTTATCTAGCATGGTTAGTGTTTTGGTTGAGGTTAGGGTTAGAGTAAGGGTTAGGGTTAGGATTCAGGTTAGGGTTGGGGTTAGGGTTAGCATCTTTTTTTTTTAACTTCATTATTAATCTCCACTTGTATGAACAATAACCAATGATAAAATGTTATCTAGCATGATTAGTGTTTTGGTTGAGGTTAGGGTTAGAGTAAGGGTTAGGGTTAGGATTCAGGTTAGGGTTGGGGGTAGGGTTAGCATCTTTTTTTTTTAACTTCATAATTAATCTCCACTTGTATGAACAATAACCAATGATAAAATGTTATCTAGCATGGTTAGTGTTTTGGTTGAGGTTAGGTTTAGAGTAAGGGTTAGGGTTAGGATTCAGGTTAGGGTTGGGGTTAGGGTTAGTATCTTTTTTTTTTACTTCATTATTAATCTCCACTTGTATGAACAATAACCAATGATAAAATGTTATCTAGCATGGTTAGTGTTTTGGTTGAGGTTAGGGTAAGAGTAAGGGTTAGGGTTAGGATTCAGGTTAGGGTTGGGGTTAGGGTTAGCATCTTTTTTTTTTAACTTCATTATTAATCTCCACTTGTATGAACAATAACCAATGATAAAATGTTATCTAGCATGATTAGTGTTTTGGTTGAGGTTAGGGTTAGAGTAAGGGTTAGGGTTAGGATTCAGGTTAGGGTTGGGGTTAGGGTCAGCATCTTTTTTTTTTTAACTTCATTATTAATCTCCACTTGTATGAACAATAACCAATGATAAAATGTTATCTAGCATGATTAGTGTTTTGGTTGAGGTTAGGGTTAGAGTAAGGGTTAGGGTTAGGATTCAGGTTAGGGTTGGGGTTAGGGTTAGCATCTTTTTTTTTTAACTTCATTATTAATCTCCACTTGTATGAACAATACCACATGATAAAACTGTATCAAGCATGATTAGTGTTTTGGTTGAGGTTAGGGTTAGAGTAAGGGTTAGGGTTAGGATTCAGGTTAGGGTTGGGGTTAGGGTTAGCATCTTTTTTTTTTAACTTCATTATTAATCTCCACTTGTATGAACAATAACCAATGATAAAATGTTATCTAGCATGATTAGTGTTTTTGTTGAGGTTAGGGTTAGAGTAAGGGTTAGGGTTAGGATTCAGGTTAGGGTTGGGGTTAGGGTTAGCATCTTTTTTTTTAACTTCATTATTAATCTCCACTTGTATGAACAATAACCAATGATAAAATGTTATCTAGCATGGTTAGTGTTTTGGTTGAGGTTAGGGTTAGAGTAAGGGTTAGGGTTAGGATTCAGGTTAGGGTTGGGGTTAGGGTTAGCATCTTTTTTTTTAACTTCATTATTAATCTCCACTTGTATGAACAATAACCAATGATAAAATGTTATCTAGCATGATTAGTGTTTTGGTTGAGGTTAGGGTTAGAGTAAGGGTTAGGGTTAGGATTCAGGTTAGGGTTGGGGTTAGGGTTAGCATCTTTTTTTTTTAACTTCATTATTAATCTCCACTTGTATGAACAATAACCAATGATAAAATGTTATCTAGCATGATTAGTGTTTTGGTTGAGGTTAGGGTTAGAGTAAGGGTTAGGGTTAGGATTCAGGTTAGGGTTGGGGTTAGGGTTAGCATCGTTTTTTTTTAACTTCATTATTAATCTCCACTTGTATGAACAATAACCAATGATAAAATGTTATCTAGCATGGTTAGTGTTTTGGTTGTGGTTAGGGTTAGAGTAAGGGTTAGGGTTAGGATTCAGGTTAGGGTTGGGGTTAGGGTTAGCATCTTTTTTTTTTAACTTCATTATTAATCTCCACTTGTATGAACAATAACCAATGATAAAATGTTATCTAGCATGGTTAGTGTTTTGGTTGAGGTTAGGGTTAGAGTAAGGGTTAGGGTTAGGATTCAGGTTAGGGTTGGGGTTAGGGTTAGCATCTTTTTTTTTTAACTTCATTTATTATCTCCACTTGTATGAACAATAACACATGATAAAATGTTATCTAGCATGGTTAGTGTTTTGGTTGATGTTAGGGTTAGAGTAAGGGTTAGGGTTAGGATTCAGGTTAGGGTTGGGGTTAGGGTTAGCATCTTTTTTTTTTTAACTTCATTATTAATCTCCACTTGTATGAACAATAACACATGATAAAATGTTATCTAGCATTGTTAGTGTTTTGGTTGAGGTTAGGGTTTGAGTAAGGGTTAGGGTTAGGATTCAAGTTAGGGTTGGGGTTAGGGTTAGCATCTTTTTTTTTTAACTTCATTATTAATCTCCACTTGTATGAACAATAACACATGATAAAATGTTATCTAGCATGGTTAGTGTTTTGGTTGAGGTTAGGGTTAGAGTAAGGGTTAGGGTTAGGATTCAGGTTAGGGTTGGGGTTAGGGTTAGCATCTTTTTTTTTTAACTTCATTATTAATCTCCACTTGTATGACCAATAACCAATGATAAAATGTTATCTAGCATGGTTAGTGTTTTGGTTGAGGTTAGGGTTAGAGTAAGGGTTAGGGTTAGGATTCAGGTTAGGGTTGGGGTTAGGGTTAGCATCTTTTTTTTTAAACTTCATTATTAATCTCCACTTGTATGAACAATAACCAATGATAAAATGTTATCTAGCATGGTTAGTGTTTTGGTTGAGGTTAGGGTTAGAGTAAGGGTTAGGGTTAGGAGTCAAGTTAGGGTTGGGGTTAGGGTTAGCATCTTTTTTTTTTAACTTCATTATTAATCTCCACTTGTATGAACAATAACCAATGATAAAATGTTATCTAGCATGGTTAGTTTTTTGGTTGAGGTTAGGGTTAGAATAAGGGTTAGGGTTAGGATTCAGGTTAGGGTTGGGGTTAGGGTTAGCATCTTTTTTTTTAAACTTCATTATTAATCTCCACTTGTATGAACAATAACCAATGATAAAATGTTATCTAGCATGGTTAGTGTTTTGGTTGAGGTTAGGGTTAGAGTAAGGGTTAGGGTTAGGATTCAGGTTAGGGTTGGGGTTAGGGTTAGCATCTTTTTTTTTTAACTTCATTATTAATCTCCACTTGTATGAACAATAACCAATGATAAAATGTTATCTAGCATGGTTAGTTTTTTGGTTGAGGTTAGGGTTAGAGTAAGGGTTAGGGTTAGGATTCAGGTTAGGGTTGGGGTTAGGGTTAGCATCTTTTTTTTTTAACTTCATTATTAATCTCCACTTGTATGAACAATAACCAATGATAAAATGTTATCTAGCATGGTTAGTGTTTTGGTTGAGGTTAGGGTTAGAGTAAGGGTTAGGGTTAGGATTCAGGTTAGGGTTGTGGTTTGGGTTAGCATTTTTTTTTTTTAACTTCATTATTAATCTCCACTTGTATGAACAATAACACATGACAAAATTGTATTTAGCATGATTAGTGTTTGGGTTGAGGTTAGGGTTATAGTAAGCGTTAGGGTTAGGATTCAGGTTAGGGTTGGGGTTAGGGTTAGCATCTTTTTTTTTTAACTTCATTATTAATCTCCACTTGTATGAACAATAACCAATGATAAAATGTTATCTAGCATGATTAGTGTTTTGGTTGAGGTTAGGGTTAGAGTAAGGGTTAGGGTTAGGATTCAGGTTAGGGTTGGGGTTAGGGTTAGCATCTTTTTTTTTTAACTTCATTATTAATCTCCACTTGTATGAACAATAACCAATGATAAAATGTTATCTAGCATGATTAGTGTTTTGGTTGAGGTTAGGGTTAGAGTAAGGGTTAGGGTTAGGATTCAGGTTAGGGTTGGGGTTAGGGTTAGCATCTTTTTTTTTTAACTTCATTATTAATCACCACTTGTATGAACAATAACACATGATAAAATTGTATTTAGCATGGTTAGTGTTTTGGTTGAGGTTAGGGTTAGAGTAAGGGTTAGGGTTAGGATTCAGGTTAGGGTTGGGGTTAGGGTTAGCATCTTTTTTTTTTAACTTCATTATTAATCTCCACTTGTATGAACAATAACCAATGATAAAATGTTATCTAGCATGATTAGTGTTTTGGTTGAGGTTAGGGTTAGAGTAAGGGTTAGGGTTAGGATTCAGGTTAGGGTTGGGGTTAGGGTTAGCATCTTTTTTTTTTACTTCATTATTAATCTCCACTTGTATGAACAATAACCAATGATAAAATGTTATCTAGCATGATTAGTGTTTTGGTTGAGGTTAGGGTTAGAGTAAGGGTTAGGGTTAGGATTCAGGTTAGGGTTGGGGTTAGGGTTAGCATTTTTTTTTTTTTAACTTCATTATTAATCTCCACTTGTATGAACAATAACCAATGATAAAATGTTATCTAGCATGGTTAGTGTTTTGGTTGAGGTTAGGTTTAGAGTAAGGGTTAGGGTTAGGATTCAGGTTAGGGTTGGGGTTAGGGTTAGCATCTTTTTTTTTTAACTTCATTATTAATCTCCACTTGTATGAACAATAACCAATGATAAAATTGTATCTAGCATGATTAGTGTTTTGGTTGAGGTTAGGGTTAGAGTAAGGGTTAGGGTTAGGATTCAGGTTAGGGTTGGGGTTAGGGTTAGCATCTTTTTTTTTTAACTTCATTATTAATCTCCACTTGTATGAACAATAACCAATGATAAAATGTTATCTAGCATGATTAGTGTTTTGGTTGAGGTTAGGGTTAGAGTAAGGGTTAGGGTTAGGATTCAGGTTAGGGTTGGGGTTAGGGTTAGCATCCTTTTTTTTAACTTCATTATTAATCTCCACTTGTATGAACAATAACCAATGATAAAATGTTATCTAGCATGATTAGTGTTTTGGTTGAGGTTAGGGTTAGAGTAAGGGTTAGGGTTAGGATTCAGGTTAGGGTTGGGGTTAGGGTTAGCATCTTTTTTTTTTAACTTCATTATTAATCTCCACTTGTATGAACAATAACACATGATAAAATTGTATTTAGCATGGTTAGTGTTTTGGTTGAGGTTAGGGTTAGAGTAAGGGTTAGGGTTAGGATTCAGGTTAGGGTTGGGGTTAGGGTTAGCATCTTTTTTTTTTAACTTCATTATTAATCTCCACTTGTATGAACAATAACCAATGATAAAATGTTATCTAGCATGATTAGTGTTTTGGTTGAGGTTAGGGTTAGAGTAAGGGTTAGGGTTAGGATTCAGGTTAGGGTTGGGGTTAGGGTTAGCATCTTTTTTTTTTACTTCATTATTAATCTCCACTTGTATGAACAATAACCAATGATAAAATGTTATCTAGCATGATTAGTGTTTTGGTTGAGGTTAGGGTTAGAGTAAGGGTTAGGGTTAGGATTCAGGTTAGGGTTGGGGTTAGGGTTAGCATTTTTTTTTTTTAACTTCATTATTAATCTCCACTTGTATGAACAATAACCAATGATAAAATGTTATCTAGCATGGTTAGTGTTTTGGTTGAGGTTAGGGTTAGAGTAAGGGTTAGGGTTAGGATTCAGGTTAGGGTTGGGGTTAGGGTTAGCATCTTTTTTTTTTAACTTCATTATTAATCTCCACTTGTATGAACAATAACCAATGATAAAATTGTATCTAGCATGATTAGTGTTTTGGTTGAGGTTAGGGTTAGAGTAAGGGTTAGGGTTAGGATTCAGGTTAGGGTTGGGGTTAGGGTTAGCATCTTTTTTTTTTAACTTCATTATTAATCTCCACTTGTATGAACAATAACCAATGATAAAATGTTATCTAGCATGATTAGTGTTTTGGTTGAGGTTAGGGTTAGAGTAAGGGTTAGGGTTAGGATTCAGGTTAGGGTTGGGGTTAGGGTTAGCATCCTTTTTTTTTAACTTCATTATTAATCTCCACTTGTATGAACAATAACCAATGATAAAATGTTATCTAGCATGATTAGTGTTTTGGTTGAGGTTAGGGTTAGAGTAAGGGTTAGGGTTAGGATTCAGGTTAGGGTTGGGGTTAGGGTTGGGGTTAGGGTTAGCATCTTTTTTTTTTAACTTCATTATTAATCTCCACTTGTATGAACAATAACCAATGATAAAATGTTATCTAGCATGATTAGTGTTTTGCTTGAGGTTAGGGTTAGAGTAAGTGTTAGGGTTAGGATTCAGGTTAGGGTTGGGGTTAGGGTTAGCATCTTTTTTTTTTAACTTCATTATTAATCTCCACTTGTATGAACAATAACACATGATAAAATGTTATCTAGCATGGTTAGTGTTTTGGTTGAGGTTAGGGTTAGAGTAAGGGTTAGGGTTAGGATTCAGGTTAGGGTTGGGGTTAGGGTTAGCATCTTTTTTTTTTAACTTCATTATTAATCTCCACTTGTATGAACAATAACACATGATAAAATGTTATCTAGCATGGTTAGTGTTTTGGTTGAGGTTAGGGTTAGAGTAAGGGTTAGGGTTAGGATTCAGGTTAGGGTTGGGGTTAGGGTTAGAATCTTTTTTTTTTAACTTCATTATTAATCTCCACTTGTATGAACAATACCACATGATAAAACTGTATCAAGCATGATTAGTGTTTTGGTTGAGGTTAGGGTTAGAGTAAGGGTTAGGGTTAGGATTCAGGTTAGGGTTGGGGTTAGGGTTAGCATCTTTTTTTTTTAACTTCATTATTAATCTCCACTTGTATTAACAATAACCAATGATAAAATGTTATCTAGCATGATTAGTGTTTTTGTTGAGGTTAGGGTTAGAGTAAGGGTTAGGGTTAGGATTCAGGTTAGGGTTGGGGTTAGGGTTAGCATCTTTTTTTTTAACTTCATTATTAATCTCCACTTGTATGAACAATAACCAATGATAAAATGTTATCTAGCATGGTTAGTGTTTTGGTTGAGGTTAGGGTTAGAGTAAGGGTTAGGGTTAGGATTCAGGTTAGGGTTGGGGTTAGGGTTAGCATCTTTTTTTTTAACTTCATTATTAATCTCCACTTGTATGAACAATAACCAATGATAAAATGTTATCTAGCATGATTAGTGTTCTGGTTGAGGTTAGGGTTAGAGTAAGGGTTAGGGTTAGGATTCAGGTTAGGGTTGGGGTTAGGGTTAGCATCTTTTTTTTTTAACTTTATTATTAATCTCCACTTGTATGAACAATAACACATGATAAAATGTTATCTAGCATGATTAGTGTTTTGGTTGAGGTTAGGGTTAGAGTAAGGGTTAGGGTTAGGATTCAGGTTAGGGTTGGGGTTAGGGTTAGCATCGTTTTTTTTTAACTTCATTATTAATCTCCACTTGTATGAACAATAACCAATGATAAAATGTTATCTAGCATGGTTAGTGTTTTGGTTGAGGTTAGGGTTAGAGTAAGGGTTAGGGTTAGGATTCAGGTTAGGGTTGGGGTTAGGGTTAGCATCTTTTTTTTTTAACTTCATTATTAATCTCCACTTGTATGAACAATAACCAATGATAAAATGTTATCTAGCATGGTTAGTGTTTTGGTTGAGGTTAGGGTTAGAGTAAGGGTTAGGGTTAGGATTAAGGTTAGGGTTGGGGTTAGGGTTAGCATCTTTTTTTTTTAACTTCATTTATTATCTCCACTTGTATGAACAATAACACATGATAAAATGTTATCTAGCATGGTTAGTGTTTTGGTTGAGGTTAGGGTTAGAGTAAGGGTTAGGGTTAGGATTCAGGTTAGGGTTGGGGTTAGGGTTAGCATCTTTTTTTTTTAACTTCATTATTAATCTCCACTTGTATGAACAATAACACATGATAAAATGTTATCTAGCATGGTTAGTGTTTTGGTTGAGGTTAGGGTTAGAGTAAGGGTTAGGGTTAGGATTCAAGTTAGGGTTGGGGTTAGGGTTAGCATCTTTTTTTTTTAACTTCATTATTAATCTCCACTTGTATGAACAATAACACATGATAAAATGTTATCTAGCATGGTTAGTGTTTTGGTTGAGGTTAGGGTTAGAGTAAGGGTTAGGGTTAGGATTCAGGTTAGGGTTGGGGTTAGGGTTAGCATCTTTTTTTTTTAACTTCATTATTAATCTCCACTTGTATGACCAATAACCAATGATAAAATGTTATCTAGCATGGTTAGTGTTTTGGTTGAGGTTAGGGTTAGAGTAAGGGTTAGGGTTAGGATTCAGGTTAGGGTTGGGGTTAGGGTTAGCATCTTTTTTTTTAAACTTCATTATTAATCTCCACTTGTATGAACAATAACCAATGATAAAATGTTATCTAGCATGGTTAGTGTTTTGGTTGAGGTTAGGGTTAGAGTAAGGGTTAGGGTTAGGATTCAAGTTAGGGTTGGGGTTAGGGTTAGCATCTTTTTTTTTTAACTTCATTATTAATCTCCACTTGTATGAACAATACCACATGATAAAACTGTATCAAGCATGATTAGTGTTTTGGTTGAGGTTAAGGTTAGAGTAAGGGTTAGGGTTAGGATTCAGGTTAGGGTTGGGGTTAGGGTTAGCATCTTTTTTTTTTAACTTCATTATTAATCTCCACTTGTATGAACAATACCACATGATAAAACTGTATCAAGCATGATTAGTGTTTTGGTTGAGGTTAGGGTTAGAGTAAGGGTTAGGGTTAGGATTCAGGTTAGGGTTGGGGTTAGGGTAAGCATCTTTTTTTTTAACTTCATTATTAATCTCCACTTGTATGAACAATAACCAATGATAAAATGTTATCTAGCATGATTAGTGTTTTGGTTGAGGTTAGGGTTAGAGTAAGGGTTAGGGTTAGGATTCAGGTTAGGGTTGGGGTTAGGGTTAGCATCTTTTTTTTTAACTTCATTATTAATCTCCACTTGTATGAACAATAACCAATGATAAAATGTTATCTAGCATGATTAGTGTTTTGGTTGAGGTTAGGGTTAGAGTAAGGGTTAGGGTTAGGATTCAGGTTAGGGTTGGGGTTAGGGTTAGCATCTTTTTTTTTTAACTTCATTATCAATCTCCACTTGTATGAACAATACCACATGATAAAACTGTATCAAGCATGATTAGTGTTTTGGTTGAGGTTAGGGTTAGAGTAAGGGTTAGGGTTAGGATTCAGGTTAGGGTTGGGGTTAGGGTTAGCATCTTTTTTTTTTAACTTCATTATTAATCTCCACTTGTATGAACAATAACCAATGATGAAATGTTATCTAGCATGATTAGTGTTTTGGTTGAGGTTAGGGTTAGAGTAAGGGTTAGGGTTAGGATTCAGGTTATGGTTGGGGTTAGGGTTAGCATCTTTTTTTTTAACTTCATTATTAATCTCTACTTGTATGAACAATAACCAATGATAAAATGTTATCTAGCATGGTTAGTGTTTTGGTTGAGGTTAGGGTTAGAGTAAGGGTTAGGGTTAGGATTAAGGTTAGGGTTGGGGTTAGGGTTAGCATCTTTTTTTTTACTTCATTATTAATCTCCACTTGTATGAACAATAACCAATGATAAAATGTTATCTAGCATGATTAGTGTTTTGGTTGAGGTGAGGGTTAGAGTAAGGGTTAGGGTTAGGATTCAGGTTAGGGTTGGGGTTAGGGTTAGCATCTTTTTTTTTTAACTTCATTATTAATCTCCACTTGTATGAACAATAACCAATGATAAAATGTTATCTAGCATGGTTAGTGTTTTGGTTGAGGTTAGGGTTAGAGTAAGGGTTAGGGTTAGGATTCAGGTTAGGGTTGGGGTTAGGGTTAGCATCTTTTTTTTTTACTTCATTATTAATCTCCACTTGTATTAACAATAACCAATGATAAAATGTTATCTAGCATGATTAGTGTTTTGGTTGAGGTTAGGGTTAGAGTAAGGGTTAGGGTTAAGATTCAGGTTAGGGTTGGGGGTTAGGGTTAGCATCTTTTTTTTTTTAACTTCATTATTAATCTCCACTTGTATGAACAATAACCAATGATAAAATGTTATCTAGCATGGTTAGTGTTTTGGTTGAGGTTAGGGTTAGAGTAAGGGTTAGGGTTAGGATTCAGGTTAGGGTTGGGGTTAGGGTTAGCATCTTTTTTTTTTAACTTCATTATTAATCTCCACTTGTATGAACAATACCACATGATAAAACTGTATCAAGCATGATTAGTGTTTTGGTTGAGGTTAGGGTTAGAGTAAGGGTTAGGGTTAGGATTCAGGTTAGGGTTGGGGTTAGGGTTAGCATCTTTTTTTTTTAACTTCATTATTAATCTCCACTTGTATGAACAATAACCAATGATAAAATGTTATCTAGCATGATTAGTGTTTTGGTTGAGGTTAGGGTTAGAGTAAGGGTTAGGGTTAGGATTCAGGTTAGGGTTGGGGTTAGGGTTAGCATCTTTTTTTTTTTACTTCATTATTAATCTCCACTTGTATGAACAATAACCAATGATAAAATGTTATCTAGCATGATTAGTGTTTTGGTTGAGGTTAGGGTTAGAGTAAGGGTTAGGGTTAGGATTCAGGTTAGGGTTGGGGTTAGGGTTAGCATCTTTTTTTTTTAACTTCATTATTAATCTCCACTTGTATGAACAATAACCAATGATAAAATGTTATCTAGCATGGTTAGTGTTTTGGTTGAGGTTAGGGTTAGAGTAAGGGTCAGGGTTAGGATTCAGGTTAGGGTTGGGGTTAGGGTTAGCATCTTTTTTTTTTAACTTCATTATTAATCTCCACTTGTATGAACAATAACCAATGATAAAATGTTATCTAGCATGATTAGTGTTTTGGTTGAGGTTAGGGTTAGAGTAAGGGTTAGGGTTAGGATTCAGGTTAGGGTTGGGGTTAGGGTTAGCATCTTTTTTTTTTACTTCATTATTAATCTCCACTTGTATGAACAATAACCAATGATAAAATGTTATCTAGCATGGTTAGTGTTTTGCTTGAGGTTAGGGTTAGAGTAAGGGTTAGGGTTAGGATTCAGGTTAGGATTGGGGTTAGGGTTAGCATCTTTTTTTTTTAACTTCATTATTAATCTCCACTTGTATGAACAATACCACATGATAAAACTGTATCAAGCATGATTAGTGTTTTGGTTGAGGTTAGGGTTAGAGTAAGGGTTAGGGTTAGGATTCAGGTTAGGGTTGGGGTTAGGGTTAGCATCTTTTTTTTTTAACTTCATTATTAATCTCCACTTGTATGAACAATACCACATGATAAAACTGTATCAAGCATGATTAGTGTTTTGGTTGAGGTTAGGGTTAGAGTAAGGGTTAGGGTTAGGATTCAGGTTAGGGTTGGGGTTAGGGTTAGCATCTTTTTTTTTAACTTCATTATTAATCTCCACTTGTATGAACAATAACCAATGATAAAATGTTATCTAGCATGGTTAGTGTTTTGGTTGAGGTTAGGGTTAGAGTAAGGGTTAGGGTTAGGATTCAGGTTAGGGTTGGGGTTAGGGTTAGCATCTTTTTTTTTTTACTTCATTATTAATCTCAACTTGTATGAACAATAACCAATGATAAAATGTTATCTAGCATGATTAGTGTTTTGGTTGAGGTTAGGGTTAGAGTAAGGGTTAGGGTTAGGATTCAGGTTAGGGTTGGGGGTTAGGGTTAGCATCTTTTTTTTTTTAACTTCATTATTAATCTCCACTTGTATGAACAATAACCAATGATAAAATGTTATCTAGCATGGTTAGTGTTTTGGTTGAGGTTAGGGTTAGAGTAAGGGTTAGGGTTAGGATTCAGGTTAGGGTTGGGGTTAGGGTTAGCATCTTTTTTTTTTAACTTCATTATTAATCTCCACTTGTATGAACAATAACCAATGATAAAATGTTATCTAGCATGATTAGTGTTTTGGTTGAGGCTAGGGTTAGAGTAAGGGTTAGGGTTAGGATTCAGGTTAGGGTTGGGGTTAGGGTTAGCATCTTTTTTTTTTAACTTCATTATTAATCTCTACTTGTATGAACAATAACCAATGATAAAATGTTATCTAGCATGGTTAGTGTTTTGGTTGAGGTTAGGGTTAGAGTAAGGGTTAGGGTTAGGATTCAGGTTAGGGTTGGGGTTGGGGTTAGCATCTTTTTTTTTTACTTCATTATTAATCTCCACTTGTATGAACAATAACCAATGATAAAATGTTATCTAGCATGATTAGTGTTTTGGTTGAGGTTAGGGTTAGAGTAAGGGTTAGGGTTAGGATTCAGGTTAGGGTTGGGGTTAGGGTTAGCATCTTTTTTTTTTAACTTCATTATTAATCTCCACTTGTATGAACAATAACCAATGATAAAATGTTATCAAGCATGGTTAGTGTTTTGGTTGAGGTTAGGGTTAGAGTAAGGGTTAGGGTTAGGATTCAGGTTAGGGTTGGTGTTAGGGTTAGCATCTTTTTTTTTTAACTTCATTATTAATCTCCACTTGTATGAACAATAACCAATGATAAAATGTTATCTAGCATGATTAGTGTTTTGGTTGAGGTTAGGGTTAGAGTAAGGGTTAGGGTTAGGATTCAGCTAAGGGTTGGGGTTTGGGTTAGCATCTTTTTTTTTTAACTTCATTATTAATCTCCACTGGTATGAACAATAACCAATGATAAAATGTTATCTAGCATGATTAGTGTTTTGGTTGAGGTTAGGGTTAGAGTAAGGGTTAGGGTTAGGATTCAGGTTAGGGTTGGGGTTAGGGTTAGCATCTTTTTTTTTTTAACTTCATTATTAATCTCCACTTGTATGAACAATACCACATGATAAAACTGTATCAAGCATGATTAGTGTTTTGGTTGAGGTTAGGGTTAGAGTAAGGGTTAGGGTTAGGATTCAGGTTAGGGTTGGGGTTATGGTTAGCATCTTTTTTTTTTAACTTCATTATTAATCTCCACTTGTATGAACAATACCACATGATAAAACTGTATCAAGCATGATTAGTGTTTTGGTTGAGGTTAGGGTTAGAGTAAGGGTTAGGGTTAGGATTCAGGTTAGGGTTGGGGTTAGGGTTAGCATCTTTTTTTTTAACTTCATTATTAATCTCCACTTGTATGAACAATAACCAATGATAAAATGTTATCTAGCATGGTTAGTGTTTTGGTTGAGGTTAGGGTTAGAGTAAGGGTTAGGGTTAGGATTCAGGTTAGGGTTGGGGTTAGGGTTAGCATCTTTTTTTTTTACTTCATTATTAATCTCAACTTGTATGAACAATAACCAATGATAAAATGTTATCTAGCATGATTAGTGTTTTGGTTGAGGTTAGGGTTAGAGTAAGGGTTAGGGTTAGGATTCAGGTTAGGGTTGGGGGTTAGGGTTAGCATCTTTTTTTTTTTAACTTCATTATTAATCTCCACTTGTATGAACAATAACCAATGATAAAATGTTATCTAGCATGGTTAGTGTTTTGGTTGAGGTTAGGGTTAGAGTAAGGGTTAGGGTTAGGATTCAGGTTAGGGTTGGGGTTAGGGTTAGCATCTTTTTTTTTTAACTTCATTATTAATCTCCACTTGTATGAACAATAACCAATGATAAAATGCTATCTAGCATGATTAGTGTTTTGGTTGAGGCTAGGGTTAGAGTAAGGGTTAGGGTTAGGATTCAGGTTAGGGTTGGGGTTAGGGTTAGCATCTTTTTTTTTTAACTTCATTATTAATCTCTACTTGTATGAACAATAACCAATGATAAAATGTTATCTAGCATGGTTAGTGTTTTGGTTGAGGTTAGGGTTAGAGTAAGGGTTAGGGTTAGGATTCAGGTTAGGGTTGGGGTTGGGGTTAGCATCTTTTTTTTTACTTCATTATTAATCTCCACTTGTATGAACAATAACCAATGATAAAATGTTATCTAGCATGATTAGTGTTTTGGTTGAGGTTAGGGTTAGAGTAAGGGTTAGGGTTAGGATTCAGGTTAGGGTTGGGGTTAGGGTTAGCATCTTTTTTTTTTAACTTCATTATTAATCTCCACTTGTATGAACAATAACCAATGATAAAATGTTATCTAGCATGGTTAGTGTTTTGGTTGAGGTTAGGGTTAGAGTAAGGGTTGGGGTTAGGATTCAGGTTAGGGTTGGGGTTAGGGTTAGCATCTTTTTTTTTTAACTTCATTATTAATCTCCACTTGTATGAACAATAACCAATGATAAAATGTTATCTAGCATGATTAGTGTTTTGGTTGAGGTTAGGGTTAGAGTAAGGGTTAGGGTTAGGATTCAGGTTAGGGTTGGGGTTAGGGTTAGCATCTTTTTTTTTTAACTTCATTATTAATCTCCACTGGTATGAACAATAACCAATGATAAAATGTTATCTAGCATGATTAGTGTTTTGGTTGAGGTTAGGGTTAGAGTAAGGGTTAGGGTTAGGATTCAGGTTAGGGTTGGGGTTAGGGTTAGCATCTTTTTTTTTTAACTTCATTATTAATCTCCACTTGTATGAACAATACCACATGATAAAACTGTATCAAGCATGATTAGTGTTTTGGTTGAGGTTAGGGTTAGAGTAAGGGTTAGGGTTAGGATTCAGGTTAGGGTTGGGGTTAGGGTTAGCATCTTTTTTTTTTAACTTCATTATTAATCTCCACTTGTATGAACAATAACCAATGATAAAATGTTATCTAGCATGATAAGTGTTTTGGTTGAGGTTAGGGTTAGAGTAAGGGTTAGGGTTAGGATTCAGGTTAGGGTTGGGGTTAGGGTTAGCATCTTTTTTTTTTAACTTCATTATTAATCTCCACTTGTATGAACAATAACCAATGATAAAATGTTATCTAGCATGATTAGTGTTTTGGTTGAGGTTAGGGTTAGAGTAAGGGTTAGGGTTAGGATTCAGGTTAGGGTTGGGGTTAGGGTTAGCATCTTTTTTTTTAACTTCATTATTAATCTCCACTTGTATGAACAATAACCAATGATAAAATGTTATCTAGCATGGTTAGTGTTTTGGTTGAGGTTAGGGTTAGAGTAAGGGTTAGGGTTAGGATTCAGGTTAGGGTTGGGGTTAGGGTTAGCATCTTTTTTTTTTAACTTCATTATTAATCTCCACTTGTATGAACAATAACCAATGATAAAACTGTATCAAGCATGATTAGTGTTTTGGTTGAGGTTAGGGTTAGAGTAAGGGTTAGGGTTAGGATTCAGGTTAGGGTTGGGGTTAGGGTTAGCATCTTTTTTTTTTAACTTCATGATTAATCTCCACTTGTATGAACAATAACACATGATAAAATGTTATCTAGCATGATTAGTGTTTTGGTTGAGGTTAGGGTTAGAGTAAGGGTTAGGGTTAGGATTCAGGTTAGGGTTGGGGTTAGGGTTAGCATCTTTTTTTTTTTAACTTCATTATTAATCTCCACTTGTATGAACAATAACCAATGATAAAATGTTATCTAGCATGGTTAGTGTTTTGGTTGAGGTTAGGGTTAGAGTAAGGGTTAGGGTTAGGATTCAGGTTAGGGTTGGGGTTAGGGTTAGCATCTTTTTTTTTAACTTCATTATTAATCTCCACTTGTATGAACAATAACCAATGATAAAATGTTATCTAGCATGGTTAGTGTTTTGGTTGAGGTTAGGGTTAGAGTAAGGGTTAGGGTTAGGATTCAGGTTAGGGTTGGGGTTAGGGTTAGCATCTTTTTTTTTTTACTTCATTATTAATCTCAACTTGTATGAACAATAACCAATGATAAAATGTTATCTAGCATGATTAGTGTTTTGGTTGAGGTTAGGGTTAGAGTAAGGGTTAGGGTTAGGATTCAGGTTAGGGTTGGGGGTTAGGGTTAGCATCTTTTTTTTTTTAACTTCATTATTAATCTCCACTTGTATGAACAATAACCAATGATAAAATGTTATCTAGCATGGTTAGTGTTTTGGTTGAGGTTAGGGTTAGAGTAAGGGTTAGGGTTAGGATTCAGGTTAGGGTTGGGGTTAGGGTTAGCATCTTTTTTTTTTAACTTCATTATTAATCTCCACTTGTATGAACAATAACCAATGATAAAATGTTATCTAGCATGATTAGTGTTTTGGTTGAGGCTAGGGTTAGAGTAAGGGTTAGGGTTAGGATTCAGGTTAGGGTTGGGGTTAGGGTTAGCATCTTTTTTTTTTAACTTCATTATTAATCTCTACTTGTATGAACAATAACCAATGATAAAATGTTATCTAGCATGGTTAGTGTTTTGGTTGAGGTTAGGGTTAGAGTAAGGGTTAGGGTTAGGATTCAGGTTAGGGTTGGGGTTGGGGTTAGCATCTTTTTTTTTTACTTCATTATTAATCTCCACTTGTATGAACAATAACCAATGATAAAATGTTATCTAGCATGATTAGTGTTTTGGTTGAGGTTAGGGTTAGAGTAAGGGTTAGGGTTAGGATTCAGGTTAGGGTTGGGGTTAGGGTTAGCATCTTTTTTTTTTAACTTCATTATTAATCTCCACTTGTATGAACAATAACCAATGATAAAATGTTATCAAGCATGGTTAGTGTTTTGGTTGAGGTTAGGGTTAGAGTAAGGGTTAGGGTTAGGATTCAGGTTAGGGTTGGGGTTAGGGTTAGCATCTTTTTTTTTTAACTTCATTATTAATCTCCACTTGTATGAACAATAACCAATGATAAAATGTTATCTAGCATGATTAGTGTTTTGGTTGAGGTTAGGGTTAGAGTAAGGGTTAGGGTTAGGATTCAGCTAAGGGTTGGGGTTTGGGTTAGCATCTTTTTTTTTTAACTTCATTATTAATCTCCACTGGTATGAACAATAACCAATGATAAAATGTTATCTAGCATGATTAGTGTTTTGGTTGAGGTTAGGGTTAGAGTAAGGGTTAGGGTTAGGATTCAGGTTAGGGTTGGGGTTAGGGTTAGCATCTTTTTTTTTTTAACTTCATTATTAATCTCCACTTGTATGAACAATACCACATGATAAAACTGTATCAAGCATGATTAGTGTTTTGGTTGAGGTTAGGGTTAGAGTAAGGGTTAGGGTTAGGATTCAGGTTAGGGTTGGGGTTATGGTTAGCATCTTTTTTTTTTAACTTCATTATTAATCTCCACTTGTATGAACAATACCACATGATAAAACTGTATCAAGCATGATTAGTGTTTTGGTTGAGGTTAGGGTTAGAGTAAGGGTTAGGGTTAGGATTCAGGTTAGGGTTGGGGTTAGGGTTAGCATCTTTTTTTTTAACTTCATTATTAATCTCCACTTGTATGAACAATAACCAATGATAAAATGTTATCTAGCATGGTTAGTGTTTTGGTTGAGGTTAGGGTTAGAGTAAGGGTTAGGGTTAGGATTCAGGTTAGGGTTGGGGTTAGGGTTAGCATCTTTTTTTTTTACTTCATTATTAATCTCAACTTGTATGAACAATAACCAATGATAAAATGTTATCTAGCATGATTAGTGTTTTGGTTGAGGTTAGGGTTAGAGTAAGGGTTAGGGTTAGGATTCAGGTTAGGGTTGGGGGTTAGGGTTAGCATCTTTTTTTTTTTAACTTCATTATTAATCTCCACTTGTATGAACAATAACCAATGATAAAATGTTATCTAGCATGGTTAGTGTTTTGGTTGAGGTTAGGGTTAGAGTAAGGGTTAGGGTTAGGATTCAGGTTAGGGTTGGGGTTAGGGTTAGCATCTTTTTTTTTTAACTTCATTATTAATCTCCACTTGTATGAACAATAACCAATGATAAAATGCTATCTAGCATGATTAGTGTTTTGGTTGAGGCTAGGGTTAGAGTAAGGGTTAGGGTTAGGATTCAGGTTAGGGTTGGGGTTAGGGTTAGCATCTTTTTTTTTTAACTTCATTATTAATCTCTACTTGTATGAACAATAACCAATGATAAAATGTTATCTAGCATGGTTAGTGTTTTGGTTGAGGTTAGGGTTAGAGTAAGGGTTAGGGTTAGGATTCAGGTTAGGGTTGGGGTTGGGGTTAGCATCTTTTTTTTTACTTCATTATTAATCTCCACTTGTATGAACAATAACCAATGATAAAATGTTATCTAGCATGATTAGTGTTTTGGTTGAGGTTAGGGTTAGAGTAAGGGTTAGGGTTAGGATTCAGGTTAGGGTTGGGGTTAGGGTTAGCATCTTTTTTTTTTAACTTCATTATTAATCTCCACTTGTATGAACAATAACCAATGATAAAATGTTATCTAGCATGGTTAGTGTTTTGGTTGAGGTTAGGGTTAGAGTAAGGGTTGGGGTTAGGATTCAGGTTAGGGTTGGGGTTAGGGTTAGCATCTTTTTTTTTTAACTTCATTATTAATCTCCACTTGTATGAACAATAACCAATGATAAAATGTTATCTAGCATGATTAGTGTTTTGGTTGAGGTTAGGGTTAGAGTAAGGGTTAGGGTTAGGATTCAGGTTAGGGTTGGGGTTAGGGTTAGCATCTTTTTTTTTTAACTTCATTATTAATCTCCACTGGTATGAACAATAACCAATGATAAAATGTTATCTAGCATGATTAGTGTTTTGGTTGAGGTTAGGGTTAGAGTAAGGGTTAGGGTTAGGATTCAGGTTAGGGTTGGGGTTAGGGTTAGCATCTTTTTTTTTTAACTTCATTATTAATCTCCACTTGTATGAACAATACCACATGATAAAACTGTATCAAGCATGATTAGTGTTTTGGTTGAGGTTAGGGTTAGAGTAAGGGTTAGGGTTAGGATTCAGGTTAGGGTTGGGGTTAGGGTTAGCATCTTTTTTTTTTAACTTCATTATTAATCTCCACTTGTATGAACAATAACCAATGATAAAATGTTATCTAGCATGATAAGTGTTTTGGTTGAGGTTAGGGTTAGAGTAAGGGTTAGGGTTAGGATTCAGGTTAGGGTTGGGGTTAGGGTTAGCATCTTTTTTTTTTAACTTCATTATTAATCTCCACTTGTATGAACAATAACCAATGATAAAATGTTATCTAGCATGATTAGTGTTTTGGTTGAGGTTAGGGTTAGAGTAAGGGTTAGGGTTAGGATTCAGGTTAGGGTTGGGGTTAGGGTTAGCATCTTTTTTTTTAACTTCATTATTAATCTCCACTTGTATGAACAATAACCAATGATAAAATGTTATCTAGCATGGTTAGTGTTTTGGTTGAGGTTAGGGTTAGAGTAAGGGTTAGGGTTAGGATTCAGGTTAGGGTTGGGGTTAGGGTTAGCATCTTTTTTTTTTAACTTCATTATTAATCTCCACTTGTATGAACAATAACCAATGATAAAACTGTATCAAGCATGATTAGTGTTTTGGTTGAGGTTAGGGTTAGAGTAAGGGTTAGGGTTAGGATTCAGGTTAGGGTTGGGGTTAGGGTTAGCATCTTTTTTTTTTAACTTCATGATTAATCTCCACTTGTATGAACAATAACCAATGATAAAATGTTATCTAGCATGATTAGTGTTTTGGTTGAGGTTAGGGTTAGAGTAAGGGTTAGGGTTAGGATTCAGGTTAGGGTTGGGGTTAGGGTTAGCATCTTTTTTTTTTTAACTTCATTATTAATCTCCACTTGTATGAACAATAACCAATGATAAAATGTTATCTAGCATGGTTAGTGTTTTGGTTGAGGTTAGGGTTAGAGTAAGGGTTAGGGTTAGGATTCAGGTTAGGGTTGGGGTTAGGGTTAGCATCTTTTTTTTTTAACTTCATTATTAATCTCCACTTGTATGAACAATAACCAATGATAAAACTGTATCAAGCATGATTAGTGTTTTGGTTGAGGTTAGGGTTAGAGTAAGGTATAGGGTTAGGATTCAGGTTAGGGTTGGGGTTAGGGTTAGCATCTTTTTTTTTTAACTTCATTATTAATCTCCACTTGTATGAACAATAACCAATGATAAAATGTTATCTAGCATGATTAGTGTTTTGGTTGAGGCTAGGGTTAGAGTAAGGGTTAGGGTTAGGATTCAGGTTAGGGTTGGGGTTAGGGTTAGCATCTTTTTTTTTTAACTTCATTATTAATCTCCACTTGTATGAACAATAACCAATGATAAAATGTTATCTAGCATGGTTAGTGTTTTGGTTGAGGTTAGGGTTAGAGTAAGGGTTAGGGTTAGGATTCAGGTTAGGGTTGGGGTTGGGGTTAGCATCTTTTTTTTTTACTTCATTATTAATCTCCACTTGTATGAACAATAACCAATGATAAAATGTTATCTAGCATGATTAGTGTTTTGGTTGAGGTTAGGGTTAGAGTAAGGGTTAGGGTTAGGATTCAGGTTAGGGTTGGGGTTAGGGTTAGCATCTTTTTTTTTTAACTTCATTATTAATCTCCACTTGTATGAACAATAACCAATGATAAAATGTTATCTAGCATGGTTAGTGTTTTGGTTGAGGTTAGGGTTAGAGTAAGGGTTAGGGTTAGGATTCAGGTTAGGGTTGGGGTTAGGGTTAGCATCTTTTTTTTTTAACTTCATTATTAATCTCCACTTGTATGAACAATAACCAATGATAAAATGTTATCTAGCATGATTAGTGTTTTGGTTGAGGTTAGGGTTAGAGTAAGGGTTAGGGTTAGGATTCAGGTTAGGGTTGGGGTTAGGGTTAGCATCTTTTTTTTTTAACTTCATTATTAATCTCCACTGGTATGAACAATAACCAATGATAAAATGTTATCTAGCATGATTAGTGTTTTGGTTGAGGTTAGGGTTAGAGTAAGGGTTAGGGTTAGGATTCAGGTTAGGGTTGGGGTTAGGGTTAGCATCTTTTTTTTTTAACTTCATTATTAATCTCCACTTGTATGAACAATACCACATGATAAAACTGTATCAAGCATGATTAGTGTTTTGGTTGAGGTTAGGGTTAGAGTAAGGGTTAGGGTTAGGATTCAGGTTAGGGTTGGGGTTAGGGTTAGCATCTTTTTTTTTTAACTTCATTATTAATCTCCACTTGTATGAACAATAACCAATGATAAAATGTTATCTAGCATGATTAGTGTTTTGGTTGAGGTTAGGGTTAGAGTAAGGGTTAGGGTTAGGATTCAGGTTAGGGTTGGGGTTAGGGTTAGCATCTTTTTTTTTTAACTTCATTATTAATCTCCACTTGTATGAACAATAACCAATGATAAAATGTTATCTAGCATGATTAGTGTTTTGGTTGAGGTTAGGGTTAGAGTAAGGGTTAGGGTTAGGATTCAGGTTAGGGTTGGGGTTAGGGTTAGCATCTTTTTTTTTTAACTTCATTATTAATCTCCACTTGTATGAACAATAACCAATGATAAAATGTTATCTAGCATGATTAGTGTTTTGGTTGAGGTTAGGGTTAGAGTAAGGGTTAGGGTTAGGATTCAGGTTAGGGTTGGGGTTAGGGTTAGCATCTTTTTTTTTTAACTTCATTATTAATCTCCACTTGTATGAACAATACCACATGATAAAACTGTATCAAGCATGATTAGTGTTTTGGTTGAGGTTAGGGTTAGAGTAAGGGTTAGGGTTAGGATTCAGGTTAGGGTTGGGGTTAGGGTTAGCATCTTTTTTTTTTAACTTCATTATTAATCTCCACTTGTATGAACAATAACCAATGATAAAATGTTATCTAGCATGATAAGTGTTTTGGTTGAGGTTAGGGTTAGAGTAAGGGTTAGGGTTAGGATTCAGGTTAGGGTTGGGGTTAGGGTTAGCATCTTTTTTTTTTAACTTCATTATTAATCTCCACTTGTATGAACAATAACCAATGATAAAATGTTATCTAGCATGATTAGTGTTTTGGTTGAGGTTAGGGTTAGAGTAAGGGTTAGGGTTAGGATTCAGGTTAGGGTTGGGGTTAGGGTTAGCATCTTTTTTTTTAACTTCATTATTAATCTCCACTTGTATGAACAATAACCAATGATAAAATGTTATCTAGCATGGTTAGTGTTTTGGTTGAGGTTAGGGTTAGAGTAAGGGTTAGGGTTAGGATTCAGGTTAGGGTTGGGGTTAGGGTTAGCATCTTTTTTTTTTAACTTCATTATTAATCTCCACTTGTATGAACAATAACCAATGATAAAACTGTATCAAGCATGATTAGTGTTTTGGTTGAGGTTAGGGTTAGAGTAAGGGTTGGGGTTAGGATTCAGGTTAGGGTTGGGGTTAGGGTTAGCATCTTTTTTTTTTAACTTCATGATTAATCTCCACTTGTATGAACAATAACCAATGATAAAATGTTATCTAGCATGATTAGTGTTTTGGTTGAGGTTAGGGTTAGAGTAAGGGTTAGGGTTAGGATTCAGGTTAGGGTTGGGGTTAGGGTTAGCATCTTTTTTTTTTTAACTTCATTATTAATCTCCACTTGTATGAACAATAACCAATGATAAAATGTTATCTAGCATGGTTAGTGTTTTGGTTGAGGTTAGGGTTAGAGTAAGGGTTAGGGTTAGGATTCAGGTTAGGGTTGGGGTTAGGGTTAGCATCTTTTTTTTTTAACTTCATGATTAATCTCCACTTGTATGAACAATAACCAATGATAAAATGTTATCTAGCATGATTAGTGTTTTGGTTGAGGTTAGGGTTAGAGTAAGGTATAGGGTTAGGATTCAGGTTAGGGTTGGGGTTAGGGTTAGCATCTTTTTTTTTTAACTTCATTATTAATCTCCACTTGTATGAACAATAACCAATGATAAAATGTTATCTAGCATGATTAGTGTTTTGGTTGAGGCTAGGGTTAGAGTAAGGGTTAGGGTTAGGATTCAGGTTAGGGTTGGGGTTAGGGTTAGCATCTTTTTTTTTTAACTTCATTATTAATCTCCACTTGTATGAACAATAACCAATGATAAAATGTTATCTAGCATGGTTAGTGTTTTGGTTGAGGTTAGGGTTAGAGTAAGGGTTAGGGTTAGGATTCAGGTTAGGGTTGGGGTTGGGGTTAGCATCTTTTTTTTTTACTTCATTATTAATCTCCACTTGTATGAACAATAACCAATGATAAAATGTTATCTAGCATGATTAGTGTTTTGGTTGAGGTTAGGGTTAGAGTAAGGGTTAGGGTTAGGATTCAGGTTAGGGTTGGGGTTAGGGTTAGCATCTTTTTTTTTTAACTTCATTATTAATCTCCACTTGTATGAACAATAACCAATGATAAAATGTTATCTAGCATGGTTAGTGTTTTGGTTGAGGTTAGGGTTAGAGTAAGGGTTAGGGTTAGGATTCAGGTTAGGGTTGGGGTTAGGGTTAGCATCTTTTTTTTTTAACTTCATTATTAATCTCCACTTGTATGAACAATAACCAATGATAAAATGTTATCTAGCATGATTAGTGTTTTGGTTGAGGTTAGGGTTAGAGTAAGGGTTAGGGTTAGGATTCAGGTTAGGGT
The DNA here is from genome assembly GCF_053919585.1 of Euprymna scolopes. Taxonomy (NCBI): domain Eukaryota; kingdom Metazoa; phylum Mollusca; class Cephalopoda; order Sepiida; family Sepiolidae; genus Euprymna; species Euprymna scolopes. Next base: position 133,876,851 of record NC_136527.1, on the reverse strand, counting down.
TGGGGTTAGGGTTAGCATCTTTTTTTTTTAACTTCATTATTAATCTCCACTGGTATGAACAATAACCAATGATAAAATGTTATCTAGCATGATTAGTGTTTTGGTTGAGGTTAGGGTTAGAGTAAGGGTTAGGGTTAGGATTCAGGTTAGGGTTGGGGTTAGGGTTAGCATCTTTTTTTTTTAACTTCATTATTAATCTCCACTTGTATGAACAATACCACATGATAAAACTGTATCAAGCATGATTAGTGTTTTGGTTGAGGTTTGGGTTAGAGTAAGGGTTAGGGTTAGGATTCAGGTTAGGGTTGGGGTTAGGGTTAGCATCTTTTTTTTTTAACTTCATTATTAATCTCCACTTGTATGAACAATAACCAATGATAAAATGTTATCTAGCATGATTAGTGTTTTGGTTGAGGTTAGGGTTAGAGTAAGGGTTAGGGTTAGGATTCAGGTTAGGGTTGGGGTTAGGGTTAGCATCTTTTTTTTTTAACTTCATTATTAATCTCCACTTGTATGAACAATAACCAATGATAAAATGTTATCTAGCATGATTAGTGTTTTGGTTGAGGTTAGGGTTAGAGTAAGGGTTAGGGTTAGGATTCAGGTTAGGGTTGGGGTTAGGGTTAGCATCTTTTTTTTTTAACTTCATTATTAATCTCCACTTGTATGAACAATAACCAATGATAAAATGTTATCTAGCATGGTTAGTGTTTTGGTTGAGGTTAGGGTTAGAGTAAGGGTTAGGGTTAGGATTCAGGTTAGGGTTGGGGTTAGGGTTAGCATCTTTTTTTTTTAACTTCATTATTAATCTCCACTTGTATGAACAATACCACATGATAAAACTGTATCAAGCATGATTAGTGTTTTGGTTGAGGTTAGGGTTAGAGTAAGGGTTAGGGTTAGGATTCAGGTTAGGGTTGGGGTTAGGGTTAGCATCTTTTTTTTTTAACTTCATTATTAATCTCCACTTGTATGAAAAATAACCAATGATAAAATGTTATCTAGCATGATAAGTGTTTTGGTTGAGGTTAGGGTTAGAGTAAGGGTTAGGGTTAGGATTCAGGTTAGGGTTGGGGTTAGGGTTAGCATCTTTTTTTTTTAACTTCATTATTAATCTCCACTTGTATGAACAATAACCAATGATAAAATGTTATCTAGCATGATTAGTGTTTTGGTTGAGGTTAGGGTTAGAGTAAGGGTTAGGGTTAGGATTCAGGTTAGGGTTGGGGTTAGGGTTAGCATCTTTTTTTTTAACTTCATTATTAATCTCCACTTGTATGAACAATAACCAATGATAAAATGTTATCTAGCATGGTTAGTGTTTTGGTTGAGGTTAGGGTTAGAGTAAGGGTTAGGGTTAGGATTCAGGTTAGGGTTGGGGTTAGGGTTAGCATCTTTTTTTTTTAACTTCATTATTAATCTCCACTTGTATGAACAATAACCAATGATAAAACTGTATCAAGCATGATTAGTGTTTTGGTTGAGGTTAGGGTTAGAGTAAGGGTTAGGGTTAGGATTCAGGTTAGGGTTGGGGTTAGGGTTAGCATCTTTTTTTTTAACTTCATGATTAATCTCAACTTGTATGAACAATAACCAATGATAAAATGTTATCTAGCATGATTAGTGTTTTGGTTGAGGTTAGGGTTAGAGTAAGGGTTAGGGTTAGGATTCAGGTTAGGGTTGGGGTTAGGGTTAGCATCTTTTTTTTTAACTTCATTATTAATCTCCACTTGTATGAACAATAACCAATGATAAAATGTTATCTAGCATGGTTAGTGTTTTGGTTGAGGTTAGGGTTAGAGTAAGGGTTAGGGTTAGGATTCAGGTTAGGGTTGGGGTTAGGGTTAGCATCTTTTTTTTTTAACTTCATTATTAATCTCCACTTTTATGAACAATAACCAATGATAAAACTGTATCAAGCATGATTAGTGTTTTGGTTGAGGTTAGGGTTAGAGTAAGGGTTAGGGTTAGGATTCAGGTTAGGGTTGGGGTTAGGGTTAGCATCTTTTTTTTTTAACTTCATTATTAATCTCCACTTGTATGAACAATAACCAATGATAAAATGTTATCTAGCATGATTAGTGTTTTGGTTGAGGCTAGGGTTAGAGTAAGGGTTAGGGTTAGGATTTAGGTTAGGGTTGGGGTTAGGGTTAGCATCTTTTTTTTTTTAACTTCATTATTAATCTCCACTTGTATGAACAATAACCAATGATAAAATGTTATCTAGCATGGTTAGTGTTTTGGTTGAGGTTAGGGTTAGAGTAAGGGTTAGGGTTAGGATTCAGGTTAGGGTTGGGGTTGGGGTTAGCATCTTTTTTTTTTTACTTCATTATTAATCTCCACTTGTATGAACAATAACCAATGATAAAATGTTATCTAGCATGATTAGTGTTTTGGTTGAGGTTAGGGTTAGAGTAAGGGTTAGGGTTAGGATTCAGGTTAGGGTTGGGGTTAGGGTTAGCATCTTTTTTTTTTAACTTCATTATTAATCTCCACTTGTATGAACAATAACCAATGATAAAATGTTATCTAGCATGGTTAGTGTTTTGGTTGAGGTTAGGGTTAGAGTAAGGGTTAGGGTTAGGATTCAGGTTAGGGTTGGGGTTAGGGTTAGCATCTTTTTTTTTTAACTTCATTATTAATCTCCACTTGTATGAACAATAACCAATGATAAAATGTTATCTAGCATGATTAGTGTTTTGGTTGAGGTTAGGGTTAGAGTAAGGGTTAGGGTTAGGATTCAGGTTAGGGTTGGGGTTAGGGTTAGCATCTTATTTTTTTAACTTCATTATTAATCTCCACTGGTATGAACAATAACCAATGATAAAATGTTATCTAGCATGATTAGTGTTTTGGTTGAGGTTAGGGTTAGAGTAAGGGTTAGGGTTAGGATTCAGGTTAGGGTTGGGGTTAGGGTTAGCATCTTTTTTTTTTAACTTCATTATTAATCTCCACTTGTATGAACAATACCACATGATAAAACTGTATCAAGCATGATTAGTGTTTTGGTTGAGGTTAGGGTTAGAGTAAGGGTTAGGGTTAGGATTCAGGTTAGGGTTGGGGTTAGGGTTAGAATCTTTTTTTTTTAACTTCATTATTAATCTCCACTTGTATGAACAATAACCAATGATAAAATGTTATCTAGCATGATTAGTGTTTTGGTTGAGGTTAGGGTTAGAGTAAGGGTTAGGGTTAGGATTCAGGTTAGGGTTGGGGTTAGGGTTAGCATCTTTTTTTTTTAACTTCATTATTAATCTCCACTTGTATGAACAATAACCAATGATAAAATGTTATCTAGCATGATTAGTGTTTTGGTTGAGGTTAGGGTTAGAGTAAGGGTTAGGGTTAGGATTCAGGTTAGGGTTGGGGTTAGGGTTAGCATCTTTTTTTTTAACTTCATTATTAATCTCCACTTGTATGAACAATAACCAATGATAAAATGTTATCTAGCATGGTTAGTGTTTTGGTTGAGGTTAGGGTTAGAGTAAGGGTTAGGGTTAGGATTCAGGTTAGGGTTGGGGTTAGGGTTAGCATCTTTTTTTTTTACTTCATTATTAATCTCCACTTGTATGAACAATAACCAATGATAAAATGTTATCTAGCATGATTAGTGTTTTGGTTGAGGTTAGGGTTAGAGTAAGGGTTAGGGTTAGGATTCAGGTTAGGGTTGGGGTTAGGGTTAGCATCTTTTTTTTTTAACTTCATTATTAATCTCCACTTGTATGAACAATAACCAATGATAAAATGTTATCTAGCATGGTTAGTGTTTTGGTTGAGGTTAGGGTTAGAGTAAGGGTTAGGGTTAGGATTCAGGTTAGGGTTGGGGTTAGGGTTAGCATCTTTTTTTTTTAACTTCATTATTAATCTCCACTTGTATGAACAATAACCAATGATAAAATGTTATCTAGCATGATTAGTGTTTTGGTTGAGGTTAGGGTTAGAGTAAGGGTTAGGGTTAGGATTCAGGTTAGGGTTGGGGGTAGGGTTAGCATCTTTTTTTTTTAACTTCATTATAAATCTCCACTTGTATGAACAATACCACATGATAAAACTGTATCAAGCATGATTAGTGTTTTGGTTGAGGTTAGGGTTAGAGTAAGGGTTAGGGTTAGGATTCAGGTTAGGGTTGGGGTTAGGGTTAGCATCTTTTTTTTTTAACTTCATTATTAATCTCCACTTGTATGAACAATAACCAATGATAAAATGTTATCTAGCATGATTAGTGTTTTGGTTGAGGTTAGGGTTAGAGTAAGGGTTAGGGTTAGGATTCAGGTTAGGGTTGGGGTTAGGGTTAGCATCTTTTTTTTTTAACTTCATTATTAATCTCCACTTGTATGAACAATAACCAATGATAAAATGTTATCTAGCATGGTTAGTGTCTTGGTTGAGGTTAGGGTTAGAGTAAGGGTTAGGGTTAGGATTCAGGTTAGGGTTGGGGTTAGGGTTAGCATCTTTTTTTTTAACTTCATTATTAATCTCCACTGGTATGAACAATAACCAATGATAAAATGTTATCTAGCATGATTAGTGTTTTGGTTGAGGTTAGGGTTAGAGTAAGGGTTAGGGTTAGGATTCAGGTTAGGGTTGGGGTTAGGGTTAGCATCTTTTTTTTTTAACTTCATTATTAATCTCCACTAGTATGAACAATACCACATGATAAAACTGTATCAAGCATGATTAGTGTTTTGGTTGAGGTTAGGGTTAGAGTAAGGGTTAGGGTTAGGATTCAGGTCAGGGTTGGGGTTAGGGTTAGAATCTTTTTTTTTTAACTTCATTATTAATCTCCACTTGTATGAACAATAACCAATGATAAAATGTTATCTAGCATGATTAGTGTTTTGGTTGAGGTTAGGGTTAGAGTAAGGGTTAGGGTTAGGATTCAGGTTAGGGTTGGGGTTAGGGTTAGCATCTTTTTTTTTTAACTTCATTATTAATCTCCACTTGTATGAACAATAACCAATGATAAAATGTTATCTAGCATGATTAGTGTTTTGGTTGAGGTTAGGGTTAGAGTAAGGGTTAGGGTTAGGATTCAGGTTAGGGTTGGGGTTAGGGTTAGCATCTTTTTTTTTTAACTTCATTATTAATCTCCACTTGTATGAACAATAACCAATGATAAAATGTTATCTAGCATGATTAGTGTTTTGGTTGAGGTTAGGGTTAGAGTAAGGGTTAGGGTTAGGATTCAGGTTAGGGTTGGGGTTAGGGTTAGCATCTTTTTTTTTTAACTTCATTATTAATCTCCACTTGTATGAACAATAACCAATGATAAAATGTTATCTAGCATGATTAGTGTTTTGGTTGAGGTTAGGGTTAGAGTAAGGGTTAGGGTTAGGATTCAGGTTAGGGTTGGGGTTAGGGTTAGCATCTTTTTTTTTAACTTCATTATTAATCTCCACTTGTATGAACAATAACCAATGATAAAATGTTATCTAGCATGGTTAGTGTTTTGGTTGAGGTTAGGGTTAGAGTAAGGGTTAGGGTTAGGATTCAGGTTAGGGTTGGGGTTAGGGTTAGCATCTTTTTTTTTTACTTCATTATTAATCTCCACTTGTATGAACAATAACCAATGATAAAATGTTATCTAGCATGATTAGTGTTTTGGTTGAGGTTAGGGTTAGAGTAAGGGTTAGGGTTAGGATTCAGGTTAGGGTTGGGGTTAGGGTTAGCATCTTTTTTTTTTAACTTCATTATTAATCTCCACTTGTATGAACAATACCACATGATAAAACTGTATCAAGCATGATTAGTGTTTTGGTTGAGGTTAGGGTTAGAGTTAGGGTTAGGGTTAGGATTCAGGTTAGGGTTGGGGTTAGGGTTAGCATCTTTTTTTTTTAACTTCATTATTAATCTCCACTTGTATGAACAATAACCAATGATAAAATGTTATCTAGCATGATTAGTGTTTTTGTTGAGGTTAGGGTTAGAGTAAGGGTTAGGGTTAGGATTCAGGTTAGGGTTGGGGTTAGGGTTAGCATCTTTTTTTTTAACTTCATTATTAATCTCCACTTGTATGAACAATAACCAATGATAAAATGTTATCTAGCAGGGTTAGTGTTTTGGTTGAGGTTAGGGTTAGAGTAAGGGTTAGGGTTAGGATTCAGGTTAGGGTTGGGGTTAGGGTTAGCATCTTTTTTTTTTAACTTCATTATTAATCTCCACTTGTATGAACAATAACCAATGATAAAATGTTATCTAGCATGATTAGTGTTTTGGTTGAGGTTAGGGTTAGAGTAAGGGTTAGGGTTAGGATTCAGGTTAGGGTTGGGGTTAGGGTTAGCATCTTTTTTTTTTAACTTCATTATTAATCTCCACTTGTATGAACAATAACCAATGATAAAATGTTATCTAGCATGATTAGTGTTTTGGTTGAGGTTAGGGTTAGAGTAAGGGTTAGGGTTAGGATTCAGGTTAGGGTTGGGGTTAGGGTTAGCATCGTTTTTTTTAACTTCATTATTAATCTCCACTTGTATGAACAATAACCAATGATAAAATGTTATCTAGCATGGTTAGTGTTTTGGTTGAGGTTAGGGTTAGAGTAAGGGTTAGGGTTAGGATTCAGGTTAGGGTTGGGGTTAGGGTTAGCATCTTTTTTTTTTTAACTTCATTATTAATCTCCACTTGTATGAACAATAACCAATGATAAAATGTTATCTAGCATGATTAGTGTTTTGGTTGAGGTTAGGGTTAGAGTAAGGGTTAGGGTTAGGATTCAGCTTAGGGTTGGGGTTAGGGTTAGCATCTTTTTTTTTTAACTTCATTATTAATCTCCACTTGTATGAACAATAACCAATGATAAAATGTTATCTAGCATGATTAGTGTTTTGGTTGAGGTTAGGGTTAGAGTAAGGGTTAGGGTTAGGATTCAGGTTAGGGTTGGGGTTAGGGTTAGCATCTTTTTTTTTTTACTTCATTATTAATCTCCACTTGTATGAACAATAACCAATGATAAAATGTTATCTAGCATGATTAGTGTTTTGGTTGAGGTTAGGGTTAGAGTAAGGGTTAGGGTTAGGATTCAGGTTAGGGTTGGGGGTAGGGTTAGCATCTTTTTTTTTTAACTTCATTATTAATCTCCACTTGTATGAACAATAACCAATGATAAAATGTTATCTAGCATGGTTAGTGTTTTGGTTGAGGTTAGGTTTAGAGTAAGGGTTAGGGTTAGGATTCAGGTTAGGGTTGGGGTTAGGGTTAGCATCTTTTTTTTTTACTTCATTATTAATCTCCACTTGTATGAACAATAACCAATGATAAAATGTTATCTAGCATGGTTAGTGTTTTGGTTGAGGTTAGGGTAAGAGTAAGGGTTATGGTTAGGATTCAGGTTAGGGTTGGGGTTAGGGTTAGCATCTTTTTTTTTTAACTTCATTATTAATCTCCACTTGTATGAACAATAACCAATGATAAAATGTTATCTAGCATGATTAGTGTTTTGGTTGAGGTTAGGGTTAGAGTAAGGGTTAGGGTTAGGATTCAGGTTAGGGTTGGGGTTAGGGTTAGCATCTTTTTTTTTTAACTTCATTATTAATCTCCACTTGTATGAACAATAACCAATGATAAAATGTTATCTAGCATGATTAGTGTTTTGGTTGAGGTTAGGGTTAGAGTAAGGGTTAGGGTTAGGATTCAGGTTAGGGTTGGGGTTAGGGTTAGCATCTTTTTTTTTTTAACTTCATTATTAATTTCCACTTGTATGAACAATACCACATGATAAAACTGTATCAAGCATGATTAGTGTTTTGGTTGAGGTTAGGGTTAGAGTAAGGGTTAGGGTGAGGATTCAGGTTAGGGTTGGGGTTAGGGTTAGCATCTTTTTTTTTTAACTTCATTATTAATCTCCACTTGTATGAACAATAACCAATGATAAAATGTTATCTAGCATGATTAGTGTTTTGGTTGAGGTTAGGGTTAGAGTAAGGGTTAGGGTTAGGATTCAGGTTAGGGTTGGGGTTAGGGTTAGCATCTTTTTTTTTTAACTTCATTATTAATCTCCACTTGTATGAACAATAACCAATGATAAAATGTTATCTAGCATGGTTAGTGTTTTGGTTGAGGTTAGGGTTAGAGTAAGGGTTAGGGTTAGGATTCAGGTTAGGGTTGGGGTTAGGGTTAGCATCTTTTTTTTTTAACTTCATTATTAATCTCCACTTGTATGAACAATACCACATGATAAAACTGTATCAAGCATGATTAGTGTTTTGGTTGAGGTTAGGGTTAGAGTAAGGGTTAGGGTTAGGATTCAGGTTAGGGTTGGGGTTAGGGTTAGCATCTTTTTTTTTTTACTTCATTATTAATCTCCACTTGTATGAACAATAACCAATGATAAAATGTTATCTAGCATGATTAGTGTTTTGGTTGAGGTTAGGGTTAGAGTAAGGGTTAGGGTTAGGATTCAGGTTAGGGTTGGGGTTAGGGTTAGCATCTTTTTTTTTTAACTTCATTATTAATCTCCACTTGTATGAACAATACCACATGATAAAACTGTATCAAGCATGATTAGGGTTTTGGTTGAGGTTAGGGTTAGAGTAAGGGTTAGGGTTAGGATTCAGGTTAGGGTTGGGGTTAGGGTTAGCATCTTTTTTTTTTAACTTCATTATTAATCTCCACTTGTATGAACAATAACCAATGATAAAATGTTATCTAGCATGATTAGTGTTTTGGTTGAGGTTAGGGTTAGAGTAAGGGTTAGGGTTAGGATTCAGGTTAGGGTTGGGGTTAGGGTTAGCATCTTTTTTTTTAACTTCATTATTAATCTCCACTTGTATGAACAATAACCAACGATAAAATGTTATCTAGCATGGTTAGTGTTTTGGTTGAGGTTAGGGTTAGAGTAAGGGTTAGGGTTAGGATTCAGGTTAGGGTTGGGGTTAGGGTTAGCATCTTTTTTTTTTAACTTCATTATTAATCTCCACTTGTATGAACAATAACCAATGATAAAATGTTATCTAGCATGATTAGTGTTTTGGTTGAGGTTATGGTTAGAGTAAGGGTTAGGGTTAGGATTCAGGTTAGGGTTGGGGTTAGGGTTAGCATCTTTTTTTTTTAACTTCATTATTAATCTCCACTTGTATGAACAATAACCAATGATAAAATGTTATCTAGCATGATTAGTGTTTTGGTTGAGGTTAGGGTTAGAGTAAGGGTTAGGGTTAGGATTCAGGTTAGGGTTGGGGTTAGGGTTAGCATCTTTTTTTTTTAACTTCATTATTAATCTCCACTTGTATGAACAATAACCAATGATAAAATGTTATCTAGCATGATTAGTGTTTTGGTTGAGGTTAGGGTTAGAGTAAGGGTTAGGGTTAGGATTCAGGTTAGGGTTGGGGTTAGGGTTAGCATCTTTTTTTTTTTACTTCATTATTAATCTCCACTTGTATGAACAATAACCAATGATAAAATGTTATCTAGCATGATTAGTGTTTTGGTTGAGGTTAGGGTTAGAGTAAGGGTTAGGGTTAGGATTCAGGTTAGGGTTGGGGTTAGGGTTAGCATCTTTTTTTTTTAACTTCATTATTAATCTCCACTTGTATGAACAATAACCAATGATAAAATGTTATCTAGCATGGTTAGTGTTTTGGTTGAGGTTAGGGTTAGAGTAAGGGTTAGGGTTAGGATTCAGGTTAGGGTTGGGGTTAGGGTTAGCATCTTTTTTTTTTAACTTCATTATTCATCTCCACTTGTATGAACAATAACCAATGATAAAATGTTATCTAGCATGATTAGTGTTTTGGTTGAGGTTAGGGTTAGAGTAAGGGTTAGGGTTAGGATTCAGGTTAGGGTTGGGGTTAGGGTTAGCATCTTTTTTTTTTAACTTCATTATTAATCTCCACTTGTATGAATAATAACCAATGATAAAATGTTATCTAGCATGGTTAGTGTTTTGGTTGAGGTTAGGGTTAGAGTAAGGGTTAGGGTTAGGATTCAGGTTAGGGTTGGGGTTAGGGTTAGCATCTTTTTTTTTTAACTTCATTATTAATCTCCACTTGTATGAACAATACCACATGATAAAACTGTATCAAGCATGATTAGTGTTTTGGTTGAGGTTAGGGTTAGAGTAAGGGTTAGGGTTAGGATTCAGGTTAGGGTTGGGGTTAGGGTTAGCATCTTTTTTTTTTTACTTCATTATTAATCTCCACTTGTATGAACAATAACCAATGATAAAATGTTATCTAGCATGATTAGTGTTTTGGTTGAGGTTAGGGTTAGAGTAAGGGTTAGGGTTAGGATTCAGGTTAGGGTTGGGGTTAGGGTTAGCATCTTTTTTTTTTAACTTCATTATTAATCTCCACTTGTATGAACAATACCACATGATAAAACTGTATCAAGCATGATTAGGGTTTTGGTTGAGGTTAGGGTTAGAGTAAGGGTTAGGGTTAGGATTCAGGTTAGGGTTGGGGTTAGGGTTAGCATCTTTTTTTTTTAACTTCATTATTAATCTCCACTTGTATGAACAATAGCCAATGATAAAATGTTATCTAGCATGATTAGTGTTTTGGTTGAGGTTAGGGTTAGAGTAAGGGTTAGGGTTAGGATTCAGGTTAGGGTTGGGGTTAGGGTTAGCATCTTTTTTTTTAACTTCATTATTAATCTCCACTTGTATGAACAATAACCAACGATAAAATGTTATCTAGCATGGTTAGTGTTTTGGTTGAGGTTAGGGTTAGAGTAAGGGTTAGGGTTAGGATTCAGGTTAGGGTTGGGGTTAGGGTTAGCATCTTTTTTTTTTAACTTCATTATTAATCTCCACTTGTATGAACAATAACCAATGATAAAATTTTATCTAGCATGATTAGTTTGTTGGTTGAGGTTAGGGTTAGAGTAAGGGTTAGGGTTAGGATTCAGGTTAGGGTTGGGGGTAGGGTTAGCATCTTTTTTTTTAACTTCATTATTAATCTCCACTTGTATGAACAATAACCAATGATAAAATGTTATCTAGCATGATTAGTGTTTTGGTTGAGGTTAGGGTTAGAGTAAGGGTTAGGGTTAGGTTCAGGTTAGGGTTGGGGTTAGGGTTAGCATCTTTTTTTTTTAACTTCATTATTAATCTCCACTTGTATGAACAATAACCAATGATAAAATGTTATCTAGCATGATTAGTGTTTTGGTTGAGGTTAGGGTTAGAGTAAGGGTTAGGGTTAGGATTCAGGTTAGGGTTGGGGTTAGGGTTAGCATCTTTTTTTTTTTACTTCATTATTAATCTCCACTTGTATGAACAATAACCAATGATAAAATGTTATCTAGCATGATTAGTGTTTTGGTTGAGGTTAGGGTTAGAGTAAGGGTTAGGGTTAGGATTCAGGTTAGGGTTGGGGTTAGGGTTAGCATCTTTTTTTTTTAACTTCATTATTAATCTCCACTTGTATGAACAATAACCAATGATAAAATGTTATCTAGCATGGTTAGTGTTTTGGTTGAGGTTAGGGTTAGAGTAAGGGTTAGGGTTAGGATTCAGGTTAGGGTTGGGGTTAGGGTTAGCATCTTTTTTTTTTAACTTCATTATTCATCTCCACTTGTATGAACAATAACCAATGATAAAATGTTATCTAGCATGATTAGTGTTTTGGTTGAGGTTAGGGTTAGAGTAAGGGTTAGGGTTAGGATTCAGGTTAGGGTTGGGGTTAGGGTTAGCATCTTTTTTTTTTAACTTCATTATTAATCTCCACTTGTATGAACAATAACCAATGATAAAATGTTATCTAGCATGGTTAGTGTTTTGGTTGAGGTTAGGGTTAGAGTAAGGGTTAGGGTTAGGATTCAGGTTAGGGTTGGGGTTAGGGTTAGCATCTTTTTTTTTTAACTTCATTATTAATCTCCACTTGTATGAACAATAACCAATGATAAAATGTTATCTAGCATGATTAGTGTTTTGGTTGAGGTTAGGGTTAGAGTAAGGGTTAGGGTTAGGATTCAGGTTAGGGTTGGGGTTAGGGTTAGCATCTTTTTTTTTTTTAACTTCATTATTAATCTCCACTTGTATGAACAATACCACATGATAAAACTGTATCAAGCATGATTAGTGTTTTGGTTGAGGTTAGGGTTAGAGTAAGGGTTAGGGTTAGGATTCAGGTTAGGGTTGGGGTTAGGGTTAGCATCTTTTTTTTTTAACTTCATTATTAATCTCCACTTGTATGAACAATAACCAATGATAAAATGTTATCTAGCATGATTAGTGTTTTGGTTGAGGTTAGGGTTAGAGTAAGGGTTAGGGTTAGGATTCAGGTTAGGGTTGGGGTTAGGGTTAGCATCTTTTTTTTTTAACTTCATTATTAATCTCCACTTGTATGAACAATAACCAATGATAAAATGTTATCTAGCATGGTTAGTGTTTTGGTTGAGGTTAGGGTTAGAGTAAGGGTTAGGGTTAGGATTCAGGTTAGGGTTGGGGTCAGGGTTAGCATCTTTTTTTTTTTTACTTCATTATTAATCTCCACTTGTATGAACAATAACCAATGATAAAATGTTATCTAGCATGATTAGTGTTTTGGTTGAGGTTAGGGTTAGAGTAAGGGTTAGGGTTAGGATTCAGGTTAGGGTTGGGGTTAGGGTTAGCATCTTTTTTTTTTAACTTCATTATTAATCTCCACTTGTATGAACAATAACCAATGATAAAATGTTATCTAGCATGGTTAGTGTTTTGGTTGAGGTTAGGGTTAGAGTAAGGGTTAGGGTTAGGATTCAGGTTAGGGTTGGGGTTAGGGTTAGCATCTTTTTTTTTTAACTTCATTATTAATCTCCACTTGTATGAACAATAACCAATGATAAAATGTTATCTAGCATGATTAGTGTTTTGGTTGAGGTTAGGGTTAGAGTAAGGGTCAGGGTTAGGATTCAGGTTAGGGTTGGGGTTAGGGTTAGCATCTTTTTTTTTTAACTTCATTATTAATCTCCACTTGTATGAACAATAACCAATGATAAAATGTTATCTAGCATGATTAGTGTTTTGGTTGAGGTTAGGGTTAGAGTAAGGGTTAGGGTTAGGATTCAGGTCAGGGTTGGGGTTAGGGTTAGCATCTTTTTTTTTAACTTCATTATTAATCTCCACTTGTATGAACAATAACCAATGATAAAATGTTATCTAGCATGATTAGTGTTTTGGTTGAGGTTAGGGTTAGAGTAAGGGTTAGGGTTAGGATTAAGGTTAGGGTTGGGGTTAGGGTTAGCATCTTTTTTTTTTACTTCATTATTAATCTCCACTTGTATGAACAATAACCAATGATAAAATGTTATCTAGCATGGTTAGTGTTTTGCTTGAGGTTAGGGTTAGAGTAAGGGTTAGGGTTAGGATTCAGGTTAGGGTTGGGGTTAGGGTTAGCATCTTTTTTTTTTAACTTCATTATTAATCTCCACTTGTATGAACAATACCACATGATAAAACTGTATCAAGCATGATTAGTGTTTTGGTTGAGGTTAGGGTTAGAGTAAGGGTTAGGGTTAGGATTCAGGTTAGGGTTGGGGTTAGGGTTAGCATCTTTTTTTTTTAAGTTCATTATTAATCTCCACTTGTATGAACAATAACCAATGATAAAATGTTATCTAGCATGATTAGTGTTTTGGTTGAGGTTAGGGTTAGAGTAAGGGTTAGGGTTAGGATTCAGGTTAGGGTTGGGGTTAGGGTTAGCATCTTTTTTTTTTAACTTCATTATTAATCTCCACTTGTATGAACAATACCACATGATAAAACTGTATCAAGCATGATTAGTGTTTTGGTTGAGGTTAGGGTTAGAGTAAGGGTTAGGGTTAGGATTCAGGTTAGGGTTGGGGTTAGGGTTAGCATCTTTTTTTTTAACTTCATTATTAATCTCCACTTGTATGAACAATAACCAATGATAAAATGTTATCTAGCATGGTTAGTGTTTTGGTTGAGGTTAGGGTTAGAGTAAGGGTTAGGGTTAGGATTCAGGTTAGGGTTGGGGTTAGGGTTAGCATCTTTTTTTTTTACTTCATTATTAATCTCCATTTGTATGAACAATAACCAATGATAAAATGTTATCTAGCATGATTAGTGTTTTGGTTGAGGTTAGGGTTAGAGTAAGGGTTAGGGTTAGGATTCAGGTTAGGGTTGGGGTTAGGGTTAGCATCTTTTTTTTTTAACTTCATTATTAATCTCCACTTGTATGAACAATAACCAATGATAAAATGTTATCTAGCATGGTTAGTGTTTTGGTTGAGGTTAGGGTTAGAGTAAGGGTTAGGGTTAGGATTCAGGTTAGGGTTGGGGTTAGGGTTAGCATCTTTTTTTTTTAACTTCATTATTAATCTCCACTTGTATGAACAATAACCAATGATAAAATGTTATCTAGCATGATTAGTGTTTTTGTTGAGGTTAGGGTTAGAGTAAGGGTTAGGGTTAGGATTCAGGTTAGGGTTGGGGTTAGGGTTAGCATCTTTTTTTTTTAACTTCATTATTAATCTTTTTTTTTACTTCATTATTAATCTCCACTTGTATGAACAATAACCAATGATAAAATGTTATCTAGCATGATTAGTGTTTTGGTTGAGGTTAGGGTTAGAGTAAGGGTTAGGGTTAGGATTCAGGTTAGGGTTGGGGGTTAGGGTTAGCATCTTTTTTTTTTTAACTTCATTATTAATCTCCACTTGTATGAACAATAACCAATGATAAAATGTTATCTAGCATGGTTAGTGTTTTGGTTGAGGTTAGGGTTAGAGTAAGGGTTAGGGTTAGGATTCAGGTTAGGGTTGGGGTTAGGGTTAGCATCTTTTTTTTTTAACTTCATTATTAATCTCCACTTGTATGAACAATACCACATGATAAAACTGTATCAAGCATGATTAGTGTTTTGGTTGAGGTTAGGGTTAGAGTAAGGGTTAGGGTTAGGATTCAGGTTAGGGTTGGGGTTAGGGTTAGCATCTTTTTTTTTTAACTTCATTATTAATCTCCACTTGTATGAACAATAACCAATGATAAAATGTTATCTAGCATGATTAGTGTTTTGGTTGAGGTTAGGGTTAGAGTAAGGGTTAGGGTTAGGATTCAGGTTAGGGTTGGGGTTAGGGTTAGCATCTTTTTTTTTTAACTTCATTATTAATCTCCACTTGTATGAACAATACCACATGATAAAACTGTATCAAGCATGATTAGTGTTTTGGTTGAGGTTAGGGTTAGAGTAAGGGTTAGGGTTAGGATTCAGGTTAGGGTTGGGGTTAGGGTTAGCATCTTTTTTTTTAACTTCATTATTAATCTCCACTTGTATGAACAATAACCAATGATAAAATGTTATCTAGCATGGTTAGTGTTTTGGTTGAGGTTAGGGTTAGAGTAAGGGTTAGGGTTAGGATTCAGGTTAGGGTTGGGGTTAGGGTTAGCATCGTTTTTTTTTTACTTCATTATTAATCTCCACTTGTATGAACAATAACCAATGATAAAATGTTATCTAGCATGATTAGTGTTTTGGTTGAGGTTAGGGTTAGAGTAAGGGTTAGGGTTAGGATTCAGGTTAGGGTTGGGGTTAGGGTTAGCATCTTTTTTTTTTAACTTCATTATTAATCTCCACTTGTATGAACAATAACCAATGATAAAATGTTATCTAGCATGGTTAGTGTTTTGGTTGAGGTTAGGGTTAGAGTAAGGGTTAGGGTTAGGATTCAGGTTAGGGTTGGGGTTAGGGTTAGCATCTTTTTTTTTTAACTTCATTATTAATCTCCACTTTTATGAACAATAACCAATGATAAAATGTTATCTAGCATGATTAGTGTTTTTGTTGAGGTTAGGGTTAGAGTAAGGGTTAGGGTTAGGATTCAGGTTAGGGTTGGGGTTAGGGTTAGCATCTTTTTTTTTTAACTTCATTATTAATCTCCACTGGTATGAACAATAACCAATGATAAAATGTTATCTTGCATGATTAGTGTTTTGTTGAGGTTAGGGTTAGAGTAAGGGTTAGGGTTAGGATTCAGGTTAGGGTTGGGGTTAGGGTTAGCATCTTTTTTTTTTACTTCATTATTAATCTCCACTTGTATGAACAATAACACATGATAAAATGTTATCTAGCATGATTAGTGTTTTGGTTGAGGTTAGGGTTAGAGTAAGGGTTAGGGTTAGGATTCAGGTTAGGGTTGGGGTTAGGGTTAGCATCTTTTTTTTTTACTTCATTATTAATCTCCACTTGTATGAACAATAACCAATGATAAAATGTTATCTAGCATGATTAGTGTTTTGGTTGAGGTTAGGGTTAGAGTAAGGGTTAGGGTTAGGATTCAGGTTAGGGTTGGGGGTTAGGGTTAGCATCTTTTTTTTTTTAACTTCGTTATTAATCTCCACTTGTATGAACAATAACCAATGATAAAATGTTATCTAGCATGGTTAGTGTTTTGGTTGAGGTTAGGGTTAGAGTAAGGGTTAGGGTTAGGATTCAGGTTAGGGTTGGGGTTAGGGTTAGCATCTTTTTTTTTTAACTTCATTATTAATCTCCACTTGTATGAACAATACCACATGATAAAACTGTATCAAGCATGATTAGTGTTTTGGTTGAGGTTAGGGTTAGAGTAAGGGTTAGGGTTAGGATTCAGGTTAGGGTTGGGGTTAGGGTTAGCATCTTTTTTTTTTAAGTTCATTATTAATCTCCACTTGTATGAACAATAACCAATGATAAAATGTTATCTAGCATGATTAGTGTTTTGGTTGAGGTTAGGGTTAGAGTAAGGGTTAGGGTTAGGATTCAGGTTAGGGTTGGGGTTAGGGTTAGCATCTTTTTTTTTTTAACTTCATTATTAATCTCCACTTGTATGAACAATACCACATGATAAAACTGTATCAAGCATGATTAGTGTTTTGGTTGAGGTTAGGGTTAGAGTAAGGGTTAGGGTTAGGATTCAGGTTAGGGTTGGGGTTAGGGTTAGCATCTTTTTTTTTAACTTCATTATTAATCTCCACTTGTATGAACAATAACCAATGATAAAATGTTATCTAGCATGGTTAGTGTTTTGGTTGAGGTTAGGGTTAGAGTAAGGGTTAGGGTTAGGATTCAGGTTAGGGTTGGGGTTAGGGTTAGCATCTTTTTTTTTTAACTTCATTATTAATCTCCACTTTTATGAACAATAACCAATGATAAAATGTTATCTAGCATGATTAGTGTTTTTGTTGAGGTTAGGGTTAGAGTAAGGGTTAGGGTTAGGATTCAGGTTAGGGTTGGGGTTAGGGTTAGCATCTTTTTTTTTTAACTTCATTATTAATCTCCACTGGTATGAACAATAACCAATGATAAAATGTTATCTTGCATGATTAGTGTTTTGTTGAGGTTAGGGTTAGAGTAAGGGTTAGGGTTAGGATTCAGGTTAGGGTTGGGGTTAGGGTTAGCATCTTTTTTTTTTACTTCATTATTAATCTCCACTTGTATGAACAATAACACATGATAAAATGTTATCTAGCATGATTAGTGTTTTGGTTGAGGTTAGGGTTAGAGTAAGGGTTAGGGTTAGGATTCAGGTTAGGGTTGGGGTTAGGGTTAGCATCTTTTTTTTTTACTTCATTATTAATCTCCACTTGTATGAACAATAACCAATGATAAAATGTTATCTAGCATGATTAGTGTTTTGGTTGAGGTTAGGGTTAGAGTAAGGGTTAGGGTTAGGATTCAGGTTAGGGTTGGGGGTTAGGGTTAGCATCTTTTTTTTTTTAACTTCGTTATTAATCTCCACTTGTATGAACAATAACCAATGATAAAATGTTATCTAGCATGGTTAGTGTTTTGGTTGAGGTTAGGGTTAGAGTAAGGGTTAGGGTTAGGATTCAGGTTAGGGTTGGGGTTAGGGTTAGCATCTTTTTTTTTTAACTTCATTATTAATCTCCACTTGTATGAACAATACCACATGATAAAACTGTATCAAGCATGATTAGTGTTTTGGTTGAGGTTAGGGTTAGAGTAAGGGTTAGGGTTAGGATTCAGGTTAGGGTTGGGGTTAGGGTTAGCATCTTTTTTTTTTAAGTTCATTATTAATCTCCACTTGTATGAACAATAACCAATGATAAAATGTTATCTAGCATGATTAGTGTTTTGGTTGAGGTTAGGGTTAGAGTAAGGGTTAGGGTTAGGATTCAGGTTAGGGTTGGGGTTAGGGTTAGCATCTTTTTTTTTTTAACTTCATTATTAATCTCCACTTGTATGAACAATACCACATGATAAAACTGTATCAAGCATGATTAGTGTTTTGGTTGAGGTTAGGGTTAGAGTAAGGGTTAGGGTTAGGATTCAGGTTAGGGTTGGGGTTAGGGTTAGCATCTTTTTTTTTAACTTCATTATTAATCTCCACTTGTATGAACAATAACCAATGATAAAATGTTATCTAGCATGGTTAGTGTTTTGGTTGAGGTTAGGGTTAGAGTAAGGGTTAGGGTTAGGATTCAGGTTAGGGTTGGGGTTAGGGTTAGCATCTTTTTTTTTTACTTCATTATTAATCTCCACTTGTATGAACAATAACCAATGATAAAATGTTATCTAGCATGATTAGTGTTTTGGTTGAGGTTAGGGTTAGAGTAAGGGTTAGGGTTAGGATTCAGGTTAGGGTTGGGGTTAGGGTTAGCATCTTTTTTTTTTAACTTCATTATTAATCTCCACTTGTATGAACAATAACCAATGATAAAATGTTATCTAGCATGGTTAGTGTTTTGGTTGAGGTTAGGGTTAGAGTAAGGGTTAGGGTTAGGATTCAGGTTAGGGTTGGGGTTAGGGTTAGCATCTTTTTTTTTTAACTTCATTATTAATCTCCACTTGTATGAACAATAACACATGATAAAATGTTATCTAGAATTATTAGTGTTTTGGTTGAGGTTAGGGTTAGAGTAAGGGTTAGGGTTAGGATTCAGGTTAGGGTTGGGGTTAGGGTAAGCATCTTTTTTTTTAACTTCATTATTAATCTCCACTTGTATGAACAATACCACATGATAAAACTGTATCAAGCAGGATTAGTGTTTTGGTTGAGGTTAGGGTTAGAGTAAGGGTTAGGGATAGGATTCAGGTTAGGGTTGGGGTTAGGGTTAGCATCTTTTTTTTTTACCTTCATTTTTAATCTCCTCTTGTATGAACAATAACCAATGATAAAATGTTATCTAGCATGGTTAGTGTTTTGGTTGAGGTTAGGGTTAGAGTAAGGGTTAGGGTTAGGATTCAGGTTAGGGTTGGGGTTAGGGTTAGCATCTTTTTTTTTTAACTTCATTATTAATCTCCATTTGTATGAACAATAACCAATGATAAAATGTTATCTAGCATGATTAGTGTTTTGGTTGAGGTTAGGGTTAGAGTAAGGGTTAGGGTTAGGATTCAGGTTAGGGTTGGGGTTAGGGTTAGCATCTTTTTTTTTTAACTTCATTATTAATCTCCACTTGTATGAACAATAACCAATGATAAAATGTTATCTAGCATGATTAGTGTTTTGGTTGAGGTTAGGGTTAGAGTAAGGGTTAGGGATAGGATTCAGGTTAGGGTTGGGGTTAGGGTTAGCATCTTTTTTTTTTAACTTCATTATTAATCTCCACTTGTATGAACAATACCACATGATAAAACTGTATCAAGCATGATTAGTGTTTTGGTTGAGGTTAGGGTTAGAGTAAGGGTTAGGGTTAGGATTCAGGTTAGGGTTGGGGTTAGGGTTAGCATCTTTTTTTTTAACTTCATTATTAATCTCCACTTGTATGAACAATAACCAATGATAAAATGTTATCTAGCATGGTTTGTGTTTTGGTTGAGGTTAGGGTTAGAGTAAGGGTTAGGGTTAGGATTCAGGTTAGGGTTGGGGTTAGGGTTAGCATCTTTTTTTTTTAACTTCATTATTAATCTCCACTTGTATGAACAATAACCAATGATAAAATGTTATCTAGCATGATTAGTGTTTTGGTTGAGGTCAGGGTTAGAGTAAGGGTTAGGGTTAGGATTCAGGTTAGGGTTGGGGTTAGGGTTAGCATCTTTTTTTTTTAACTTCATTATTAATCTCCACTTGTATGAACAATAACCAATGATAAAATGTTATCTAGCATGGTTAGTGTTTTGGTTGAGGTTAGGGTTAGAGTAAGGGTTAGGGTTAGGATTCAGGTTAGGGTTGGGGTTAGGGTTAGCATCTTTTTTTTTTTACTTCATTATTAATCTCCACTTGTATGAACAATAACACATGATAAAATGTTATCTAGCATGATTAGTGTTTTGGTTGAGGTTAGGGTTAGAGTAAGGGTTAGGGTTAGGATTCAGGTTAGGGTTGGGGTTAGGGTTAGCATCTTTTTTTTTTAACTTCATTATTAATCTCCACTTGTATGAACAATAACCAATGATAAAATGTTATCTAGCATGGTTAGTGTTTTGGTTGAGGTTAGGGTTAGAGTAAGGGTTAGGGTTAGGATTCAGGTTAGGGTTGGGGTTAGGGTTAGCATCTTTTTTGTTTAACTTCATTATTAATCTCCACTTGTATGAACAATAACCAATGATAAAATGTTATCTAGCATGGTTAGTGTTTAGGTTGAGGTTAGGGTTAGAGTAAGGGTTAGGGTTAGGATTCAGGTTAGGGTTGGGGTTAGGGTTAGCATCTTTTTTTTTTAACTTCATTATTAATCTCCACTTGTATGAACATTAACCAATGATAAAATGTTATCTAGCATGATTAGTGTTTTGGTTGAGGTTAGGGTTAGAGTCAGGGTTAGGGTTAGAGTAAGGGTTAGGGTTAGGATTCAGGTTAGGGTTGGGGTTAGGGTTAGCATCTTTTTTTTTTTACTTCATTATTAATCTCCACTTGTATGAACAATAACCAATGATAAAATGTTATCTAGCATGGTTAGTGTTTTGGTTGAGGTTAGGGTTAGAGTAAGGGTTAGGGTTAGGATTCAGGTTAGGGTTGGGGTTAGGGTTAGCATCTTTTTTTTTTAACTTCATTAATTATCTCCACTTGTATGAACAATACCACATGATAAAACTGTATCAAGCATGATTAGTGTTTTGGTTGAGGTTAAGGTTAGAGTAAGGGTTAGGGTTAGGATTCAGGTTAGGGTTGGGGTTAGGGTTAGCATCTTTTTTTTTTTAACTTCATTATTAATCTCCACTTGTATGAACAATAACCAATGATAAAATGTTATCTAGCATGGTTAGTGTTTTGGTTGAGGTTAGGGTTAGAGTAAGGGTTAGGGTTAGGATTCAGGTTAGGGTTGGGGTTAGGGTTAGCATCTTTTTTTTTTTAACTTCATTATTAATCTCCACTTGTATGAACAATAACCAATGATAAAATGTTATCTAGCATGAGTAGTGTTTTGGTTGAGGTTAGGGTTAGAGTAAGGGTTAGGGTTAGGATTAAGGTTAGGGTTGGGGTTAGGGTTAGCATCTTTTTGTTTTAACTTCATTATTAATCTCCACTTGTATGAACAATAACCAATGATAAAATGTTATCTAGCATGATTAGTGTTTTGGTTGAGGTTAGGGTTAGAGTAAGGGTTAGGGTTAGGATTCAGGTTAGGGTTGGGGTTAGGGTTAGCATCTTTTTTTTTTAACTTCATTATTAATCTCCACTTGTATGAACAATACCACATGATAAAACTGTATCAAGCATGATTAGTGTTTTGGTTGAGGTTAAGGTTAGAGTAAGGGTTAGGGTTAGGATTCAGGTTAGGGTTGGGGTTAGGGTTAGCATCTTTTTTTTTTTAACTTCATTATTAATCTCCACTTGTATGAACAATAACCAATGATAAAATGTTATCTAGCATGGTTAGTGTTTTGGTTGAGGTTAGGGTTAGAGTAAGGGTTAGGGTTAGGATTCAGGTTAGGGTTGGGGTTAGGGTTAGCATCTTTTTTTTTAACTTCATTATTAATCTCCACTTGTATGAACAATAACCAATGATAAAATGTTATCTAGCATGGTTAGTGTTTTGGTTGAGGTTAGGGTTAGAGTAAGGGTTAGGGTTAGGATTCAGGTTAGGGTTGGGGTTAGGGTTAGCATCTTTTTTTTTTAACTTCATTATTAATCTCCACTTGTATGAACAATACCACATGATAAAACTGTATCAAGCATGATTAGTGTTTTGGTTGAGGTTAGGGTTAGAGTAAGGGTTAGGGTTAGGATTCAGGTTAGGGTTGGGGTTAGGGTTAGCATCTTTTTTTTTAACTTCATTATTAATCTCCACTTGTATGAACAATAACCAATGATAAAATGTTATCTAGCATGGTTTGTGTTTTGGTTGAGGTTAGGGTTAGAGTAAGGGTTAGGGTTAGGATTCAGGTTAGGGTTGGGGTTAGGGATAGCATCTTTTTTTTTTAACTTCATTATTAATCTCCACTTGTATGAACAATAACCAATGATAAAATGTTATCTAGCATGGTTAGTGTTTTGGTTGAGGTTAGGGTTAGAGTAAGGGTTAGGGTTAGAGTAAGGGTTAGGGTTAGGATTCAGGTTAGGGTTGGGGTTAGGGTTAGCATCTTTTTTTTTTTACTTCATTATTAATCTCCACTTGTATGAACAATAACCAATGATAAAATGTTATCTAGCATGGTTAGTGTTTTGGTTGAGGTTAGGGTTAGAGTAAGGGTTAGGGTTAGGATTCAGGTTAGGGTTGGGGTTAGGGTTAGCATCTTTTTTTTTTAACTTCATTAATTATCTCCACTTGTATGAACAATACCACATGATAAAACTGTATCAAGCATGATTAGTGTTTTGGTTGAGGTTAAGGTTAGAGTAAGGGTTAGGGTTAGGATTCAGGTTAGGGTTGGGGTTAGGGTTAGCATCTTTTTTTTTTTAACTTCATTATTAATCTCCACTTGTATGAACAATAACCAATGATAAAATGTTATCTAGCATGGTTAGTGTTTTGGTTGAGGTTAGGGTTAGAGTAAGGGTTAGGGTTAGGATTCAGGTTAGGGTTGGGGTTAGGGTTAGCATCTTTTTTTTTTAACTTCATTATTAATCTCCACTTGTATGAACAATAACCAATGATAAAATGTTATCTAGCATGGTTAGTGTTTTGGTTGAGGTTAGGGTTAGAGTAAGGGTTAGGGTTAGGATTCAGGTTAGGGTTGGGGTTAGGGTTAGCATCTTTTTTTTTAACTTCATTATTAATCTCCACTTGTATGAACAATAACCAATGATAAAATGTTATCTAGCATGGTTTGTGTTTTGGTTGAGGTTAGGGTTAGAGTAAGGGTTAGGGTTAGGATTCAGGTTAGGGTTGGGGTTAGGGTTAGCATCTTTTTTTTTTAACTTCATTATTAATCTCCACTTGTATGAACAATAACCAATGATAAAATGTTATCTAGCATGATTAGTGTTTTGGTTGAGGTCAGGGTTAGAGTAAGGGTTAGGGTTAGGATTCAGGTTAGGGTTGGCGTTAGGGTTAGCATCTTTTTTTTTTTACTTCATTATTAATCTCCACTTGTATGAACAATAACCAATGATAAAATGTTATCTAGCATGGTTAGTGTTTTGGTTGAGGTTAGGGTTAGAGTAAGGGTGAGGGTTAGGATTCAGGTTAGGGTTGGGGTTAGGGTTAGCATCTTTTTTTTTTTACTTCATTATTAATCTCCACTTGTATGAACAATAACACATGATAAAATGTTATCTAGCATGATTAGTGTTTTGGTTGAGGTTAGGGTTAGAGTAAGGGTTAGGGTTAGGATTCAGGTTAGGGTTGGGGTTAGGGTTAGCATCTTTTTTTTTTAACTTCATTATTAATCTCCACTTGTATGAACAATAACCAATGATAAAATGTTATCTAGCATGGTTAGTGTTTTGGTTGAGGTTAGGGTTAGAGTAAGGGTTAGGGTTAGGATTCAGGTTAGGGTTGGGGTTAGGGTTAGCATCTTTTTTGTTTAACTTCATTATTAATCTCCACTTGTATGAACAATAACCAATGATAAAATGTTATCTAGCATGGTTAGTGTTTAGGTTGAGGTTAGGGTTAGAGTAAGGGTTAGGGTTAGGATTCAGGTTAGGGTTGGGGTTAGGGTTAGCATCTTTTTTTTTTAACTTCATTATTAATCTCCACTTGTATGAACATTAACCAATGATAAAATGTTATCTAGCATGATTAGTGTTTTGGTTGAGGTTAGGGTTAGAGTAAGGGTTAGGGTTAGAGTAAGGGTTAGGGTTAGGATTCAGGTTAGGGTTGGGGTTAGGGTTAGCATCTTTTTTTTTTTACTTCATTATTAATCTCCACTTGTATGAACAATAACCAATGATAAAATGTTATCTAGCATGATTAGTGTTTTGGTTGAGGTTAGGGTTAGAGTAAGGGTTAGGGTTAGGATTCAGGTTAGGGTTGGGGTTAGGGTTAGCATCTTTTTTTTTAACTTCATTATTAATCTCCACTTGTATGAACAATAACCAATGATAAAATGTTATCTAGCATGGTTAGTGTTTTGGTTGAGGTTAGGGTTAGATTAAGGGTTAGGGTTAGGATTCAGGTTAGGGTTGGGGTTAGGGTTAGCATCTTTTTTTTTTAACTTCATTATTAATCTCCACTTGTATGAACAATAACCAATGATAAAATGTTATCTAGCATGGTTAGTGTTTTGGTTGAGGTTAGGGTTAGAGTAAGGGTTAGGGTTAGGATTCAGGTTAGGGTTGGGGTTAGGGTTAGCATCTTTTTTTTTTTACTTCATTATTAATCTCCACTTGTATGAACAATAACACATGATAAAATGTTATCTAGCATGGTTAGTGTTTTGGTTGAGGTTAGGGTTAGAGTAAGGGTTAGGGTTAGGATTCAGGTTAGGGTTGGGGTTAGGGTTAGCATCTTTTTTTTTTTACTTCATTATTAATCTCCACTTGTATGAACAATAACACATGATAAAATGTTATCTAGCATGGTTAGTGTTTTGGTTGAGGTTAGGGTTAGAGTAAGGGTTAGGGTTAGGATTCAGGTTAGGGTTGGGGTTAGGGTTAGCATCTTTTTTTTTTAACTTCATTATAAATCTCCACTTGTATGAACAATAACACATGATAAAATGTTATCTAGCATGGTTAGTGTTTTGGTTGAGGTTAGGGTTAGAGTAAGGGTTAGGGTTAGGATTCAGGTTAGGGTTGGGGTTAGGGTTAGCATCTTTTTTTTTTACTTCATTAATAATCTCCACTTGTATGAACAATAACACATGATAAAATGTTATCTAGCATGATTAGTGTTTTGGTTGAGGTTAGGGTTAGAGTAAGGGTTAGGGTTAGGATTCAGGTTAGGGTTGGGGTTAGGGTTAGCATCTTTTTTGTTTAACTTCATTATTAATCTCCACTTGTATGAACAATAACCAATGATAAAATGTTATCTAGCATGGTTTGTGTTTTGGTTGAGGTGAGGGTTAGAGTAAGGGTTAGGGTTAGGATTCAGGTTAGGGTTGGGGTTAGGGTTAGCATCTTTTTTTTTAACTTCATTATTATTCTCCACTTGTATGAACAATAACCAATGATAAAATGTTATCTAGCATGATTAGTGTTTTGGTTGAGGTTAGGGTTAGAGTAAGGGTTAGGGTTAGGATTCAGGTTAGGGTTGGGGTTAGGGTTAGCATCTTTTTTTTTTAACTTCATTATTAATCTCCACTTGTATGAACAATAACTCATGATAAAATTGTATTTAGCATGATTAGTGTTTTGGTTGAGGTTAGAGTTAGAGTAAGGGTTAGGGTTAGAGTAAGGGTTAGGGTTAGGATTCAGGTTAAGGTTGGGGTTAGGGTTAGCATCTTTTTTTTTAACTTCATTATTAATCTCCACTTGTATGAACAATAACACATGATAAAATGTTATCTAGCATGGTTAGTGTTTTGGTTGAGGTTAGGGTTAGAGTAAGGGTTAGGGTTAGGATTCAGGTTAGGGTTGGGGTTAGGGTTAGCATCTTTTTTTTTTAACTTCATTATTAATCTCCACTTGTATGAACAATAACTCATGATAAAATTGTATTTAGCATGATTAGTGTTTTGGTTGAGGTGAGGGTTAGAGTAAGGGTTAGGGTTAGAGTAAGGGTTAGGGTTAGGATTCAGGTTAAGGTTGGGGTTAGGGTTAGCATCTTTTTTTTTAACTTCATTATTAATCTCCACTTGTATGAACAATAACACATGATAAAATGTTATCTAGCATGATTAGTGTTTTGGTTGAGGTTAGGGTTAGAGTAAGGGTTAGGGTTAGGATTCAGGTTAGGGTTGGGGTTAGGGTTAGCATCTTTTTTTTTTAACTTCATTATTAATCTCCACTTGTTTGTACAATAACACATGATAAAATGTTATCTAGCATGATTAGTGTTTTGGTTGAGGTTAGGGTTAGAGTAAGGGTTAGGGTTAGGATTCAGGTTAGGGTTGGGGTTAGGGTTAGCATCTTTTTTTTTTACTTCATTATTAATCTCCACTTGTATGAACAATAACACATGATAAAATGTTATCTAGCATGGTTAGTGTTTTGGTTGAGGTTAGGGTTAGAGTAAGGGTTAGGGTTAGGATTCAGGTTAGGGTTGGGGTTAGGGTTAGCATCTTTTTTTTTTTACTTCATTATTAATCTCCACTTGTATGAACAATAACACATGATAAAATGTTATCTAGCATGATTAGTGTTTTGGTTGAGGTTAGGGTTAGAGTAAGGGTTAGGGTTAGGATTCAGGTTAGGGTTGGGGTTAGGGTTAGCATCTTTTTTTTTTAACTTCATTATTAATCTCCACTTGTATGAACAATAACACATGATAAAATGTTATCTAGCATGGTTAGTGTTTTGGTTGAGGTTAGGGTTAGAGTAAGGGTTAGGGTTAGGATTCAGGTTAGGGTTGGGGTTAGGGTTAGCATCTTTTTTTTTTTACTTCATTATTAATCTCCACTTGTATGAACAATAACACATGATAAAATGTTATCTAGCATGGTTAGTGTTTTGGTTGAGGTTAGGGTTAGAGTAAGGGTTAGGGTTAGGATTCAGGTTAGGGTTGGGGTTAGGGTTAGCATCTTTTTTTTTTAACTTCATTATTAATCTCCACTTGTATGAACAATAACACATGATAAAATGTTATCTAGCATGGTTAGTGTTTTGGTTGAGGTTAGGGTTAGAGTAAGGGTTAGGGTTAGGATTCAGGTTAGGGTTGGGGTTAGGGTTAGCATCTTTTTTTTTTTTACTTCATTATTAATCTCCACTTGTATGAACAATAACCAATGATAAAATGTTATCTAGCATGATTAGTGTTTTGGTTGAGGTTAGGGTTAGAGTAAGGGTTAGGGTTAGGATTCAGGTTAGGGTTGGGGTGAGGGTTAGCATCTTTTTTTTTTTACTTCATTATTAATCTCCACTTGTATGAACAATAACACATGATAAAATGTTATCTAGCATGATTAGTGTTTTGGTTGAGGTTAGGGTTAGAGTAAGGGTTAGGGTTAGGATTCAGGTTAGGGTTGGGGTTAGGGTTAGCATCTTTTTTTTTTAACTTCATTATTAATCTCCACTTGTATGAACATTAACCAATGATAAAATGTTATCTAGCATGATTAGTGTTTTGGTTGAGGTTAGGGTTAGAGTAAGGGTTAGGGTTAGAGTAAGGGTTAGGGTTAGGATTCAGGTTAGGGTTGGGGTTAGGGTTAGCATCTTTTTTTTTTAACTTCATTATTAATCTCCACTTGTATGAACAATAACACATGATAAAATGTTATCTAGCATGGTTAGTGTTTTGGTTGAGGTTAGGGTTAGAGTAAGGGTTAGGGTTAGGATTCAGGTTAGGGTTGGGGTTAGGGTTAGCATCTTTTTTTTTTTACTTAATTATTAATCTCCACTTGTATGAACAATAACACATGATAAAATGTTATCTAGCATGGTTAGTGTTTTGGTTGAGGTTAGGGTTAGAGTAAGGGTTAGGGTTAGGATTCAGGTTAGGGTTGGGGTTAGGGTTAGCATCTTTTTTTTTTTACTTCATTATTAATCTCCACTTGTATGAACAATAACACATGATAAAATGTTATCTAGCATGATTAGTGTTTTGGTTGAGGTTAGGGTTAGAGTAAGGGTTAGGGTTAGGATTCAGGTTAGGGTTGGGGTTAGGGTTAGCATCTTTTTTTTTAACTTCATTATTAATCTCCACTTGTATGAACAATAACACATGATAAAATGTTATCTAGCATGGTTAGTGTTTTGGTTGAGGTTAGGGTTAGAGTAAGGGTTAGGGTTAGGATTCAGGTTAGGGTTGGGGTTAGGGTTAGCATCTTTTTTTTTTTTACTTCATTATTAATCTCCACTTGTATGAACAATAACCAATGATAAAATGTTATCTAGCATGATTAGTGTTTTGGTTGAGGTTAGGGTTAGAGTAAGGGTTAGGGTTAGGATTCAGGTTAGGGTTGGGGTTAGGGTTAGCATCTTTTTTTTTTTACTTCATTATTAATCTCCACTTGTATGAACAATAACACATGATAAAATGTTATCTAGCATGATTAGTGTTTTGGTTGAGGTTAGGGTTAGAGTAAGGGTTAGGGTTAGGATTCAGGTTAGGGTTGGGGTTAGGGTTAGCATCTTTTTTTTTTAACTTCATTATTAATCTCCACTTGTATGAACATTAACCAATGATAAAATGTTATCTAGCATGATTAGTGTTTTGGTTGAGGTTAGGGTTAGAGTAAGGGTTAGGGTTAGAGTAAGGGTTAGGGTTAGGATTCAGGTTAGGGTTGGGGTTAGGGTTAGCATCTTTTTTTTTTACTTCATTATTAATCTCCACTTGTATGAACAATAACCAATGATAAAATGTTATCTAGCATGATTAGTGTTTTGGTTGAGGTTAGGGTTAGAGTAAGGGTTAGGGTTAGGATTCAGGTTAGGGTTGGGGTTAGGGTTAGCATCTTTTTTTTTAACTTCATTATTAATCTCCACTTGTATGAACAATAACCAATGATAAAATGTTATCTAGCATGGTTAGTGTTTTGGTTGAGGTTAGGGTTAGAGTAAGGGTTAGGGTTAGGATTCAGGTTAGGGTTGGGGTTAGGGTTAGCATCTTTTTTTTTAAACTTCATTATTAATCTCCACTTGTATGAACAATAACACATGATAAAATGTTATCTAGCATGGTTAGTGTTTTGGTTGAGGTTAGGGTTAGAGTAAGGGTTAGGGTTAGGATTCAGGTTAGGGTTGGGGTTAGGGTTAGCATCTTTTTTTTTTTTACTTCATTATTAATCTCCACTTGTATGAACAATAACACATGATAAAATGTTATCTAGCATGGTTAGTGTTTTGGTTGAGGTTAGGGTTAGAGTAAGGGTTAGGGTTAGGATTCAGGTTAGGGTTGGGGTTAGGGTTAGCATCTTTTTTTTTTACTTCATTATTAATCTCCACTTGTATGAACAATAACACATGATAAAATGTTATCTAGCATGATTAGTGTTTTGGTTGAGGTTAGGGTTAGAGTAAGGGTTAGGGTTAGGATTCAGGTTAGGGTTGGGGTTAGGGTTAGCATCTTTTTTTTTTAACTTCATTATTAATCTCCACTTGTATGAACAATAACACATGATAAAATGTTATCTAGCATGGTTAGTGTTTTGGTTGAGGTTAGGGTTAGAGTAAGGGTTAGGGTTAGGATTCAGGTTAGGGTTGGGGTTAGGGTTAGCATCTTTTTTTTTTTACTTCATTATTAATCTCCACTTGTATGAACAATAACCAATGATAAAATGTTATCTAGCATGATTAGTGTTTTCGCTGAGGTTAGAGTTAGAGTAAGGGTTAGGGTTAGGATTCAGGTTAGGGTTGGGGTTAGGGTTAGCATCTTTTTTTTTTTACTTCATTATTAATCTCCACTTGTATGAACAATAACACATGATAAAATGTTATCTAGCATGATCAGTGTTTTGGTTGAGGTTAGGGTTAGAGTAAGGGTTAGGGTTAGGATTCAGGTTAGGGTTGGGGTTAGGGTTAGCATCTTTTTTTTTAACTTCATTATTAATCTCCACTTGTATGAACAATAACCAATGATAAAATGTTATCTAGCATGGTTAGTGTTTTGGTTGAGGTTAGGGTTAGTGTAAGGGTTAGGGTTAGGATTCAGGTTAGGGTTGGGGTTAGGGTTAGCATCTTTTTTTTTAAACTTCATTATTAATCTTCACTTGTATGAACAATAACACATGATAAAATGTTATCTAGCATGGTTAGTGTTTTGGTTGAGGTTAGGGTTAGAGTAAGGGTTAGGGTTAGGATTCAGGTTAGGGTTGGGGTTAGGGTTAGCATCTTTTTTTTTTTACTTCATTATTAATCTCCACTTGTATGAACAATAACACATGATAAAATGTTATCTAGCATGGTTAGTGTTTTGGTTGAGGTTAGGGTTAGAGTAAGGGTTAGGGTTAGGATTCAGGTTAGGGTTGGGGTTAGGGTTAGCATCTTTTTTTTTTTACTTCATTATTAATCTCCACTTGTATGAACAATAACACATGATAAAATGTTATCTAGCATGATTAGTGTTTTGGTTGAGGTTAGGGTTAGAGTAAGGGTTAGGGTTAGGATTCAGGTTAGGGTTGGGGTTAGGGTTAGCATCTTTTTTTTTTAACTTCATTATTAATCTCCACTTGTATGAACAATAACACATGATAAAATGTTATCTAGCATGGTTAGTGTTTTGGTTGAGGTTAGGGTTAGAGTAAGGGTTAGGGTTAGGATTCAGGTTAGGGTTGGGGTTAGGGTTAGCATCTTTTTTTTTTTACTTCATTATTAATCTCCACTTGTATGAACAATAACCAATGATAAAATGTTATCTAGCATGATTAGTGTTTTGGCTGAGGTTAGGGTTAGAGTAAGGGTTAGGGTTAGGATTCAGGTTAGGGTTGGGGTTAGGGTTAGCATCTTTTTTTTTTTACTTCATTATTAATCTCCACTTGTATGAACAATAACACATGATAAAATGTTATCTAGCATGATTAGTGTTTTGGTTGAGGTTAGGGTTAGAGTAAGGGTTAGGGTTAGGATTCAGGTTAGGGTTGGGGTTAGGGTTAGCATCTTTTTTTTTAACTTCATTATTAATCTCCACTTGTATGAACAATAACCAATGATAAAATGTTATCTAGCATGGTTAGTGTTTTGGTTGAGGTTAGGGTTAGAGTAAGGGTTAGGGTTAGGATTCAGGTTAGGGTTGGGGTTAGGGTTAGCATCTTTTTTTTTAAACTTCATTATTAATCTCCACTTGTATGAACAATAACACATGATAAAATGTTATCTAGCATGGTTAGTGTTTTGGTTGAGGTTAGGGTTAGAGTAAGGGTTAGGGTTAGGATTCAGGTTAGGGTTGGGGTTAGGGTTAGCATCTTTTTTTTTTTTACTTCATTATTAATCTCCACTTGTATGAACAATAACACATGATAAAATGTTATCTAGCATGGTTAGTGTTTTGGTTGAGGTTAGGGTTAGAGTAAGGGTTAGGGTTAGGATTCAGGTTAGGGTTGGGGTTAGGGTTAGCATCTTTTTTTTTTACTTCATTATTAATCTCCACTTGTATGAACAATAACACATGATAAAATGTTATCTAGCATGATTAGTGTTTTGGTTGAGGTTAGGGTTAGAGTAAGGGTTAGGGTTAGGATTCAGGTTAGGGTTGGGGTTAGGGTTAGCATCTTTTTTTTTTAACTTCATTATTAATCTCCACTTGTATGAACAATAACACATGATAAAATGTTATCTAGCATGGTTAGTGTTTTGGTTGAGGTTAGGGTTAGAGTAAGGGTTAGGGTTAGGATTCAGGTTAGGGTTGGGGTTAGGGTTAGCATCTTTTTTTTTTTACTTCATTATTAATCTCCACTTGTATGAACAATAACCAATGATAAAATGTTATCTAGCATGATTAGTGTTTTCGCTGAGGTTAGAGTTAGAGTAAGGGTTAGGGTTAGGATTCAGGTTAGGGTTGGGGTTAGGGTTAGCATCTTTTTTTTTTTTACTTCATTATTAATCTCCACTTGTATGAACAATAACACATGATAAAATGTTATCTAGCATGATCAGTGTTTTGGTTGAGGTTAGGGTTAGAGTAAGGGTTAGGGTTAGGATTCAGGTTAGGGTTGGGGTTAGGGTTAGCATCTTTTTTTTTTAACTTCATTATTAATCTCCACTTGTATGAACAATAACCAATGATAAAATGTTATCTAGCATGGTTAGTGTTTTGGTTGAGGTTAGGGTTAGTGTAAGGGTTAGGGTTAGGATTCAGGTTAGGGTTGGGGTTAGGGTTAGCATCTTTTTTTTTAAACTTCATTATTAATCTTCACTTGTATGAACAATAACACATGATAAAATGTTATCTAGCATGGTTAGTGTTTTGGTTGAGGTTAGGGTTAGAGTAAGGGTTAGGGTTAGGATTCAGGTTAGGGTTGGGGTTAGGGTTAGCATCTTTTTTTTTTTACTTCATTATTAATCTCCACTTGTATGAACAATAACACATGATAAAATGTTATCTAGCATGGTTAGTGTTTTGGTTGAGGTTAGGGTTAGAGTAAGGGTTAGGGTTAGGATTCAGGTTAGGGTTGGGGTTAGGGTTAGCATCTTTTTTTTTTTACTTCATTATTAATCTCCACTTGTATGAACAATAACACATGATAAAATGTTATCTAGCATGATTAGTGTTTTGGTTGAGGTTAGGGTTAGAGTAAGGGTTAGGGTTAGGATTCAGGTTAGGGTTGGGGTTAGGGTTAGCATCTTTTTTTTTTAACTTCATTATTAATCTCCACTTGTATGAACAATAACACATGATAAAATGTTATCTAGCATGATTAGTGTTTTGGTTGAGGTTAGGGTTAGAGTAAGGGTTAGGGTTAGGATTCAGGTTAGGGTTGGGGTTAGGGTTAGCATCTTTTTTTTTTTACTTCATTATTAATCTCCACTTGTATGAACAATAACCAATGATAAAATGTTATCTAGCATGATTAGTGTTTTGGCTGAGGTTAGGGTTAGAGTAAGGGTTAGGGTTAGGATTCAGGTTAGGGTTGGGGTTAGGGTTAGCATCTTTTTTTTTTTACTTCATTATTAATCTCCACTTGTATGAACAATAACACATGATAAAATGTTATCTAGCATGATTAGTGTTTTGGTTGAGGTTAGGGTTAGAGTAAGGGTTAGGGTTAGGATTCAGGTTAGGGTTGGGGTTAGGGTTAGCATCTTTTTTTTTTTAACTTCATTATTAATCTCCACTTGTATGAACAATAACCAATGATAAAATGTTATCTAGCATGGTTAGTGTTTTTGTTGAGGTTAGGGTTAGAGTAAGGGTTAGGGTTAGGATTCAGGTTAGGGTTGGGGTTAGGGTTAGCATCTTTTTTGTTTAACTTCAATGTTAATCTCCACTTGTATGAACAATAACCAATGATAAAATGTTATCTAGCATGGTTAGTGTTTTGGTTGAGGTTAGGGTTAGAGTAAGGGTTAGGGTTAGGATTCAGGTTAGGGTTGGGGTTAGGGTTAGCATCTTTTTTTTTTAACTTCATTATTAATCTCCACTTGTATGAACAATAACCAATGATAAAATGTTATCTAGCATGATTAGTGTTTTGGTTGAGGTTAGGGTTAGAGTAAGGGTTAGGGTTAGGATTCAGGTTAGGGTTGGGGTTAGGGTTAGCATCTTTTTTTTTAACTTCATTATTAATCTCCACTTGTATGAACAATAACTCATGATAAAATTGTATTTAGCATGATTAGTGTTTTGGTTGAGGTTAGGGTTAGAGTAAGGGTTAGGGTTAGAGTAAGGGTTAGGGTTAGGATTCAGGTTAGGTTTGGGGTTAGGGTTAGCATCTTTTTTTTTTTACTTCATTATTAATCTCCACTTGTATGAACAATAACCAATGATAAAATGTTATCTAGCATGATTAGTGTTTTGGTTGAGGTTAGGGTTAGAGTAAGGGTTAGGGTTAGGATTCAGGTTAGGGTTGGGGTTAGGGTTAGCATCTTTTTTTTTAACTTCATTATTAATCTCCACTTGTATGAACAATAACCAATGATAAAATGTTATCTAGCATGGTTAGTGTTTTGGTTGAGGTTAGGGTTAGAGTAAGGGTTAGGGTTAGGATTCAGGTTAGGGTTGGGGTTAGGGTTAGCATCTTTTTTTTTAAACTTCATTATTAATCTCCACTTGTATGAACAATAACACATGATAAAATGTTATCTAGCATGGTTAGTGTTTTGGTTGAGGTTAGGGTTAGAGTAAGGGTTAGGGTTAGGATTCAGGTTAGGGTTGGGGTTAGGGTTAGCATCTTTTTTTTTTTACTTCATTATTAATCTCCACTTGTATGAACAATAACACATGATAAAATGTTATCTAGCATGGTTAGTGTTTTGGTTGAGGTTAGGGTTAGAGTAAGGGTTAGGGTTAGGATTCAGGTTAGGGTTGGGGTTAGGGTTAGCATCTTTTTTTTTTACTTCATTATTAATCTCCACTTGTATGAACAATAACACATGATAAAATGTTATCTAGCATGATTAGTGTTTTGGTTGAGGTTAGGGTTAGAGTAAGGGTTAGGGTTAGGATTCAGGTTAGGGTTGGGGTTAGGGTTAGCATCTTTTTTTTTTAACTTCATTATTAATCTCCACTTGTATGAACAATAACACATGATAAAATGTTATCTAGCATGGTTAGTGTTTTGGTTGAGGTTAGGGTTAGAGTAAGGGTTAGGGTTAGGATTCAGGTTAGGGTTGGGGTTAGGGTTAGCATCTTTTTTTTTTTACTTCATTATTAATCTCCACTTGTATGAACAATAACCAATGATAAAATGTTATCTAGCATGGTTAGTGTTTTGGTTGAGGTTAGGGTTAGAGTAAGGGTTAGGGTTAGGATTCAGGTTAGGGTTGGGGTTAGGGTTAGCATCTTTTTTTTTAAACTTCATTATTAATCTTCACTTGTATGAACAATAACACATGATAAAATGTTATCTAGCATGGTTAGTGTTTTGGTTGAGGTTAGGGTTAGAGTAAGGGTTAGGGTTAGGATTCAGGTTAGGGTTGGGGTTAGGGTTAGCATCTTTTTTTTTTTACTTAATTATTAATCTCCACTTGTATGAACAGTAACACATGATAAAATGTTATCTAGCATGGTTAGTGTTTTGGTTGAGGTTAGGGTTAGAGTAAGGGTTAGGGTTAGGATTCAGGTTAGGGTTGGGGTTAGGGTTAGCATCTTTTTTTTTTTACTTCATTATTAATCTCCACTTGTATGAACAATAACACATGATAAAATGTTATCTAGCATGATTAGTGTTTTGGTTGAGGTTAGGGTTAGAGTAAGGGTTAGGGTTAGGATTCAGGTTAGGGTTGGGGTTAGGGTTAGCATCTTTTTTTTTTAACTTCATTATTAATCTCCACTTGTATGAACAATAACACATGATAAAATGTTATCTAGCATGGTTAGTGTTTTGGTTGAGGTTAGGGTTAGAGTAAGGGTTAGGGTTAGGATTCAGGTTAGGGTTGGGGTTAGGGTTAGCATCTTTTTTGTTTTACTTCATTATTAATCTCCACTTGTATGAACAATAACCAATGATAAAATGTTATCTAGCATGATTAGTGTTTTGGCTGAGGTTAGGGTTAGAGTAAGGGTTAGGGTTAGGATTCAGGTTAGGGTTGGGGTTAGGGTTAGCATCTTTTTTTTTTTACTTCATTATTAATCTCCACTTGTATGAACAATAACACATGATAAAATGTTATCTAGCATGATTAGTGTTTTGGTTGAGGTTAGGGTTAGAGTAAGGGTTAGGGTTAGGATTCAGGTTAGGGTTGGGGTTAGGGTTAGCATCTTTTTTTTTTAACTTCATTATTAATCTCCACTTGTATGAACAATAACCAATGATAAAATGTTATCTAGCATGGTTAGTGTTTTGGTTGAGGTTAGGGTTAGAGTAAGGGTTAGGGTTAGGATTCAGGTTAGGGTTGGGGTTAGGGTTAGCATCTTTTTTGTTTAACTTCAATGTTAATCTATACTTGTATGAACAATAACACATGATAAAATGTTATCTAGCATGGTTAGTGTTTTGGTTGAGGTTAGGGTTAGAGTAAGGGTTAGGGTTAGGATTCAGGTTAGGGTTGGGGTTAGGGTTAGCATCTTTTTTTTTTAACTTCATTATTAATCTCCACTTGTATGAACAATAACCAATGATAAAATGTTATCTAGCATGATTAGTGTTTTGGTTGAGGTTAGGGTTAGAGTAAGGGTTAGGGTTAGGATTCAGGTTAGGGTTGGGGTTAGGGTTAGCATCTTTTTTTTTTTACTTCATTATTAATCTCCACTTGTATGAACAATAACACATGATAAAATGTTATCTAGCATGGTTAGTGTTTTGGTTGAGGTTAGGGTTAGAGTAAGGGTTAGGGTTAGGATTCAGGTTAGGGTTGGGGTTAGGGTTAGCATCTTTTTTTTTTTACTTCATTATTAATCTCCACTTGTATGAACAATAACACATGATAAAATGTTATCTAGCATGATTAGTGTTTTGGTTGAGGTTAGGGTTAGAGTAAGGGTTAGGGTTAGGATTCAGGTTAGGGTTGGGGTTAGGGTTAGCATCTTTTTTTTTTAACTTCATTATTAATCTCCACTTGTATGAACAATAACACATGATAAAATGTTATCTAGCATGGTTAGTGTTTTGGTTGAGGTTAGGGTTAGAGTAAGGGTTAGGGTTAGGATTCAGGTTAGGGTTGGGGTTAGGGTTAGCATCTTTTTTTTTTTACTTCATTATTAATCTCCACTTGTATGAACAATAACACATGATAAAATGTTATCTAGCATGGTTAGTGTTTTGGTTGAGGTTAGGGTTAGAGTAAGGGTTAGGGTTAGGATTCAGGTTAGGGTTGGGGTTAGGGTTAGCATCTTTTTTTTTTTACTTCATTATTAATCTCCACTTGTATGAACAATAACACATGATAAAATGTTATCTAGCATGATTAGTGTTTTGGTTGAGGTTAGGGTTAGAGTAAGGGTTAGGGTTAGGATTCAGGTTAGGGTTGGGGTTAGGGTTAGCATCTTTTTTTTTTTTACTTCATTATTAATCTCCACTTGTATGAACAATAACCAATGATAAAATGTTATCTAGCATGATTAGTGTTTTGGTTGAGGTTAGGGTTAGAGTAAGGGTTAGGGTTAGGATTCAGGTTAGGGTTGGGGTTAGGGTTAGCATCTTTTTTTTTTTACTTCATTATTAATCTCCACTTGTATGAACAATAACACATGATAAAATGTTATCTAGCATGATTAGTGTTTTGGTTGAGGTTAGGGTTAGAGTAAGGGTTAGGGTTAGGATTCAGGTTAGGGTTGGGGTTAGGCTTAGCATCTTTTTTTTTTAACTTCATTATTAATCTCCACTTGTATGAACAATAACCAATGATAAAATGTTATCTAGCATGGTTAGTGTTTTGGTTGAGGTTAGGGTTAGAGTAAGGGTTAGGGTTAGGATTCAGGTTAGGGTTGGGGTTAGGGTTAGCATCTTTTTTGTTTAACTTCATTATTAATCTCCATTTGTATGAACAATAACCAATGATAAAATGTTATCTAGCATGGTTAGTGTTTTGGTTGAGGTTAGGGTTAGAGTAAGGGTTAGGGTTAGGATTCAGGTTAGGGTTGGGGTTAGGGTTAGCATCTTTTTTTTTTAACTTCATTATTAATCTCCACTTGTATGAACATTAACCAATGATAAAATGTTATCTAGCATGATTAGTGTTTTGGTTGAGGTTAGGGTTAGAGTAAGGGTTAGGGTTAGAGTAAGGGTTAGGGTTAGGATTCAGGTTAGGGTTGGGGTTAGGGTTAGCATCTTTTTTTTTTTACTTCATTATTAATCTCCACTTGTATGAACAATAACCAATGATAAAATGTTATCTAGCATGATTAGTGTTTTGGTTGAGGTTAGGGTTAGAGTAAGGGTTAGGGTTAGGATTCAGGTTAGGGTTGGGGTTAGGGTTAGCATCTTTTTTTTTAACTTCATTATTAATCTCCACTTGTATGAACAATAACCAATGATAAAATGTTATCTAGCATGGTTAGTGTTTTGGTTGAGGTTAGGGTTAGAGTAAGGGTTAGGGGTAGGATTCAGGTTAGGGTTGGGGTTAGGGTTAGCATCTTTTTTTTTTAACTTCATTATTAATCTCCACTTGTATGAACAATAACACATGATAAAATGTTATCTAGCATGGTTAGTGTTTTGGTTGAGGTTAGGGTTAGAGTAAGGGTTAGGGTTAGGATTCAGGTTAGGGTTGGGGTTAGGGTTAGCATCTTTTTTTTTTTACTTCATTATTAATCTCCACTTGTATGAACAATAACACATGATAAAATGTTATCTAGCATGGTTAGTGTTTTGGTTGAGGTTAGGGTTAGAGTAAGGGTTAGGGTTAGGATTCAGGTTAGGGTTGGGGTTAGGGTTAGCATCTTTTTTTTTTTACTTCATTATTAATCTCCACTTGTATGAACAATAACACATGATAAAATGTTATCTAGCATGATTAGTGTTTTGGTTGAGGTTAGGGTTAGAGTAAGGGTTAGGGTTAGGATTCAGGTTAGGGTTGGGGTTAGGGTTAGCATCTTTTTTTTTTAACTTCATTATTAATCTCCACTTGTATGAACAATAACACATGATAAAATGTTATCTAGCATGGTTAGTGTTTTGGTTGAGGTTAGGGTTAGAGTAAGGGTTAGGGTTAGGATTCAGGTTAGGGTTGGGGTTAGGGTTAGCATCTTTTTTTTTTACTTCATTATTAATCTCCACTTGTATGAACAATAACCAATGATAAAATGTTATCTAGCATGATTAGTGTTTTGGTTGAGGTTAGGGTTAGAGTAAGGGTTAGGGTTAGGATTCAGGTTAGGGTTGGGGTTAGGGTTAGCATCTTTTTTTTTTTACTTCATTATTAATCTCCACTTGTATGAACAATAACACATGATAAAATGTTATCTAGCATGATTAGTGTTTTGGTTGAGGTTAGGGTTAGAGTAAGGGTTAGGGTTAGGATTCAGGTTAGGGTTGGGGTTAGGGTTAGCATCTTTTTTTTTTAACTTCATTATTAATCTCCACTTGTATGAACAATAACCAATGATAAAATGTTATCTAGCATGGTTAGTGTTTTGGTTGAGGTTAGGGTTAGAGTAAGGGTTAGGGTTAGGATTCAGGTTAGGGTTGGGGTTAGGGTTAGCATCGTTTTTGTTTAACTTCATTATTAATCTCCACTTGTATGAACAATAACCAATGATAAAATGTTATCTAGCATGGTTAGTGTTTTGGTTGAGGTTAGGGTTAGAGTAAGGGTTAGGGTTAGGATTCAGGTTAGGGTTGGGGTTAGAGTTAGCATCTTTTTTTTTTAACTTCATTATTAATCTCCACTTGTATGAACAATAACCAATGATAAAATGTTATCTAGCATGATTAGTGTTTTTGTTGAGGTTAGGGTTAGAGTAAGGGTTAGGGTTAGGATTCAGGTTAGGGTTGGGTTTAGGGTTAGCATCTTTTTTTTTAACTTCATTATTAATCTCCACTTGTATGAACAATAACTCATGATAAAATTGTATTTAGCATGATTAGTGTTTAGGTTGAGGTTAGGGTTAGAGTAAGGGTTAGGGTTAGAGTAAGGGTTAGGGTTAGGATTAAGGTTAAGGTTGGGGTTAGGGTTAGCATCTTTTTTTTTAACTTCATTATTAATCTCCACTTGTATGAACAATAACCAATGATAAAATGTTATCTAGCATGGTTAGTGTTTTGGTTGAGGTTAGGGTTAGAGTAAGGGTTAGGGTTAGGATTCAGGTTAGGGTTGGGGTTAGGGTTAGCATCTTTTTTTTTTAACTTCATTATTAATCTCCACTTGTATGAACAATAACACATGATAAAATGTTATCTAGCATGGTTAGTGTTTTGGTTGAGGTTAGGGTTAGAGTAAGGGTTAGGGTTAGGATTCAGGTTAGGGTTGGGGTTAGGGTTAGCATCTTTTTTTTTTTACTTCATTATTAATCTCCACTTGTATGAACAATAACCAATGATAAAATGTTATCTAGCATGATTAGTGTTTTGGTTGAGGTTAGGGTTAGAGTAAGGGTTAGGGTTAGGATTCAGGTTAGGGTTGGGGTTAGGGTTAGCATCTTTTTTTTTTTACTTCATTATTAATCTCCACTTGTATGAACAATAACCAATGATAAAATGTTATCTAGCATGATTAGTGTTTTGGTTGAGGTTAGGGTTAGAGTAAGGGTTAGGGTTAGGATTCAGGTTAGGGTTGGGGTTAGGGTTAGCATCTTTTTTTTTTTTACTTCATTATTAATCTCCACTTGTATGAACAATAACACATGATAAAATGTTATCTAGCATGATTAGTGTTTTGGTTGAGGTTAGGGTTAGAGTAAGGGTTAGGGTTAGGATTCAGGTTAGGGTTGGGGTTAGGGTTAGCATCTTTTTTTTTTAACTTCATTATTAATCTCCACTTGTATGAACAATAACCAATGATAAAATGTTATCTAGCATGGTTAGTGTTTTGGTTGAGGTTAGGGTTAGAGTAAGGGTTAGGGTTAGGATTCAGGTTAGGGTTGGGGTTAGGGTTAGCATCTTTTTTTTTTAACTTCATTATTAATCTCCACTTGTATGAACAATAACCAATGATAAAATGTTATCTAGCATGGTTAGTGTTTTGGTTGAGGTTAGGGTTAGAGTAAGGGTTAGGGTTAGGATTCAGGTTAGGGTTGGGGTTAGGGTTAGCATCTTTTTTGTTTAACTTCATTATTAATCTCCACTTGTATGAACAATAACCAATGATAAAATGTTATCTAGCATGGTTAGTGTTTTGGTTGAGGTTAGGGTTAGAGTAAGGGTTAGGGTTAGGATTCAGGTTAGGGTTGGGGTTAGGGTTAGCATCTTTTTTTTTTAACTTCATTATTAATCTCCACTTGTATGAACAATAACCAATGATAAAATGTTATCTAGCATGATTAGTGTTTTGGTTGAGGTTAGGGTTAGAGTAAGGGTTAGGGTTAGGATTCAGGTTAGGGTTGGGTTTAGGGTTAGCATCTTTTTTTTTAACTTCATTATTAATCTCCACTTGTATGAACAATAACTCATG
Source organism: Euprymna scolopes (assembly GCF_053919585.1). Taxonomy (NCBI): domain Eukaryota; kingdom Metazoa; phylum Mollusca; class Cephalopoda; order Sepiida; family Sepiolidae; genus Euprymna; species Euprymna scolopes. The sequence continues at coordinate 133,835,907 of NC_136527.1, read as the reverse complement.
ATAAAATTGTATTTAGCATGATTAGTGTTTAGGTTGAGGTTAGGGTTAGAGTAAGGGTTAGGGTTAGAGTAAGGGTTAGGGTTAGGATTCAGGTTAAGGTTGGGGTTAGGGTTAGCATCTTTTTTTTTAACTTCATTATTAATCTCCACTTGTATGAACAATAACCAATGATAAAATGTTATCTAGCATGGTAAGTGTTTTGGTTGAGGTTAGGGTTAGAGTAAGGGTTAGGGTTAGGATTCAGGTTAGGGTTGGGGTTAGGGTTAGCATCTTTTTTTTTTAACTTCATTATTAATCTCCACTTGTATGAACAATAACACATGATAAAATGTTATCTAGCATGGTTAGTGTTTTGGTTGAGGTTAGGGTTAGAGTAAGGGTTAGGGTTAGGATTCAGGTTAGGGTTGGGGTTAGGGTTAGCATCTTTTTTTTTTTACTTCATTATTAATCTCCACTTGTATGAACAATAACCAATGATAAAATGTTATCTAGCATGATTAGTGTTTTGGTTGAGGTTAGGGTTAGAGTAAGGGTTAGGGTTAGGATTCAGGTTAGGGTTGGGGTTAGGGTTAGCATCTTTTTTTTTTTACTTCATTATTAATCTCCACTTGTATGAACAATAACAATGATAAAATGTTATCTAGCATGATTAGTGTTTTGGTTGAGGTTAGGGTTAGAGTAAGGGTTAGGGTTAGGATTCAGGTTAGGGTTGGGGTTAGGGTTAGCATCTTTTTTTTTTTTACTTCATTATTAATCTCCACTTGTATGAACAATAACACATGATAAAATGTTATCTAGCATGATTAGTGTTTTGGTTGAGGTAAGGGTTAGAGTAAGGGTTAGGGTTAGGATTCAGGTTAGGGTTGGGGTTAGGGTTAGCATCTTTTTTTTTTAACTTCATTATTAATCTCCACTTGTATGAACAATAACCAATGATAAAATGTTATCTAGCATGGTTAGTGTTTTGGTTGAGGTTAGGGTTAGAGTAAGGGTTAGGGTTAGGATTCAGGTTAGGGTTGGGGTTAGGGTTAGCATCTTTTTTGTTTAACTTCATTATTAATCTCCACTTGTATGAACAATAACCAATGATAAAATGTTATCTAGCATGGTTAGTGTTTTGGTTGAGGTTAGGGTTAGAGTAAGGGTTAGGGTTAGGATTCAGGTTAGGGTTGGGGTTAGGGTTAGCATCTTTTTTTTTTAACTTCATTATTAATCTCCACTTGTATGAACAATAACCAATGATAAAATGTTATCTAGCATGATTAGTGTTTTGGTTGAGGTTAGGGTTAGAGTAAGGGTTAGGGTTAGGATTCAGGTTAGGGTTGGGTTTAGGGTTAGCATCTTTTTTTTTAACTTCATTATTAATATCCACTTGTATGAACAATAACTCATGATAAAATTGTATTTAGCATGATTAGTGTTTTGGTTGAGGTTAGGGTTAGAGTAAGGGTTAGGGTTAGAGTAAGGGTTAGGGTTAGGATTCAGGTTAAGGTTGGGGTTAGGGTTAGCATCTTTTTTTTTAACTTCATTATTAATCTCCACTTGTATGAACAATAACCAATGATAAAATGTTATCTAGCATGGTTAGTTGTTTTGGTTGAGGTTAGGGTTAGAGTAAGGGTTAGGGTTAGGATTCAGGTTAGGGTTGGGGTTAGGGTTAGCATCTTTTTTTTTTTACTTCATTATTAATCTCCACTTGTATGAACAATAACCAATGATAAAATGTTATCTAGCATGATTAGTGTTTTGGTTGAGGTTAGGGTTAGAGTAAGGGTTAGGGTTAGGATTCAGGTTAGGGTTGGGGTTAGGGTTAGCATCTTTTTTTTTTTACTTCATTATTAATCTCCACTTGTATGAACAATAACCAATGATAAAATGTTATCTAGCATGATTAGTGTTTTGGTTGAGGTTAGGGTTAGAGTAAGGGTTAGGGTTAGGATTCAGGTTAGGGTTGGGGTTAGGGTTAGCATCTTTTTTTTTTTTACTTCATTATTAATCTCCACTTGTATGAACAATAACACATGATAAAATGTTATCTAGCATGATTAGTGTTTTGGTTGAGGTTAGGGTTAGAGTAAGGGTTAGGGTTAGGATTCAGGTTAGGATTGGGGTTAGGGTTAGCATCTTTTTTTTTAACTTCATTATTAATCTCCACTTGTATGAACAATAACCAATGATAAAATGTTATCTAGCATGGTTAGTGTTTTGGTTGAGGTTAGGGTTAGAGTAAGGGTTAGGGTTAGGATTCAGGTTAGGGTTGGGGTTAGGGTTAGCATCTTTTTTGTTTAACTTCATTATTAATCTCCACTTGTATGAACAATAACCAATGATAAAATGTTATCTAGCATGGTTAGTGTTTTGGTTGAGGTTAGGGTTAGAGTAAGGGTTAGGGTTAGGATTCAGGTTAGGGTTGGGGTTAGGGTTAGCATCTTTTTTTTTTAACTTCATTATTAATCTCCACTTGTATGAACAATAACCAATGATAAAATGTTATCTAGCATGATTAGTGTTTTGGTTGAGGTTAGGGTTAGAGTAAGGGTTAGGGTTAGGATTCAGGTTAGGGTTGGGTTTAGGGTTAGCATCTTTTTTTTTAACTTCATTATTAATCTCCACTTGTATGAACAATAACTCATGATAAAATTGTATTTAGCATGATTAGTGTTTTGGTTGAGGTTAGGGTTAGAGTAAGGGTTAGGGTTAGAGTAAGGGTTAGGGTTAGGATTCAGGTTAAGGTTGGGGTTAGGGTTAGCATCTTTTTTTTTAACTTCATTATTAATCTCCACTTGTATGAACAATAACCAATGATAAAATGTTATCTAGCATGGTTAGTTGTTTTGGTTGAGGTTAGGGTTAGAGTAAGGGTTAGGGTTAGGATTCAGGTTAGGGTTGGGGTTAGGGTTAGCATCTTTTTTTTTTTACTTCATTATTAATCTCCACTTGTATGAACAATAACCAATGATAAAATGTTATCTAGCATGATTAGTGTTTTGGTTGAGGTTAGGGTTAGAGTAAGGGTTAGGGTTAGGATTCAGGTTAGGGTTGGGGTTAGGGTTAGCATCTTTTTTTTTTTTACTTCATTATTAATCTCCACTTGTATGAACAATAACACATGATAAAATGTTATCTAGCATGATTAGTGTTTTGGTTGAGGTTAGGGTTAGAGTAAGGGTTAGGGTTAGGATTCAGGTTAGGGTTGGGGTTAGGGTTAGCATCTTTTTTTTTAACTTCATTATTAATCTCCACTTGTATGAACAATAACCAATGATAAAATGTTATCTAGCATGATTAGTGTTTTGGTTGAGGTTAGGGTTAGAGTAAGGGTTAGGGTTAGGATTCAGGTTAGGGTTGGGTTTAGGGTTAGCATCTTTTTTTTTAACTTCATTATTAATCTCCACTTGTATGAACAATAACTCATGATAAAATTGTATTTAGCATGATTAGTGTTTTGGTTGAGGTTAGGGTTAGAGTAAGGGTTAGGGTTAGAGTAAGGGTTAGGGTTAGGATTCAGGTTAAGGTTGGGGTTAGGGTTAGCATCTTTTTTTTTAACTTCATTATTAATCTCCACTTGTATGAACAATAACCAATGATAAAATGTTATCTAGCATGGTTAGTTGTTTTGGTTGAGGTTAGGGTTAGAGTAAGGGTTAGGGTTAGTATTCAGGTTAGGGTTGGGGTTAGGGTTAGCATCTTTTTTTTTTTACTTCATTATTAATCTCCACTTGTATGAACAATAACCAATGATAAAATGTTATCTAGCATGATTAGTGTTTTGGTTGAGGTTAGGGTTAGAGTAAGGGTTAGGGTTAGGATTCAGGTTAGGGTTGGGGTTAGGGTTAGCATCTTTTTTTTTTTACTTCATTATTAATCTCCACTTGTATGAACAATAACACATGATAAAATGTTATCTAGCATGATTAGTGTTTTGGTTGAGGTTAGGGTTAGAGTAAGGGTTAGGGTTAGGATTCAGGTTAGGGTTGGGGTTAGGGTTAGCATCTTTTTTTTTTTTACTTCATTATTAATCTCCACTTGTATGAACTATAACACATGATAAAATGTTATCTAGCATGATTAGTGTTTTGGTTGAGGTTAGGGTTAGAGTAAGGGTTAGGGTTAGGATTAAGGTTAGGGTTGGGGTTAGGGTTAGCATCTTTTTTTTTTAACTTCATTATTAATCTCCACTTGTATGAACAATAACCAATGATAAAATGTTATCTAGCATGGTTAGTGTTTTGGTTGAGGTTAGGGTTAGAGTAAGGGTTAGGGTTAGGATTCAGATTAGGGTTGGGGTTAGGGTTAGCATCTTTTTTTTTTTACTTCATTATTAATCTCCACTTGTATGAACAATAACCAATGATAAAATGTTATCTAGCATGGTTAGTGTTTTGGTTGAGGTTAGGGTTAGAGTAAGGGTTAGGGTTAGGATTCAGGTTAGGGTTGGGGTTAGGGTTAGCATCTTTTTTTTTTAACTTCATTATTAATCTCCACTTGTATGAACAATAACCAATGATAAAATGTTATCTAGCATGATTAGTGTTTTGGTTGAGGTTAGGGTTAGAGTAAGGGTTAGGGTTAGGATTCAGGTTAGAGTTGGGTTTAGGGTTAGCATCTTTTTTTTTAACTTCATTATTAATCTCCACTTGTATGAACAATAACTCATGATAAAATTGTATTTAGCATGATTAGTGTTTTGGTTGAGGTTAGGGTTAGAGTAAGGGTTAGGGTTAGAGTAAGGGTTAGGGTTAGGATTCAGGTTAAGGTTGGGGTTAGGGTTAGCATCTTTTTTTTTAACTTCATTATTAATCTCCACTTGTATGAACAATAACCAATGATAAAATGTTATCTAGCATGGTTAGTGTTTTGGTTGAGGTTAGGGTTAGAGTAAGGGTTAGGGTTAGGATTCAGGTTAGGGTTGGGGTTAGGGTTAGCATCTTTTTTTTTAACTTCATTATTAATCTCCACTTGTATGAACAATACCACATGATAAAATGTTATCTAGCATGATTAGTGTTTTGGTTGAGGTTAGGGTTAGAGTAAGGGTTAGGGTTAGGATTCAGGTTAGGGTTGGGGTTAGGGTTAGCATCTTTTTTTTTTTAACTTCATTATTAATCTCCACTTGTATGAACAATAACCAATGATAAAATGTTATCTAGCATGGTTAGTGTTTTGGTTGAGGGTAGGGTTAGAGTAAGGGTTAGGGTTAGGATTCAGGTTAGGGTTGGGGTTAGGGTTAGCATCTTTTTTGTTTAACTTCATTATTAATCTCCACTTGTATGAACAAAAACCAATGATAAAATGTTATCTAGCATGGTTAGTGTTTTGGTTGAGGTTAGGGTTAGAGTAAGGGTTAGGGTTAGGATTCAGGTTAGGGTTGGGGTTAGGGTTAGCATCTTTTATTTTTAACTTCATTATTAATCTCCACTTGTATAAACAATAACCAATGATAAAATGTTATCTAGCATGATTAGTGTTTTGGTTGAGGTTAGGGTTAGAGTAAGGGTTAGGGTTAGGATTCAGGTTAGGGTTGGGGTTAGGGTTAGCATCTTTTTTTTTAACTTCATTATTAATCTCCACTTGTATGAACAATAACTCATGATAAAATTGTATTTAGCATGGTTAGTGTTTTGGTTGAGGTTAGGGTTAGAGTAAGGGTTAGGGTTAGGATTCAGGTTAAGGTTGGGTTTAGGGTTAGCATCTTTTTTTTTTAACTTCATTATTAATCTCCACTTGTATGAACAATAACCAATGATAAAATGTTATCTAGAATGATTAGTGTTTTGGTTGAGGTTAGGGTTAGAGTAAGGGTTAGGGTTAGGATTCAGGTTAGGGTTGGGGTTAGGGCTAGCATCTTTTTTTTTTTACTTCATTATTAATCTCCACTTGTATGAACAATAACCAATGATAAAATGTTATCTAGCATGATTAGTGTTTTGGTTGAGGTTAGGGTTAGAGTAAGGGTTAGGGTTAGGATTCAGGTTAGGGTTGGGGTTAGGGTTAGAATCTTTTTTTTTTTACTTCATTATTAATCTCCACTTGTATGAACAATAACCAATGATAAAATGTTATCTAGCATGGTTAGTGTTTTGGTTGAGGTTAGGGTTAGAGTAAGGGTTAGGGTTAGGATTCAGGTTAGGGTTGGGGTTAGGGTTAGCATCTTTTTTTTTTAACTTCATTATTAATCTCCACTTGTATGAACAATAACACATGATAAAATGTTATCTAGCATGATTAGTGTTTTGGTTGAGGTTAGGGTTAGAGTAAGGGTTAGGGTTAGGATTCAGGTTAGGGTTGGGGTTAGGGTTAGCATCTTTTTTTTTTACTTCATTATTAATCTCCACTTGTATGAACAATAACACATGATAAAATGTTATCTAGCATGATTAGTGTTTTGGTTGAGGTTAGGGTTAGAGTAAGGGTTAGGGTGAGGATAAAGGTTAGGGTTGGGGTTAGGGTTAGCATCTTTTTTTTTAACTTCATTATTAATCTCCACTTGTATGAACAATAACACATGATAAAATGTTATCTAGCATGGTTAGTGTTTTGGTTGAGGTTAGGGTTAGAGTAAGGGTTAGGGTTAGGATTCAGGTTAGGGTTGGGGTTAGGGTTAGCATCTTTTTTTTTTTACTTCATTATTAATCTCCACTTGTATGAACAATAACACATGATAAAATTGTATTTAGCATGATTAGTGTTTTGGTTGAGGTTAGGGTTAGAGTAAGGGTTAGGGTTAGGATTCAGGTTAGGGTTGGGGTTAGGGTTAGCATCTTTTTTTTTTAACTTCATTATTAATCTCCACTTGTATGAACAATAACCAATGATAAAATGATATCTAGCATGGTTAGTGTTTTGGTTGAGGTTAGGGTTAGAGTAAGGGTTAGGGTTAGGATTCAGGTTAGGGTTGGGGTTAGGGTTAGCATCTTTTTTGTTTAACTTCATTATTAATCTCCACTTGTATGAACAATAACCAATGATAAAATGTTATCTAGCATGGTTAGTGTTTTGGTTGAGGGTAGGGTTAGAGTAAGGGTTAGGGTTAGGATTCAGGTTAGGGTTGGGGTTAGGGTTAGCATCTTTTTTTTTTAACTTCATTATTAATCTCCACTTGTATGAACAATAACCAATGATAAAATGTTATCTAGCATGATTAGTGTTTTGGTTGAGGTTAGGGTTAGAGTAAGGGTTAGGGTTAGGATTCAGGTTAGGGTTGGGGTTAGGGTTAGCATCTTTTTTTTTAACTTCATTATTAATCTCCACTTGTATGAACAATAACTCATGATAAAATTGTATTTAGCATGATTAGTGTTTTGGTTGAGGTTAGGGTTAGAGTAAGGGTTAGGGTTAGGATTCAGGTTAGGGTTGGGGTTAGGGTTAGCATCTTTTTTTTTTAACTTCATTATTAATCTCCACTTGTATGAACAATAACCAATGATAAAATGTTATCTAGCATGATTAGTGTTTTGGTTGAGGTTAGGGTTAGAGTAAGGGTTAGGGTTAGGATTCAGGTTAGGGTTGGGGTTAGGGTTAGCATCTTTTTTTTTTAACTGCATTATTAATCTCCACTAGTATGAACAATTACCAATGATAAAATGTTATCTAGCATGATTAGTGTTTTGGTTGAGGTTAGGGTTAGAGTAAGGGTTAGGGTTAGGATTCAGGTTAGGGTTGGGGTTAGGGTTAGCATCTTTTTTTTTTTTTCTTCATTATTAATCTCCACTTGTATGAACAATAACACATGATAAAATTGTATTTAGCATGGTTAGTGTTTTGGTTGAGGTTAGGGTTAGAGTAAGGGTTAGGGTTAGGATTCAGGTTAGGGTTGGGGTTAGGGTTAGCATCTTTTTTTTTTAACTTCATTATTAATCTCCACTTGTATGAACAATAACCAATGATAAAATGTTATCTAGCATGATTAGTGTTTTGGTTGAGGTTAGGGTTAGAGTAAGGGTTAGGGTTAGGATTCAGGTTAGGGTTGGGGTTAGGGTTAGCATCTTTTTTTTTTACTTCATTATTAATCTCCACTTGTATGAACAATAACCAATGATAAAATGTTATCTAGCATGATTAGTGTTTTGGTTGAGGTTAGGGTTAGTGTAAGGGTTAGGGTTAGGATTCAGGTTAGGGTTGGGGTTAGGGTTAGCATCTTTTTTTTTTAACTTCATTATTAATCTCCACTTGTATGAACAATAACCAATGATAAAATGTTATCTAGCATGGTTAGTGTTTTGGTTGAGGTTAGGGTTAGAGTAAGGGTTAGGGTTAGGATTCAGGTTAGGGTTGGGGTTAGGGTTAGCATCTTTTTTTTTAACTTCATTATTAATCTCCACTTGTATGAACAATAACCAATGATAAAATGTTATCTAGCATGATTAGTGTTTTGGTTGAGGTTAGGGTTAGAGTAAGGGTTAGGGTTAGGATTCAGGTTAGGGTTGGGGTTAGGGTTAGCATCTTTTTTTTTAACTTCATTATTAATCTCCACTTGTATGAACAATAACCAATGATAAAATGTTATCTAGCATGGTTAGTGTTTTGGTTGAGGTTAGGGTTAGAGTAAGGGTTAGGGTTAGGATTCAGGTTAGGGTTGGGGTTAGGGTTAGCATCTTTCTTTTTTAACTTCATTATTAATCTCCACTTGTATGAACAATAACACATGATAAAATGTTATCTAGCATGGTTAGTGTTTTGGTTGAGGTTAGGGTTAGAGTAAGGGTTAGGGTTAGGATTCAGGTTAGGGTTGGGGTTAGGGTTAGCATCTTTTTTTTTAACTTCATTATTAATCTCCACTTGTATGAACAATAACTCATGATAAAATTGTATTTAGCATGATTAGTGTTTTGGTTGGGGTTAGGGTTAGAGTAAGGGTTAGGGTTAGAGTAAGGGTTAGGGTTAGGATTCAGGTTAAGGTTGGGGTTAGGGTTAGCATCTTTTTTTTTAACTTCATTATTAATCTCCACTTGTATGAACAATAACCAATGATAAAATGTTATCTAGCATGGTTAGTGTTTTGGTTGAGGTTAGGGTTAGAGTAAGGGTTAGGGTTAGGATTCAGGTTAGGGTTGGGGTTAGGGTTAGCATCTTTTTTTTTTAACTTCATTATTAATCTCCACTTGTATGAACAATAACACATGATAAAATGTTATCTAGCATGATTAGTGTTTTGGTTGAGGTTAGGGTTAGAGTAAGGGTTAGGGTTAGGATTCAGGTTAGGGTTGGGGTTAGGGTTAGCATCTTTTTTTTTTTACTTCATTATTAATCTCCACTTGTATGAACAATAACACATGATAAAATGTTATCTAGCATGGTTAGTGTTTTGGTTGAGGTTAGGGTTAGAGTAAGGGTTAGGGTTAGGATTCAGGTTAGGGTTGGGGTTAGGGTTAGCATCTTTTTTTTTTTACTTCATTATTAATCTCCACTTGTATGAACAATAACACATGATAAAATGTTATCTAGCATGATTAGTGTTTTGGTTGAGGTTAGGGTTAGAGTAAGGGTTAGGGTTAGGATTCAGGTTAGGGTTGGGGTTAGGGTTAGCATCTTTTTTTTTTAACTTCATTATTAATCTCCACTTGTATGAACAATAACACATGATAAAATGTTATCTAGCATGGTTAGTGTTTTGGTTGAGGTTAGGGTTAGAGTAAGGGTTAGGGTTAGGATTCAGGTTAGGGTTGGGGTTAGGATTAGCATCTTTTTTTTTTTACTTCATTATTAATCTCCACTTGTATGAACAATAACCAATGATAAAATGTTATCTAGCATGATTAGTGTTTTGGTTGAGGTTAGGGTTAGAGTAAGGGTTAGGGTTAGGATTCAGGTTAGGGTTGGGGTTAGGGTTAGCATCTTTTTTTTTTTACTTCATTATTAATCTCCACTTGTATGAACAATAACACATGATAAAATGTTATCTAGCATGATTAGTGTTTTGGTTGAGGTTAGGGTTAGAGTAAGGGTTAGGGTTAGGATTCAGGTTAGGGTTGGGGTTAGGGTTAGCATCTTTTTTTTTTAACTTCATTATTAATCTCCACTTGTATGAACAATAACCAATGATAAAATGTTATCTAGCATGATTAGTGTTTTGGTTGAGGTTAGGGTTAGAGTAAGGGTTAGGGTTAGGATTCAGGTTAGGGTTGGGGTTAGGGTTAGCATCTTTTTTTTTTAACTTCATTATTAATCTCCACTAGTATGAACAATTACCAATGATAAAATGTTATCTAGCATGATTAGTGTTTTGGTTGAGGGTAGGGTTTGAGTAAGGGTTAGGGTTAGGATTCAGGTTAGGGTTGGGGTTAGGGTTCGCATCTTTTTTTTTTAACTTCATTATTAATCTCCACTTGTATGAACAATAACACATGATAAAATTGTATTTAGCATGGTTAGTGTTTTGGTTGAGGTTAGGGCTAGAGTAAGGGTTAGGGTTAGGATTCAGGTTAGGGTTGGGGTTAGGGTTAGCATCTTTTTTTTTTAACTTCATTATTAATCTCCACTTGTATGAACAATAACCAATGATAAAATGTTATCTAGCATGATTAGTGTTTTGGTTGAGGTTAGGGTTAGAGTAAGGGTTAGGGTTAGGATTCAGGTTAGGGTTGGGGTTAGGGTTAGCATCTTTTTTTTTTACTTCATTATTAATCTCCACTTGTATGAACAATAACCAATGATAAAATGTTATCTAGCATGATTAGTGTTTTGGTTGAGGTTAGGGTTAGTGTAAGGGTTAGGGTTAGGATTCAGGTTAGGGTTGGGGTTAGGGTTAGCATCTTTTTTTTTTAACTTCATTATTAATCTCCACTTGTATGAACAATAACCAATGATAAAATGTTATCTAGCATGGTTAGTGTTTTGGTTGAGGTTAGGGTTAGAGTAAGGGTTAGGGTTAGGATTCAGGTTAGGGTTGGGGTTAGGGTTAGCATCTTTTTTTTTAACTTCATTATTAATCTCCACTTGTATGAACAATAACCAATGATAAAATGTTATCTAGCATGATTAGTGTTTTGGTTGAGGTTAGGGTTAGAGTAAGGGTTAGGGTTAGGATTCAGGTTAGGGTTGGGGTTAGGGTTAGCATCTTTTTTTTTAACTTCATTATTAATCTCCACTTGTATGAACAATAACCAATGATAAAATGTTATCTAGCATGGTTAGTGTTTTGGTTGAGGTTAGGGTTAGAGTAAGGGTTAGGGTTAGGATTCAGGTTAGGGTTGGGGTTAGGGTTAGCATCTTTTTTTTTAACTTCATTATTAATCTCCACTTGTATGAACAATAACACATGATAAAATGTTATCTAGCATGGTTAGTGTTTTGGTTGAGGTTAGGGTTAGAGTAAGGGTTAGGGTTAGGATTCAGGTTAGGGTTGGGGTTAGGGTTAGCATCTTTCTTTTTTAACTTCATTATTAATCTCCACTTGTATGAACAATAACACATGATAAAATGTTATCTAGCATGGTTAGTGTTTTGGTTGAGGTTAGGGTTAGAGTAAGGGTTAGGGTTAGGATTCAGGTTAGGGTTGGGGTTAGGGTTAGCATCTTTTTTTTTAACTTCATTATTAATCTCCACTTGTATGAACAATAACTCATGATAAAATTGTATTTAGCATGATTAGTGTTTTGGTTGAGGTTAGGGTTAGAGTAAGGGTTAGGGTTAGAGTAAGGGTTAGGGTTAGGATTCAGGTTAAGGTTGGGGTTAGGGTTAGCATCTTTTTTTTTAACTTCATTATTAATCTCCACTTGTATGAACAATAACCAATGATAAAATGTTATCTAGCATGGTTAGTGTTTTGGTTGAGGTTAGGGTTAGAGTAAGGGTTAGGGTTAGGATTCAGGTTAGGGTTGGGGTTAGGGTTAGCATCTTTTTTTTTTTACTTCATTATTAATCTCCACTTGTATGAACAATAACACATGATAAAATGTTATCTAGCATGGTTAGTGTTTTGGTTGAGGTTAGGGTTAGAGTAAGGGTTAGGGTTAGGATTCAGGTTAGGGTTGGGGTTAGGGTTAGCATCTTTTTTTTTTTTACTTCATTATTAATCTCCACTTGTATGAACAATAACACATGATAAAATGTTATCTAGCATGATTAGTGTTTTGGTTGAGGTTAGGGTTAGAGTAAGGGTTAGGGTTAGGATTCAGGTTAGGGTTGGGGTTAGGGTTAGCATCTTTTTTTTTTAACTTCATTAATAATCTCCACTTGTATGAACAATAACACATGATAAAATGTTATCTAGCATGTTAGTGTTTTGGTTGAGGTTAGGGTTAGAGTAAGGGTTAGGGTTAGGATTCAGGTTAGGGTTGGGGTTAGGATTAGCATCTTTTTTTTTTTACTTCATTATTAATCTCCACTTGTATGAACAATAACCAATGATAAAATGTTATCTAGCATGATTAGTGTTTTGGTTGAGGTTAGGGTTAGAGTAAGGGTTAGGGTTAGGATTCAGGTTAGGGTTGGGGTTAGGGTTAGCATCTTTTTTTTTTTACTTCATTATTAATCTCCACTTGTATGAACAATAACACATGATAAAATGTTATCTAGCATGATTAGTGTTTTGGTTGAGGTTAGGGTTAGAGTAAGGGTTAGGGTTAGGATTCAGGTTAGGGTTGGGGTTAGGGTTAGCATCTTTTTTTTTTAACTTCATTATTAATCTCCACTTGTATGAACAATAACCAATGATAAAATGTTATCTTGCATGGTTAGTGTTTTGGTTGAGGTTAGGGTTAGAGTAAGGGTTAGGGTTAGGATTCAGGTTAGGGTTGGGGTTAGGGTTAGCATCTTTTTTTTTAACTTCATTATTAATCTCCACTTGTATGAACAATAACTCATGATAAAATTGTATTTAGCATGATTAGTGTTTTGGTTGAGGTTAGGGTTAGAGTAAGGGTTAGGGTTAGGATTCAGGTTAGGGTTGGGGTTAGGGTTAGCATCTTGTTTTTTTAACTTCATTATTAATCTCCACTTGTATGAACAATAACCAATGATAAAATGTTATCTAGCATGGTTAGTGTTTTGGTTGAGGTTAGGGTTAGAGTAAGGGTTAGGGTTAGGATTCAGGTTAGGGTTGGGGTTAGGGTTAGCATCTTTTTTTTTTTACTTCATTATTAATCTCCACTTGTATGAACAATAACCAATGATAAAATGTTATCTAGCATGATCAGTGTTTTGGTTGAGGTTAGGGTTAGAGTAAGGGTTAGGGTTAGGATTCAGGTTAGGGTTGGGGTTAGGGTTAGCATCTTTTTTTTTTTACTTCATTATTAATCTCCACTTGTATGAACAATAACACATGATAAAATGTTATCTAGCATGATTAGTGTTTTGGTTGAGGTTAGGGTTAGAGTAAGGGTTAGGGTTAGGATTCAGGTTAGGGTTGGGGTTAGGGTTAGCATCTTTTTTTTTTAACTTCATTATTAATCTCCACTTGTATGAACAATAACCAATGATAAAATGTTATCTAGCATGGTTAGTGTTTTGGTTGAGGTTAGGGTTAGAGTAAGGGTTAGGGTTAGGATTCAGGTTAGGGTTGGGGTTAGGGTTAGCATCTTTTTTTTTTAACTTCATTATTAATCTCCACTTGTATGAACAATAACCAATGATAAAATGTTATCTAGCATGGTTAGTGTTTTGGTTGAGGTTAGGGTTAGAGTAAGGGTTAGGGTTAGGATTCAGGTTAGGGTTGGGGTTAGGGTTAGCATCTTTTTTTTTAACTTCATTATTAATCTCCACTTGTATGAACAATAACCAATGATAAAATGTTATCTAGCATGATTAGTGTTTTGGTTGAGGTTAGGGTTAGAGTAAGGGTTAGGGTTAGGATTCAGGTTAGGGTTGGGGTTAGGGTTAGCATCTTTTTTTTTAACTTCATTATTAATCTCCACTTGTATGAACAATAACCAATGATAAAATGTTATCTAGCATGGTTAGTGTTTTGGTTGAGGTTAGGGTTAGAGTAAGGGTTAGGGTTAGGATTCAGGTTAGGGTTGGGGTTAGGGTTAGCATCTTTTTTTTTAACTTCATTATTAATCTCCACTTGTATGAACAATAACCAATGATAAAATGTTATCTAGCATGGTTAGTGTTTTGGTTGAGGTAAGGGTTAGAGTAAGGGTTAGGGTTAGGATTCAGGTTAGGGTTGGGGTTAGGGTTAGCATCTTTTTTTTTTAACTTCATTATTAATCTCAACTTGTATGAACAATAACACATGATAAAATGTTATCTAGCATGGTTAGTGTTTTGGTTGAGGTTAGGATTAGAGTAAGGGTTAGGGTTAGGATTCAGGTTAGGGTTGGGGTTAGGGTTAGCATCTTTTTTTTTTAACTTCATTATTGATCTCCACTTGTATGAACAATAACTCATGATAAAATTGTATTTAGCATGATTAGTGTTTTGGTTGAGGTTAGGGTTAGAGTAAGGGTTAGGGTTAGAGTAAGGGTTAGGGTTAGGATTCAGGTTAAGGTTGGGGTTAGGGTTAGCATCTTTTTTTTTAACTTCATTATTAATCTCCACTTGTATGAACAATAACCAATGATAAAATGTTATCTAGCATGGTTAGTGTTTTGGTTGAGGTTAGGGTTAGAGTAAGGGTTAGGGTTAGGATTCAGGTTAGGGTTGGGGTTAGGGTTAGCATCTTTTTTTTTTAACTTCATTATTAATCTCCACTTGTATGAACAATAACACATGATAAAATGTTATCTAGCATGATTAGTGTTTTTGTTGAGGTTAGGGTTAGAGTAAGGGTTAGGGTTAGGATTCAGGTTAGGGTTGGGGTTAGGGTTAGCATCTTTTTTTTTTTACTTCATTATTAATCTCCACTTGTATGAACAATAACACATGATAAAATGTTATCTAGCATGGTTAGTGTTTTGGTTGAGGTTAGGGTTAGAGTAAGGGTTAGGGTTAGGATTCAGGTTAGGGTTGGGGTTAGGGTTAGCATCTTTTTTTTTTTACTTCATTATTAATCTCCACTTGTATGAACAATAACACATGATAAAATGTTATCTAGCATGATTAGTGTTTTGGTTGAGGTTAGGGTTAGAGTAAGGGTTAGGGTTAGGATTCAGGTTAGGGTTGGGGTTAGGGTTAGCATCTTTTTTTTTTAACTTCATTATTAATCTCCACTTGTATGAACAATAACCAATGATAAAATGTTATCTTGCATGGTTAGTGTTTTGGTTGAGGTTAGGGTTAGAGTAAGGGTTAGGGTTAGGATTCAGGTTAGGGTTGGGGTTAGGGTTAGCATCTTTTTTTTTAACTTCATTATTAATCTCCACTTGTATGAACAATAACTCATGATAAAATTGTATTTAGCATGATTAGTGTTTTGGTTGAGGTTAGGGTTAGAGTAAGGGTTAGGGTTAGGATTCAGGTTAGGGTTGGGGTTAGGGTTAGCATCTTTTTTTTTTAACTTCATTATTAATCTCCACTTGTATGAACAATAACCAATGATAAAATGTTATCTAGCATGGTTAGTTTTTTGGTTGAGGTTAGGGTTTGAGTAAGGGTTAGGGTTAGGATTCAGGTTAGGGTTGGGGTTAGGGTTAGCATCTTTTTTTTTTTACTTCATTATTAATCTCCACTTGTATGAACAATAACCAATGATAAAATGTTATCTAGCATGATTAGTGTTTTGGTTGAGGTTAGGGTTAGAGTAAGGGTTAGGGTTAGGATTCAGGTTAGGGTTGGGGTTAGGGTTAGCATCTTTTTTTTTTTACTTCATTATTAATCTCCACTTGTATGAACAATAACACATGATAAAATGTTATCTAGCATGATTAGTGTTTTGGTTGAGGTTAGGGTTAGAGTAAGGGTTAGGGTTAGGATTCAGGTTAGGGTTGGGGTTAGGGTTAGCATCTTTTTTTTTTAACTTCATTATTAATCTCCACTTGTATGAACAATAACCAATGATAAAATGTTATCTAGCATGGTTAGTGTTTTGGTTGAGGTTAGGGTTAGAGTAAGGGTTAGGGTTAGGATTCAGGTTAGGGTTGGGGTTAGGGTTAGCATCTTTTTTTTTTAACTTCATTATTAATCTCCACTTGTATGAACAATAACCAATGATAAAATGTTATCTAGCATGGTTAGTGTTTTGGTTGAGGTTAGGGTTAGAGTAAGGGTTAGGGTTAGGATTCAGGTTAGGGTTGGGGTTAGGGTTAGCATCTTTTTTTTTTAACTTCATTATTAATCTCCACTTGTATGAACAATAACCAATGATAAAATGTTATCTAGCATGATTAGTGTTTTGGTTGAGGTTAGGGTTAGAGTAAGGGTTAGGGTTAGGATTCAGGTTAGGGTTGGGGTTAGGGTTAGCATCTTTTTTTTTTTACTTCATTATTAATCTCCACTTGTATGAACAACAACTCATGATAAAATTGTATTTAGCATGATTAGTGTTTTGGTTGAGGTTAGGGTTAGAGTAAGGGTTAGGGTTAGGATTCAGGTTAGGGTTGGGGTTAGGGTTAGCATCTTTTTTTTTTAACTTCATTATTAATCTGCACTTGTATGAACAATAACCAATGATAAAATGTTATCTAGCATGGTTAGTGTTTTGGTTGAGGTTAGGGTTAGAGTAAGGGTTAGGGTTAGGATTCAGGTTAGGGTTGGGGTTAGGGTTAGCATCTTTTTTTTTTTACTTCATTATTAATCTCCACTTGTATGAACAATAACACATGATAAAATGTTATCTAGCATGATTAGTGTTTTGGTTGAGGTTAGGGTTAGAGTAAGGGTTAGGGTTAGGATTCAGGTTAGGGTTGGGGTTAGGGTTAGCATCTTTTTTTTTTAACTTCATTATTAATCTCCACTTGTATGAACAATAACCAATGATAAAATGTTATCTAGCATGGTTAGTGTTTTGGTTGATGTTAGGGTTAGAGTAAGGCTTAGGGTTAGGATTCAGGTTAGGGTTGGGGTTAGGGTTAGCATCTTTTTTTTTTAACTTCATTATTAATCTGCACTTGTATGAACAATAACCAATGATAAAATGTTATCTAGCATGGTTAGTGTTTTGGTTGAGGTTAGGGTTAGAGTAAGGGTTAGGGTTAGGATTCAGGTTAGGGTTGGGGTTAGGGTTAGCATCTTTTTTTTTTAACTTCATTATTAATCTGCACTTGTATGAACAATAACCAATGATAAAATGTTATCTAGCATGGTTAGTGTTTTGGTTGAGGTTAGGGTTAGAGTAAGGGTTAGGGTTAGGATTCAGGTTAGGGTTGGGGTTAGGGTTAGCATCTTTTTTTTTTAACTTCATTATTAATCTGCACTTGTAATAACAATAACCAATGATAAAATGTTATCTAGCATGATTAGTGTTTTGGTTGAGGTTAGGGTTAGAGTAAGGGTTAGGGTTAGGATTCAGGTTAGGGTTGGGGTTAGGGTTAGCATCTTTTTTTTTTAACTTCATTATTAATCTCCACTTGTATGAACAATAACCAATGATAAAATGTTATCTAGAATGATTAGTGTTTTGGTTGAGGTTAGGGTTAGAGTAAGGGTTAGGGTTAGGATTCAGGTTAGGGTTGGGGTTAGGGTTAGCATCCTTTTTTTTTAACTTCATTATTAATCTCCACTTGTATGAACAACACCCAATGATAAAATGTTATCTAGCATGATTAGTGTTTTGGTTGAGGTTAGGGTTAGAGTAAGGGTTAGGGTTAGGATTCAGGTTAGGGTTGGGGTTAGGGTTAGCATCCTTTTTTTTTAACTTCATTATTAATCTCCACTTGTATGAACAATAACCAATGATAAAATGTTATCTAGCATGGTTAGTGTTTTGGTTGAGGTTAGGGTTAGAGTAAGGGTTAGGGTTAGGATTCAGGTTAGGGTTGGGGTTAGGGTTAGCATCTTTTTTTTTTAACTTCATTATTAATCTCCACTTGTATGAACAATAACCAATGATAAAATGTTATCTAGCATGATTAGTGTTTTGGTTGAGGTTAGGGTTAGAGTAAGGGTTAGGGTTAGGATTCAGGTTAGGGTTGGGGTTAGGGTTAGCATCTTTTTTTTTTAACTTCATTATTAATCTCCACTTGTATGAACAATAACCAATGATAAAATGTTATCTAGCATATGTTAGTGTTTTGGTTGAGGTTAGGGTTAGAGTAAGGGTTAGGGTTAGGATTCAGGTTAGGGTTGGGGTTAGGGTTAGCATCTTTTTATTTAACTTCATTATTAATCTCCACTTGTATGAACAATAACCAATGATAAAATGTTATCTAGCATGGTTAGTTTTTTGGTTGAGGTTAGGGTTAGAGTAAGGGTTAGGGTTAGGATTCAGGTTAGGGTTGGGGTTAGGGTTAGCATCTTTTTTGTTTAACTTCATTATTAATCTCCACTTGTATGAACAATAACCAATGATAAAATGTTATCTAGCATGATTAGTGTTTTGGTTGAGGTTAGGGTTAGAGTAAGGGTTAGGGTTAGGATTCAGGTTAGGGTTGGGGTTAGGGTTAGCATCTTTTTTTTTTAACTTCATTATTAATCTCCACTTGTATGAACAATAACCAATGATAAAATGTTATCTAGCATGATTAGTGTTTTGGTTGAGGTTAGGGTTAGAGTAAGGGTTAGGGTTAGGATTCAGGTTAGGGTTGGGGTTAGGGTTAGCATCTTTTTTTTTTAACTTCATTATTAATCTCCACTTGTATGAACAATAACCAATGATAAAATGTTATCTAGCATGGTTAGTGTTTTGGTTGAGGTTAGGGTTAGAGTAAGGGTTAGGGATAGGATTCAGGTTAGGGTTGGGGTTAGGGTTAGCATCTTTTTTTTTTAACTTCATTTTTAATCTCCACTTGTATGAACAATAACCAATGATAAAATGTTATCTAGCATGGTTAGTGTTTTGGTTTAGGTTAGGGTTAGAGTAAGGTTTAGGGTTAGGATTCAGGTTAGGGTTTGGGTTAGGGTTAGCATCTTTTTTTTTAACTTCATTATTAATCTCCACTTGTATGAACAATAACCAATGATAAAATGTTATCTAGCATGATTAGTGTTTTGGTTGAGGTTAGGGTTAGAGTAAGGGTTAGGGTTAGGATTCAGGTTAGGGTTGGGGTTAGGGTTACCATCCTTTTTTTTTAACTTCATTATTAATCTGCACTTGTATGAACAATAACCAATGATAAAATGTTATCTAGCATGATTAGTGTTTTGGTTGAGGTTAGGGTTAGAGTAAGGGTTAGGGTTAGGATTCAGGTTAGGGTTGGGGTTAGGGTTAGCATCTTTTTTTTTAACTTCATTATTAATCTCCACTTGTATGAACAATAACCAATGATAAAATGTTATCTAGCATGGTTAGTGTTTTGGTTGAGGTTAGGGTTAGAGTAAGGGTTAGGGTTAGGATTCAGGTTAGGGTTGGGGTTAGGGTTAGCATCTTTTTTTTTTAACTTCATTATTAATCTCCACTTGTATGAACAATAACCAATGATAAAATGTTATCTAGAATGATTAGTGTTTTGGTTGAGGTTAGGGTTAGAGTAAGGGTTAGGGTTAGGATTCAGGTTAGGGTTGGGGTTAGGGTTAGCATCTTTTTTTTTTAACTTCATTATTAATCTCCACTTGTATGAACAACACCCAATGATAAAATGTTATCTAGCATGATTAGTGTTTTGGTTGAGGTTAGGGTTAGAGTAAGGGTTAGGGTTAGGATTCAGGTTAGGGTTGGGGTTAGGGTTAGCATCTTTTTTTTTTTACTTCATTATTAATCTCCACTTGTATGAACAATAACACATGATAAAATGTTATCTAGCATGATTAGTGTTTTGGTTGAGGTTAGGGTTAGAGTAAGGGTAAGGGTTAGGATTCAGGTTAGGGTTGGGGTTAGGGTTAGCATCCTTTTTTTTTAACTTCATTATTAATCTCCACTTGTATGAACAATAACCAATGATAAAATGTTATCTAGCATGGTTAGTGTTTTGGTTGAGGTTAGGGTTAGAGTAAGGGTTAGGGTTAGGATTCAAGTTAGGGTTGGGGTTAGGGTTAGCATCTTTTTTTTTTAACTTCATTATTAATCTCCACTTGTATGAACAATAACCAATGATAAAATGTTATCTAGCATGGTTAGTGTTTTGGTTGAGGTTAGGGTTAGAGTAAGGGTTAGGGTTAGGATTCAGGTTAGGGTTGGGGTTAGGGTTAGCATCTTTTTTTTTAACTTCATTATTAATCTCCACTTGTATGAACAATAACCAATGATAAAATGTTATCTAGCATGGTTAGTTTTTTGGTTGAGGTTAGGGTTAGAGTAAGGGTTAGGGTTAGGATTCAGGTTAGGGTTGGGGTTAGGGTTAGCATCTTTTTTGTTTAACTTCATTATTAATCTCCACTTGTATGAACAATAACCAATGATAAAATGTTATCTAGCATGATTAGTGTTTTGGTTGAGGTTAGGGTTAGAGTAAGGGTTAGGGTTAGGATTCAGGTTAGGGTTGGGGTTAGGGTTAGCATCTTTTTTTTTTAACTTCATTATTAATCTCCACTTGTATGAACAATAACCAATGATAAAATGTTATCTAGCATGATTAGTGTTTTGGTTGAGGTTAGGGTTAGAGTAAGGGTTAGGGTTAGGATTCAGGTTAGGGTTGGGGTTAGGGTTAGCATCTTTTTTTTTTAACTTCATTATTAATCTCCACTTGTATGAACAATAACCAATGATAAAATGTTATCTATCATGATTAGTGTTTTGGTTGAGGTTAGGGTTAGAGTAAGGGTTAGGGTTAGGATTCAGGTTAGGGTTGGGGTTAGGGTTAGCATCTTTTTTTTTTAACTTCATTATTAATCTCCACTTGTATGAACAATAACCAATGATAAAATGTTATCTAGCAGGATTAGTGTTTTGGTTGAGGTTAGGGTTAGAGTAAGGGTTAGGGATAGGATTCAGGTTAGGGTTGGGGTTAGGGTTAGCATCTTTTTTTTTAACTTCATTTTTAATCTCCACTTGTATGAACAATAACCAATGATAAAATGTTATCTAGCATGGTTAGTGTTTTGGTTGAGGTTAGGGTTAGAGTAAGGGTTAGGGTTAGGATTCAGGTTAGGGTTGGGGTTAGGGTTAGCATCTTTTTTTTTAACTTCATTATTAATCTCCACTTGTATGAACAATAACCAATGATAAAATGTTATCTAGCATGGTTAGTTTTTTGGTTGAGGTTAGGGTTAGAGTAAGGGTTAGGGTTAGGATTCAGGTTAGGGTTGGGGTTAGGGTTAGCATCTTTTTTTTTTAACTTCATTATTAATCTCCACTTGTATGAACAATAACCAATGATAAAATGTTATCTAGCATTATTAGTGTTTTGGTTGAGGTTAGGGTTAGAGTAAGGGTTAGGGTTAGGATTCAGGTTAGGGTTGGGGTTAGGGTTAGCATCTTTTTTTTTTAACTTCATTATTAATCTCCACTTGTATGAACAATAACCAATGATAAAATGTTATCTAGCATGATTAGTGTTTTGGTTGAGGTTAGGGTTAGAGTAAGGGTTAGGGTTAGGATTCAGGTTAGGGTTGGGGTTAGGGTTAGCATCTTTTTTTTTTAACTTCATTATTAATCTCCACTTGTATGAACAATAACCAATGATAAAATGTTATCTAGCATGGTTAGTGTTTTGGTTGAGGTTAGGGTTAGAGTAAGGGTTAGGGTTAGGATTCAGGTTAGGGTTGGGGTTAAGGTTAGCATCTTTTTTTTTTAACTTCATTATTAATCTCCACTTGTATGAACAACACCCAATGATAAAATGTTATCTAGCATGATTAGTGTTTTGGTTGAGGTTAGGGTTAGAGTAAGGGTTAGGGTTAGGATTCAGGTTAGGGTTGGGGTTAGGGTTAGCATCTTTTTTTTTTTACTTCATTATTAATCTCCACTTGTATGAACAATAACACATGATAAAATGTTATCTAGCATGATTAGTGTTTTGGTTGAGGTTAGGGTTAGAGTAAGGGTTAGGGTTAGGATTCAGGTTAGGGTTGGGGTTAGGGTTAGCATCCTTTTTTTTAACTTCATTATTAATCTCCACTTGTATGAACAATAACCAATGATAAAATGTTATCTAGCATGGTTAGTGTTTTGGTTGAGGTTAGGGTTAGAGTAAGGCTTAGGGTTAGGATTCAGGTTAGGGTTGGGGTTAGGGTTAGCATCTTTTTTTTTTAACTTCATTATTAATCTCCACTTGTATGAACAATAACCAATGATAAAATGTTATCTAGCATGATTAGTGTTTTGGTTGAGGTTAGGGTTAGAGTAAGGGTTAGGGATAGGATTCAGGTTAGGGTTGGGGTTAGGGTTAGCATCTTTTTTTTTTAACTTCATTTTTAATCTCCACTTGTATGAACAATAACCAATGATAAAATGTTATCTAGCATGGTTAGTGTTTTGGTTGAGGTTAGGGTTAGAGTAAGGGTTAGGGTTAGGATTCAGGTTAGGGTTGGGGTTAGGGTTAGCATCTTTTTTTTTAACTTCATTATTAATCTCCACTTGTATGAACAATAACCAATGATAAAATGTTATCTAGCATGGTTAGTTTTTTGGTTGAGGTTAGGGTTAGAGTAAGGGTTAGGGTTAGGATTCAGGTTAGGGTTGGGGTTAGGGTTAGCATCTTTTTTTTTTAACTTCATTATTAATCTCCACTTGTATGAACAATAACCAATGATAAAATGTTATCTAGCATTATTAGTGTTTTGGTTGAGGTTAGGGTTAGAGTAAGGGTTAGGGTTAGGATTCAGGTTAGGGTTGGGGTTAGGGTTAGCATCTTTTTTTTTTAACTTCATTATTAATCTCCACTTGTATGGACAATAACCAATGATAAAATGTTATCTAGCATGGTTAGTGTTTTGGTTGAGGTTAGGGTTAGAGTAAGGGTTAGGGTTAGGATTCAGGTTAGGGTTGGGGTTAGGGTTAGCATCTTTTTTTTTTAACTTCATTATTAATCTCCACTTGTATGAACAATAACCAATGATAAAATGTTATCTAGAATGATTAGTGTTTTGGTTGAGGTTAGGGTTAGAGTAAGGGTTAGGGTTAGGATTCAGGTTAGGGTTGGGGTTAGGGTTAGCATCTTTTTTTTTTAACTTCATTTTTAATCTCCACTTGTATGAACAATAACCAATGATAAAATGTTATCTAGCGTGGTTAGTGTTTTGGTTGAGGTTAGGGTTAGAGTAAGGGTTAGGGTTAGGATTCAGGTTAGGGTTGGGGTTAGGGTTAGCATCTTTTTTTTTTAACTTCATTATTAATCTCCACTTGTATGAACAATAACCAATGATAAAATGTTATCTAGCATGATTAGTGTTTTGGTTGAGGTTAGGGTTAGAGTAAGGGTTAGGGTTAGGATTCAGGTTAGGGTTGGGGTTAGGGTTAGCATCTTTTTTTTTTAACTTCATTATTAATCTCCACTTGTATGAACAATAACCAATGATAAAATGTTATCTAGCATGATTAGTGTTTTGGTTGAGGTTAGGGTTAGAGTAAGGGTTAGGGATAGGATTCAGGTTAGGGTTGGGGTTAGGGTTAGCATCTTTTTTTTTTAACTTCATTTTTAATCTCCACTTGCATGAACAATAACCAATGATAAAATGTTATCTAGCATGGTTAGTGTTTTGGTTGAGGTTAGGGTTAGAGTAAGGGTTAGGGTTAGGATTCAGGTTAGGGTTGGGGTTTGGGTTAGCATCTTTTTTTTTAACTTCATTATTAATCTCCACTTGTATGAACAATAACCAATGATAAAATGTTATCTAGCATGGTTAGTTTTTTGGTTGAGGTTAGGGTTAGAGTAAGGGTTAGGGTTAGGATTCAGGTTAGGGTTGGGGTTAGGGTTAGCATCTTTTTTTTTAACTTCATTATTAATCTCCACTTGTATGAACAATAACCAATGATAAAATGTTATCTAGCATTATTAGTGTTTTGGTTGAGGTTAGGGTTAGAGTAAGGGTTAGGGTTAGGATTCAGGTTAGGGTTGGGGTTAGGGTTAGCATCTTTTTTTTTTAACTTCATTATTAATCTCCACTTGTATGGACAATAACCAATGATAAAATGTTATCTAGCATGATTAGTGTTTTGGTTGAGGTTAGGGTTAGAGTAAGGGTTAGGGTTAGGATTCAGGTTAGGGTTGGGGTTAGGGTTAGCATTTTTTTTTTTTAACTTCATTATTAATCTCCACTTGTATGAACAATAACCAATGATAAAATATTATCTAGCATGGTTAGTGTTTTGGTTGAGGTTAGGGTTAGAGTAAGGGTTAGGGTTAGGATTCAGGTTAGGGTTGGGGTTAGGGTTAGCATCTTTTTTTTTTAACTTCATTATTAATCTCCACTTGTATGAACAATAACCAATGATAAAATGTTATCTAGAATGATTAGTGTTTTGGTTGAGGTTAGGGTTAGAGTAAGGGTTAGGGTTAGGATTCAGGTTAGGGTTGGGGTTAGGGTTAGCATCTTTTTTTTTTAACTTCATTATTAATCTCCACTTGTATGAACAACACCCAATGATAAAATGTTATCTAGCATGATTAGTGTTTTGGTTGAGGTTAGGGTTAGAGTAAGGGTTAGGGTTAGGATTCAGGTTAGGGTTGGGGTTAGGGTTAGCATCTTTTTTTTTTTACTTCATTATTAATCTCCACTTGTATGAACAATAACACATGATAAAATGTTATCTAGCATGATTAGTGTTTTGGTTGAGGTTAGGGTTAGAGTAAGGGTTAGGGTTAGGATTCAGGTTAGGGTTAGGGTTAGGGTTAGCATCCTTTTTTTTTAACTTCATTATTAATCTCCACTTGTATGAACAATAACCAATGATAAAATGTTATCTAGCATGGTTAGTGTTTTGGTTGAGGTTAGGGTTAGAGTAAGGGTTAGGGTTAGGATTCAGGTTAGGGTTGGGGTTAGGGTTAGCATCTTTTTTTTTTAACTTCATTATTAATCTCCACTTGTATGAACAATAACCAATGATAAAATGTTATCTAGCATGATTAGTGTTTTGGTTGAGGTTAGGGTTAGAGTAAGGGTTAGGGTTAGGATTCAGGTTAGGGTTGGGGTTAGGGTTAGCATCTTTTTTTTTTAACTTCATTATTAATCTCCACTTGTATGAACAATAACCAATAATAAAATGTTATCTAGCATGGTTAGTGTTTTGGTTGAGGTTAGGGTTAGAGTAAGGGTTAGGGTTAGGATTCAGGTTAGGGTTGGGGTTAGGGTTAGCATCTTTTTTTTTTTACTTCATTATTATCTCCACTTGTATGAACAATAACCAATGATAAAACTGTATCAAGCATGATTAGTGTTTCGGTTGAGGTAAGGGTTAGAGTAAGGGTTAGGGTTAGGATTCAGGTTAGGGTTGGGGTTAGGGTTAGCATCTTTTTTTTTTAACTTCATTATTAATCTCCACTTGTATGAACAATAACCAATGATAAAATGTTTCTAGCATGATTAGTGTTTTGGTTGAGGTTAGGGTTAGAGTAAGGGTTAGGGTTAGGATTCAGGTTAGGGTTGGGGTTAGGGTTAGCATCTTTTTTTTTTAACTTCATTATTAATCTCCACTTGTATGAACAATACCACATGATAAAACTGTATCAAGCATGATTAGTGTTTTGGTTGAGGTTAGGGTTAGAGTAAGGGTTAGGGTTAGGATTCAGGTTAGGGTTGGAGTTAGGGTTAGCATCTTTTTTTTTTAACTTCAGTATTAATCTCCACTTGTATGAACAATAACCAATGATAAAATGTTATCTAGCATGATTAGTGTTTTGGTTGAGGTTAGGGTTAGAGTAAGGGTTAGGGATAGGATTCAGGTTAGGGTTGGGGTTAGGGTTAGCATCTTTTTTTTTAACTTCATTTTTAATCTCCACTTGTATGAACAATAACCAATGATAAAATGTTATCTAGCATGGTTAGTGTTTTGGTTGAGGTTAGGGTTAGAGTAAGGGTTAGGGTTAGGATTCAGGTTAGGGTTGGGGTTAGGGTTAGCATCTTTTTTTTTTTCTTCATTATTAATCTCCACTTGTATGAACAATAACCAATGATAAAATGTTATCTAGCATGGTTAGTTTTTTGGTTGAGGTTAGGGTTAGAGTAAGGGTTAGGGTTAGGATTCAGGTTAGGGTTGGGGTTAGGGTTAGCATCTTTTTTTTTTTAACTTTATTATTAATCTCCACTTGTATGAACAATAACCAATGATAAAATGTTATCTAGCATGATTAGTGTTTTGGTTGAGGTTAGGGTTAGAGTAAGGGTTAGGGTTAGGATTCAGGTTAGGGTTGGGGTTAGGGTTAGCATCTTTTTTTTTTAACTTCATTATTAATCTCCACTTGTATGAACAATAACCAATGATAAAATGTTATCTAGCATGATTAGTGTTTTGGTTGAGGTTAGGGTTAGAGTAAGGGTTAGGGTTAGGATTCAGGTTAGGGTTGGGGTTAGGGTTAGCATCTTTTTTTTTTAACTTCATTATTAATCTCCACTTGTATGAACAATAACCAATGATAAAATGTTATCTAGCATGATTAGTGTTTTGGTTGAGGTTAGGGTTAGAGTAAGGGTTAGGGATAGGATTCAGGTTAGGGTTGGGGTTAGGGTTAGCATCTTTTTTTTTTAACTTCATTTTTAATCTCCACTTGTATGAACAATAACCAATGATAAAATGTTATCTAGCATGGTTAGTGTTTTGGTTGAGGTTAGGGTTAGAGTAAGGGTTAGGGTTAGGATTCAGGTTAGGGTTGGGGTTAGGGTTAGCATCTTTTTTTTTAACTTCATTATTAATCTCCACTTGTATGAACAATAACCAATGATAAAATGTTATCTAGCATGATTAGTGTTTTGGTTGAGGTTAGGTTTAGAGTAAGGGTTAGGGTTAGGATTCAGGTTAGGGTTGGGGTTAGGGTTAGCATCTTTTTTTTTTAACTTCATTATTAATCTCCACTTGTATGAACATTAACCAATGATAAAATGTTATCTAGCATGATTAGTGTTTTGGTTGAGGTTAGGGTTAGAGTAAGGGTTAGGGTTAGAGTAAGGGTTAGGGTTAGGATTCAGGTTAGGGTTGGGGTTAGGGTTAGCATCTTTTTTTTTTAACTTCATTATTAATCTCCACTTGTATGAACAACACCCAATGATAAAATGTTATCTAGCATGATTAGTGTTTTGGTTGAGGTTAGGGTTAGAGTAAGGTTTAGGGTTAGGATTCAGGTTAGGGTTGGGGTTAGGGTTAGCATCTTTTTTTTTTAACTTCATTATTAATCTCCACTTGTATGAACAATAACACATGATAAAATGTTATCTAGCATGATTAGTGTTTTGGTTGAGGTTAGGGTTAGAATAAGGGTTAGGGTTAGGATTCAGGTTAGGGTTGGGGTTAGGGTTAGCATCCTTTTTTTTTAACTTCATTATTAATCTCCACTTGTATGAACAATAACCAATGATAAAATGTTATCTAGCATGGTTAGTTTTTTGGTTGAGGTTAGGGTTAGAGTAAGGGTTAGGGTTAGGATTCAGGTTAGGGTTGGGGTTAGGGTTAGCATCTTTTTTTTTTAACTTCATTATTAATCTCCACTTGTATGAACAATAACACATGATAAAATTGTATTTAGCATGATTAGTGTTTTGGTTGAGGTTAGGGTTAGAGTAAGGGTTAGGGTTAGGATTCAGGTTAGGGTTGGGGTTAGGGTTAGCATCTTTTTTTTTTAACTTCATTATTAATCTCCACTTGTATGAACAATAACACATGATAAAATTGTATTTAGCATGATTAGTGTTTTGGTTGAGGGTAGGGTTAGAGTAAGGGTTAGGGTTAGGATTCAGGTTAGGGTTGGGGTTAGGGTTAGCATCTTTTTTTTTTAACTTCATTATTAATCTCCACTTGTATGAACAATAACACATGATAAAATTGTATTTAGCATGATTAGTGTTTTGGTTGAGGGTAGGGTTAGAGTAAGGGTTAGGGTTAGGATTCAGGTTAGGGTTAGAATTAGGGTTAGCATCTTTTTTTTTTAACTTCATTATTAATCTCCACTTGTATGAACAATAACACATGATAAAATTGCATCTAGCATGATTAATGTTTTGGTTGAGGTTAGGGTTAGAGTAAGGGTTAGGGTTAGGATTCAGGTTAGGGTTGGGGTTAGGGTTAGCATCTTTTTTTTTTAACTTCATTATTAATCTCCACTTGTATGAACAATAACACATGATAAAATTGTATCTAGCATGATTAGTGTTTTGGTTGAGGTTAGGGTTAGAGTAAGGGTTAGGGTTAGGATTCAGGTTAGGGTTAGGGTTAGGGTTAGCATCTTTTTTTTTTAACTACATTATTAATCTCGACTTGTATGAACAATAACACATGATAAAATTGTATTTAGCATGATTAGTGTTTTGGTTGAGGGTAGGGTTAGAGTAAGGGTTAGGGTTAGGATTCAGGTTAGGGTTGGGGTTAGGGTTAGCATCTTTTTTTTTTAACTTCATTATTAATCTCCACTTGTATGAACAATAACACATGATAAAATTGTATTTAGCATGATTAGTGTTTTGGTTGAGGGTAGGGTTAGAGTAAGGGTTAGGGTTAGGATTCAGGTTAGGGTTGGGGTTAGGGTTAGCATCTTCTTTTTTTAACTTCATTATTAATCTCCACTTGTATGAACAATAACACATGATAAAATTGTATTTAGCATGATTAGTGTTTTGGTTGAGGGTAGGGTTAGAGTAAGGGTTAGGGTTAGGATTCAGGTTAGGGTTGGGGTTAGGGTTAGCATCTTTCTTTTTTAACTTCATTATTAATCTCCACTTGTATGAACAATAACACATGATAAAATTGTATTTAGCATGATTAGTGTTTTGGTTGAGGGTAGGGTTAGAGTAAGGGGTAGGGTTAGGATTCAGGTTAGGGTTGGGGTTAGGGTTAGCATCTTTTTTTTTTAACTTCATTATTAATCTCCACTTGTATGAACAATAACATATGATAAAATTGTATCTAGCATGATTAGTGTTTTGGTTGAGGGTAGGGTTAGAGTAAGGGTTAGGGTTAGGATTCAGGTTAGGGTTGGGGTTAGGGTTAGCATCTTTTTTTTTTAACTTCATTATTAATCTCCACTTGTATGAACAATAACCAATGATAAAATGTTATCTAGAATGATTAGTGTTTTGGTTGAGGTTAGGGTTAGAGTAAGGGTTAGGGTTAGGATTCAGGTTAGGGTTGGGGTTAGGGTTAGCATCTTTTTTTTTTAACTTCATTATTAATCTCCACTTGTATGAACAACACCCAATGATAGAATGTTATCTAGCATGATTAGTGTTTTGGTTGAGGTTAGGGTTAGAGTAAGGGTTAGGGATAGGATTCAGGTTAGGGTTGGGGTTAGGGTTAGCATCTTTTTTTTTTAACTTCATTTTTAATCTCCACTTGTATGAACAATAACCAATGATAAAATGTTATCTAGCGTGGTTAGTGTTTTGGTTGAGGTTAGGGTTAGAGTAAGGGTTAGGGTTAGGATTCAGGTTAGGGTTGGGGTTAGGGTTAGCATCTTTTTTTTTTAACTTCATTATTAATCTCCACTTGTATGAACAATAACCAATGAGAAAATGTTATCTAGCATGATTAGTGTTTTGGTTGAGGTTAGGGTTAGAGTAAGGGTTAGGGTTAGGATTCAGGTTAGGGTTGGGGTTAGGGTTAGCATCTTTTTTTTTAACTTCATTATTAATCTCCACTTGTATGAACAATAACCAATGATAAAATGTTATCTAGCATGATTAGTGTTTTGGTTGAGGTTAGGGTTAGAGTAAGGGTTAGGGTTAGAATTCAGGTTAGGGTTGGGGTTAGGGTTAGCATCTTTTTTTTTTAACTTCATTATTAATCTCCACTTGTATGAACAATAACCAATGATAAAATGTTATCTAGCATGATTAGTGTTTTGGTTGAGGTTAGGGTTAGAGTAAGGGTTAGGGATAGGATTCAGGTTAGGGTTGGGGTTAGGGTTAGCATCTTTTTTTTTTAACTTCATTTTTAATCTCCACTTGTATGAACAATAACCAATGATAAAATGTTATCTAGCGTGGTTAGTGTTTTGGTTGAGGTTAGGGTTAGAGTAAGGGTTAGGGTTAGGATTCAGGTTAGGGTTGGGGTTAGGGTTAGCATCTTTTTTTTTAACTTCATTATTAATCTCCACTTGTATGAACAATAACCAATGAAAAAATGTTATCTAGCATGGTTAGTTTTTTGGATGAGGTTAGGGTTAGAGTAAGGGTTAGGGTTAGGATTCAGGTTAGGGTTGGGGTTAGGGTTAGCATCTTTTTTTTTTAACTTCATTATTAATCTCCACTTGTATGAACAATAACCAATGATAAAATGTTATCTAGCATGATTAGTGTTTTGGTTGAGGTTAGGGTTAGAGTAAGCGTTAGGGTTAGGATTCAGGTTAGGGTTGGGGTTAGGGTTAGCATCTTTTTTTTTTAACTTCATTATTAATCTCCACTTGTATGAACAATAACCAATGATAAAATGTTATCTAGCATGATTAGTGTTTTGGTTGAGGTTAGGGTTAGAGTAAGGGTTAGGGTTAGGATTCAGGTTAGGGTTGGGGTTAGGGTTAGCATCTTTTTTTTTAACTTCATTATTAATCTCCACTTGTATGAACAATAACCAATGATAAAATGTTATCTAGCATGATTAGTGTTTTGGTTGAGGTTAGGGTTAGAGTAAGGGTTAGGGATAGGATTCAGGTTAGGGTTGGGGTTAGGGTTAGCATCTTTTTTTTTTAACTTCATTTTTAATCTCCACTTGTATGAACAATAACCAATGATAAAATGTTATCTAGCATGGTTAGTGTTTTGGTTGAGGTTAGGGTTAGAGTAAGGGTTAGGGTTAGGATTCAGGTTAGGGTTGGGGTTAGGGTTAGCATCTTTTTTTTTAACTTCATTATTAATCTCCACTTGTATGAACAATAACCAATGATAAAATGTTATCTAGCATGGTTAGTTTTTTGGTTGAGGTTAGGGTTAGAGTAAGGGTTAGGGTTAGGATCAGGTTAGGGTTGGGGTTAGGGTTAGCATCTTTTTTTTTTAACTTCATTATTAATCTCCACTTGTATGAACAATAACCAATGATAAAATGTTATCTAGCATTATTAGTGTTTTGGTTGAGGTTAGGGTTAGAGTAAGGGTTAGGGTTAGGATTCAGGTTAGGGTTGGGGTTAGGGTTAGCATCTTTTTTTTTTAACTTCATTATTAATCTCCACTTGTATGGACAATAACCAATGATAAAATGTTATCTAGCATGATTAGTGTTTTGGTTGAGGTTAGGGTTAGAGTAAGGGTTAGGGTTAGGATTCAGGTTAGGGTTGGGGTTAGGGTTAGCATCTTTTTTTTTTAACTTCATTATTAATCTCCACTTGTATGAACAATAACCAATGATAAAATATTATCTAGCATGGTTAGTGTTTTGGTTGAGGTTAGGGTTAGAGTAAGGGTTAGGGTTAGGATTCAGGTTAGGGTTGGGGTTAGGGTTAGCATCTTTTTTTTTTAACTTCATTATTAATCTCCACTTGTATGAACAATAACCAATGATAAAATGTTATCTAGAATGATTAGTGTTTTGGTTGAGGTTAGGGTTAGAGTAAGGGTTAGGGTTAGGATTCAGGTTAGGGTTGGGGTTAGGGTTAGCATCTTTTTTTTTTACTTCATTATTAATCTCCACTTGTATGAACAATAACCAATGATAAAATGTTATCTAGCATGGTTAGTGTTTTGGTTGAGGTTAGGGTTAGAGTAAGGGTTAGGGTTAGGATTCAGGTTAGGGTTGGGGTTAGGGTTAGCATCTTTTTTTTTTAACTTCATTATTAATCTCCACTTGTATGAACAATAACCAATGATAAAATGTTATCTAGCATGATTAGTGTTTTGGTTGAGGTTAGGGTTAGAGTAAGGGTTAGGGTTAGGATTCAGGTTAGGGTTGGGGTTAGCATCTTTTTTTTTTAACTTCATTTTTAATCTCCACTTGTATGAACAATAACCAATGATAACATGTTATCTAGCATGATTAGTGTTTTGGTTGAGGTTAGGGTTAGAGTAAGGGTTAGGATTCAGGTTAGGGTTGGGGTTAGGGTTAGCATCTTTTTTTTTTAACTTCATTATTAATCTCCACTTGTATGAACAATAACCAATGATAAAATGTTATCTAGCATGATTAGTGTTTTGGTTGAGGTTAGGGTTAGAGTAAGGGTTAGGGTTAGGATTCAGGTTAGGGTTGGGGTTAGGGTTAGCATCTTTTTTTTTTAACTTCATTATTAATCTCCACTTGTATGAACAATAACCAATGATAAAATGTTATCTAGCATGATTAGTGTTTTGGTTGAGGTTAGGGTTAGAGTGAGGGTTAGGGATAGGATTCAGGTTAGGGTTGGGGTTAGGGTTAGCATCTTTTTTTTTAACTTCATTTTTAATCTCCACTTGTATGAACAATAACCAATGATAAAATGTTATCTAGCATGGTTAGTGTTTTGGTTGAGGTTAGGGTTAGAGTAAGGGTTAGGATTCAGGTTAGGGTTGGGGTTAGGGTTAGCATCTTTTTTTTTAACTTCATTATTAATCTCCACTTGTATGAACAATAACCAATGATAAAATGTTATCTAGCATGGTTAGTGTTTTGGTTGAGGTTAGGGTTAGAGTAAGGGTTAGGGTTAGGATTCAGGTTGGGGTTGGGGTTAGGGTTAGCATCTTTTTTTTTAACTTCATTATTAATCTCCACTTGTATGAACAATAACCAATGATAAAATGTTATCTAGCATGGTTAGTTTTTTGGTTGAGGTTAGGGTTAGAGTAAGGGTTAGGGTTAGGATTCAGGTTAGGGTTGGGGTTAGGGTTAGCATCTTTTTTTTTAACTTCATTTTTAATCTCCACTTGTATGAACAATAACCAATGATAAAATGTTATCTAGCATGGTTAGTGTTTTGGTTGAGGTTAGGGTTAGAGTAAGGGTTAGGGTTAGGATTCAGGTTGGGGTTGGGGTTAGGGTTAGCATCTTTTTTTTTAACTTCATTATTAATCTCCACTTGTATGAACAATAACCAATGATAAAATGTTATCTAGCATGGTTAGTTTTTTGGTTGAGGTTAGGGTTAGAGTAAGGGTTAGGGTTAGGATTCAGGTTAGGGTTGGGGTTAGGGTTAGCATCTTTTTTTTTTAACTTCATTATTAATCTCCACTTGTATGAACAATAACCAATGATAAAATGTTATCTAGCATGATTAGTGTTTTGGTTGAGGTTAGGGTTAGAGTAAGGGTTAGGGTTAGGATTCAGGTTAGGGTTGGGGTTAGGGTTAGCATCTTTTTTTTTTAACTTCATTATTAATCTCCACTTGTATGAACAATAACCAATGATAAAATGTTATCTAGCATGATTAGTGTTTTGGTTGAGGTTAGGGTTAGAGTAAGGGTTAGGGTTAGGATTCAGGTTAGGGTTGGGGTTAGGGTTAGCATCTTTTTTTTTTTACTTCATTATTAATCTCCACTTGTATGAACAATAACCAATGATAAAATGTTATCTAGCATGATTAGTGTTTTGGTTGAGGTTAGGGTTAGAGTAAGGGTTAGGGTTAGGATTCAGGTTAGGGTTGGGGTTAGGGTTAGCATCTTTTTTTTTTAACTTCATTATTAATCTCCACTTGTATGAACAATAACCAATGATAAAATGTTATCTAGCATGGTTAGTGTTTTGGTTGAGGTTAGGGTTAGAGTAAGGGTTAGGGTTAGGATTCAGGTTAGGGTTGGGGTTAGGGTTAGCATCTTTTTTTTTTAACTTCATTATTAATCTCCACTTGTATGAACAATAACCAATGATAAAATGTTATCTAGCATTATTAGTGTTTTGGTTGAGGTTAGGGTTAGAGTAAGGGTTAGGGTTAGGATTCAGGTTAGGGTTGGGGTTAGGGTTAGCATCTTTTTTTTTTAACTTCATTATTAATCTCCACTTGTATGAACAATAACCAATGATAAAATGTTATCTAGCATGATTAGTGTTTTGGTTGAGGTTAGGGTTAGAGTAAGGGTTAGGGTTATGATTCAGGTTAGGGTTGGGGTTAGGGTTAGCATCTTTTTTTTTTAACTTCATTATTAATCTCCACTTGTATGAACAATAACCAATGATAAAATGTTATCTAGCATGATTAGTGTTTTGGTTGAGGTTAGGGTTAGAGTAAAGGTTAGGGTTAGGATTAAGGTTAGGGTTGGGGTTAGGGTTAGCATCTTTTTTTTTTAACTTCATTATTAATCTCCACTTGTATGAACAATAACCAATGATAAAATGTTATCTAGCATGATTAGTGTTTTGGTTGAGGTTAGGGTTAGAGTAAGGGTTAGGGATAGGATTCAGGTTAGGGTTGGGGTTAGGGTTAGCATCTTTTTTTTTAACTTCATTTTTAATCTCCACTTGTATGAACAATAACCAATGATAAAATGTTATCTAGCATGGTTAGTGTTTTGGTTGAGGTTAGGGTTAGAGTAAGGGTTAGGGTTAGGATTCAGGTTAGGGTTGGGGTTAGGGTTAGCATCTTTTTTTTTAACTTCATTATTAATCTCCACTTGTATGAACAATAACCAATGATAAAATGTTATCTAGCATGGTTAGTGTTTTGGTTGAGGTTAGGGTTAGAGTAAGGGTTAGGGTTAGGATTCAGGTTAGGGTTGGGGTTAGGGTTAGCATCTTTTTTTTTAACTTCATTATTAATCTCCACTTGTATGAACAATAACCAATGATAAAATGTTATCTAGCATGATTAGTGTTTTGGTTGAGGTTAGGGTTAGAGTAAGGGTTAGGGTTAGGATTCAGGTTAGGGTTGGGGTTAGGGTTAGCATCTTTTTTTTTTTACTTCATTTTTAATCTCCACTTGTATGAACAATAACCAATGATAAAATGTTATCTAGCATGGTTAGTGTTTTGGTTGAGGTTAGGGTTAGAGTAAGGGTTAGGGTTAGGATTCAGGTTAGGGTTGGGGTTAGGGTTAGCATCTTTTTTTTTAACTTCATTATTAATCTCCACTTGTATGAACAATAACCAATGATAAAATGTTATCTAGCATTATTAGTGTTTTGGTTGAGGTTAGGGTTAGAGTAAGGGTTAGGGTTAGGATTCAGGTTAGGGTTGGGGTTAGGGTTAGCATCTTTTTTTTTTAACTTCATTATTAATCTCCACTTGTATGAACAATAACCAATGATAAAATGTTATCTAGCATGATTAGTGTTTTGGTTGAGGTTAGGGTTAGAGTAAGGGTTAGGGTTAGGATTCAGGTTAGGGTTGGGGTTAGGGTTAGCATCTTTTTTTTTTAACTTCATTATTAATCTCCACTTGTATGAACAATAACCAATGATAAAATGTTATCTAGCATGATTAGTGTTTTGGTTGAGGTTAGGGTTAGAGTAAGGGTTAGGGTTAGGATTAAGGTTAGGGTTGGGGTTAGGGTTAGCATCTTTTTTTTTTAACTTCATTATTAATCTCCACTTGTATGAACAATAACCAATGATAAAATGTTATCTAGCATGATTAGTGTTTTGGTTGAGGTTAGGGTTAGAGTAAGGGTTAGGGATAGGATTCAGGTTAGGGTTGGGGTTAGGGTTAGCATCTTTTTTTTTAACTTCATTTTTAATCTCCACTTGTATGAACAATAACCAATGATAAAATGTTATCTAGCATGGTTAGTGTTTTGGTTGAGGTTAGGGTTAGAGTAAGGGTTAGGGTTAGGATTCAGGTTAGGGTTGGGGTTAGGGTTAGCATCTTTTTTTTTAACTTCATTATTAATCTCCACTTGTATGAACAATAACCAATGATAAAATGTTATCTAGCATGGTTAGTGTTTTGGTTGAGGTTAGGGTTAGAGTAAGGGTTAGGGTTAGGATTCAGGTTAGGGTTGGGGTTAGGGTTAGCATCTTTTTTTTTAACTTCATTATTAATCTCCACTTGTATGAACAATAACCAATGATAAAATGTTATCTAGCATGATTAGTGTTTTGGTTGAGGTTAGGGTTAGAGTAAGGGTTAGGGTTAGGATTCAGGTTAGGGTTGGGGTTAGGGTTAGCATCTTTTTTTTTTAACTTCATTTTTAATCTCCACTTGTATGAACAATAACCAATGATAAAATGTTATCTAGCATGGTTAGTGTTTTGGTTGAGGTTAGGGTTAGAGTAAGGGTTAGGGTTAGGATTCAGGTTAGGGTTGGGGTTAGGGTTAGCATCTTTTTTTTTAACTTCATTATTAATCTCCACTTGTATGAACAATAACCAATGATAAAATGTTATCTAGCATGGTTAGTTTTTTGGTTGAGGTTAGGGTTAGAGTAAGGGTTAGGGTTAGGATTCAGGTTAGGGTTGGGGTTAGGGTTAGCATCCTTTTTTTTTAACTTCATTATTAATCTCCACTTGTATGAACAATAACCAATGATAAAATGTTATCTAGCATGGTTAGTGTTTTGGTTGAGGTTAGGGTTAGAGTAAGGGTTAGGGTTAGGATTCAGGTTAGGGTTGGGGTTAGGGTTAGCATCTTTTTTTTTTAACTTCATTATTAATCTCCACTTGTATGAACAATAACCAATGATAAAATGTTATCTAGCATGATTAGTGTTTTGGTTGAGGTTAGGGTTAGAGTAAGGGTTAGGGTTAGGATTCAGGTTAGGGTTGGGGTTAGGGTTAGCATCTTTTTTTTTTAACTTCATTATTAATCTCCACTTGTATGAACAATAACCAATGATAAAATGTTATCTAGCATGATTAGTGTTTTGGTTGAGGTTAGGGTTAGAGTAAGGGTTAGGGTTAGGATTCAGGTTAGGGTTGGGGTTAGGGTTAGCATCTTTTTTTTTTAACTTCATTATTAATCTCCACTTGTATGAACAATAACCAATGATAAAATGTTATCTAGCATGATTAGTGTTTTGGTTGAGGTTAGGGTTAGAGTAAGGGTTAGGGTTAGGATTCAGGTTAGGGTTGGGGTTAGGGTTAGCATCTTTTTTTTTTAACTTCATTTTTAATCTCCACTTGTATGAACAATAACCAATGATAAAATGTTATCTAGCATGGTTAGTGTTTTGGTTGAGGTTAGGGTTAGAGTAAGGGTTAGGGTTAGGATTCAGGTTAGGGTTGGGGTTAGGTTTAGCATCCTTTTTTTTTAACTTCATTATTAATCTCCACTTGTATGAACAATAACCAATGATAAAATGTTATCTAGCATGGTTAGTGTTTTGGTTGAGGTTAGGGTTAGAGTAAGGGTTAGGGATAGGATTCAGGTTAGGGTTGGGGTTAGGGTTAGCATCTTTTTTTTTTAACTTCATTATTAATCTCCACTTGTATGAACAATAACCAATGATAAAATGTTATCTAGCATGATTAGTGTTTTGGTTGAGGTTAGGGTTAGAGTAAGGGTTAGGGATAGGATTCAGGTTAGGGTTGGGGTTAGGGTTAGCATCTTTTTTTTTTAACTTCATTTTTAATCTCCACTTGTATGAACAATAACCAATGATAAAATGTTATCTAGCATGGTTAGTGTTTTGGTTGAGGTTAGGGTTAGAGTAAGGGTTAGGGTTAGGATTCAGGTTAGGGTTGGGGTTAGGGTTAGCATCTTTTTTTTTTAACTTCATTTTTAATCTCCACTTGTATGAACAATAACCAATGATAAAATGTTATCTAGCATGGTTAGTGTTTTGGTTGAGGTTAGGGTTAGAGTAAGTGTTAGGGTTAGGATTCAGGTTAGGGTTGGGGTTAGGGTTAGCATCTTTTTTTTTAACTTCATTATTAATCTCCACTTGTATGAACAATAACCAATGATAAAATGTTATCTAGCATGGTTAGTTTTTTGGTTGAGGTTAGGGTTAGAGTAAGGGTTAGGGTTAGGATTCAGGTTAGGGTTGGGGTTAGGGTTAGCATCTTTTTTTTTTAACTTCATTATTAATCTCCACTTGTATGAACAATAACCAATGATAAAATGTTATCTAGCATGGTTAGTGTTTTGGTTGAGGTTAGGGTTAGAGTAAGGGTTAGGGTTAGGATTCAGGTTAGGGTTGGGGTTAGGGTTAGCATCTTTTTTTTTTAACTTCATTATTAATCTCCACTTGTATGAACAATAACCAATGATAAAATGTTATCTAGAATGATTAGTGTTTTGGTTGAGGTTAGGGTTAGAGTAAGGGTTAGGGTTAGGATTCAGGTTAGGGTTGGGGTTAGGGTTAGCATCTTTTTTTTTTAACTTCATTATTAATCTCCACTTGTATGAACAACACCCAATGATAAAATGTTATCTAGCATGATTAGTGTTTTGGTTGAGGTTAGGGTTAGAGTAAGGGTTAGGGTTAGGATTCAGGTTAGGGTTGGGGTTAGGGTTAGCATCTTTTTTTTTTTACTTCATTATTAATCTCCACTTGTATGAACAATAACCAATGATAAAATGTTATCTAGCATGATTAGTGTTTTGGTTGAGGTTAGGGTTAGAGTAAGGGTGAGGGTTAGGATTCAGGTTAGGGTTGGGGTTAGGGTTAGCATCCTTTTTTTTTAACTTCATTATTAATCTCCACTTGTATGAACAATAACCAATGATAAAATGTTATCTAGCATGGTTAGTGTTTTGGTTGAGGTTAGGGTTAGAGTAAGGGTTAGGGTTAGGATTCAGGTTAGGGTTGGGGTTAGGGTTAGCATCTTTTTTTTTTAACTTCATTATTAATCTCCACTTGTATGAACAATAACCAATGATAAAATGTTATCTAGCATGATTAGTGTTTTGGTTGAGGTTAGGGTTAGAGTAAGGGTTAGGGTTAGGATTCAGGTTAGGGTTGGGGTTAGGGTTAGCATCTTTTTTTTTTAACTTCATTATTAATCTCCACTTGTATGAACAATAACCAATGATAAAATGTTATCTAGCATGATTAGTGTTTTGGTTGAGGTTAGGGTTAGAGTAAGGGTTAGGGATAGGATTCAGGTTAGGGTTGGGGTTAGGGTTAGCATCTTTTTTTTTTAACTTCATTATTAATCTCCACTTGTATGAACAATAACCAATGATAAAATGTTATCTAGCATGATTAGTGTTTTGGTTGAGGTTAGGGTTAGAGTAAGGGTTAGGGTTAGGATTCAGGTTAGGGTTGGGGTTAGGGTTAGCATCTTTTTTTTTTAACTTCATTATTAATCTCCACTTGTATGAACAATAACCAATGATAAAATGTTATCTAGCATGATTAGTGTTTTGGTTGAGGTTAGGGTTAGAGTAAGGGTTAGGGATAGGATTCAGGTTAGGGTTGGGGTTAGGGTTAGCATCTTTTTTTTTTAACTTCATTATTAATCTCCACTTGTATGAACAATAACCAATGATAAAATGTTATCTAGCATGATTAGTGTTTTGGTTGAGGTTAGGGTTAGAGTAAGGGTTAGGGTTAGGATTCAGGTTAGGGTTGGGGTTAGGGTTAGCATCTTTTTTTTTAACTTCATTATTAATCTCCACTTGTATGAACAATAACCAATGATAAAATGTTATCTAGCATGATTAGTGTTTTGGTTGAGGTTAGGGTTAGAGTAAGGGTTAGGGTTAGGATTCAGGTTAGGGTTGGGGTTAGGGTTAGCATCTTTTTTTTTTAACTTCATTATTAATCTCCACTTGTATGAACAATAACCAATGATAAAATGTTATCTAGCATGGTTAGTGTTTTGGTTGAGGTTAGGGTTAGAGTAAGGGTTAGGGTTAGGATTCAGGTTAGGGTTGGGGTTAGGGTTAGCATCTTTTTTTTTTAACTTCATTATTAATCTCCACTTGTATGAACAATAACCAATGATAAAATGTTATCTAGCATGATTAGTGTTTTGGTTGAGGTTAGGGTTAGAGTAAGGGTTAGGGTTAGGATTCAGGTTAGGGTTGGGGTTAGGGTTAGCATCTTTTTTTTTTAACTTCATTATTAATCTCCACTTGTATGAACAATAACCAATGATAAAATGTTATCTAGCATGGTTAGTGTTTTGGTTGAGGTTAGGGTTAGAGTAAGGGTTAGGGTTAGGATTCAGGTTAGGGTTGGGGTTAGGGTTAGCATCTTTTTTTTTTTACTTCATTATTAATTTCCACTTGTATGAACAATAACCAATGATAAAATGTTATCTAGCATGGTTAGTGTTTTGGTTGAGGTTAGGGTTAGAGTAAGGGTTAGGGATAGGATTCAGGTTAGGGTTGGGGTTAGGGTTAGCATCTTTTTTTTTTAACTTCATTTTTAATCTCCACTTGTATGAACAATAACCAATGATAAAATGTTATCTAGCGTGGTTAGTGTTTTGGTTGAGGTTAGGGTTAGAGTAAGGGTTAGGGTTAGGATTCAGGTTAGGGTTGGGGTTAGGGTTAGCATCTTTTTTTTTAACTTCATTATTAATCTCCACTTGTATGAACAATAAACAATGATAAAATGTTATCTAGCATGGTTAGTTTTTTGGTTGAGGTTAGGGTTAGAGTAAGGGTTAGGGTTAGGATTCAGGTTAGGGTTGGGGTTAGGGTTAGCATCTTTTTTTTTTAACTTCATTATTAATCTCCACTTGTATGAACAATAACCAATGATAAAATGTTATCTAGCATGATTAGTGTTTTGGTTGAGGTTAGGGTTAGAGTAAGGGTTAGGGTTAGGATTCAGGTTAGGGTTGGGGTTAGGGTTAGCATCTTTTTTTTTTAACTTCATTATTAATCTCCACTTGTATGAACAATAACCAATGATAAAATGTTATCTAGCATGATTAGTGTTTTGGTTGAGGTTAGGGTTAGAGTAAGGGTTAGGGATAGGATTCAGGTTAGGGTTGGGGTTAGGGTTAGCATCTTTTTTTTTTAACTTCATTTTTAATCTCCACTTGTATGAACAATAACCAATGATAAAATGTTATCTAGCGTGGTTAGTGTTTTGGTTGAGGTTAGGGTTAGAGTAAGGGTTAGGGTTAGGATTCAGGTTAGGGTTGGGGTTAGGGTTAGCATCTTTTTTTTTAACTTCATTATTAATCTCCACTTGTATGAACAATAAACAATGATAAAATGTTATCTAGCATGGTTAGTTTTTTGGTTGAGGTTAGGGTTAGAGTAAGGGTTAGGGTTAGGATTCAGGTTAGGGTTGGGGTTAGGGTTAGCATCTTTTTTTTTTAACTTCATTATTTATCTCCACTTGTATGAACAATAACCAATGATAAAATGTTATCTAGCATGATTAGTGTTTTGGTTGAGGTTAGGGTTAGAGTAAGGGTTAGGGTTAGGATTCAGGTTAGGGTTGGGGTTAGGGTTAGCATCTTTTTTTTTTAACTTCATTATTAATCTCCACTTGTATGAACAATAACCAATGATAAAATGTTATCTAGCATGATTAGTGTTTTGGTTGAGGTTAGGGTTAGAGTAAGGGTTAGGGTTAGGATTCAGGTTAGGGTTAGGGTTAGGGTTAGCATCTTTTTTTTTAACTTCATTATTAATCTCCACTTGTATGAACAATAACCAATGATAAAATGTTATCTAGCGTGGTTAGTGTTTTGGTTGAGGTTAGGGTTAGAGTAAGGGTTAGGGTTAGGATTCAGGTTAGGGTTGGGGTTAGGGTTAGCATCTTTTTTTTTAACTTCATTATTAATCTCCACTTGTATGAACAATAACCAATGATAAAATGTTATCTAGCATGATTAGTGTTTTGGTTGAGGTTAGGGTTAGAGTAAGGGTTAGGGTTAGGATTCAGGTTAGGGTTAGGGTTAGGGTTAGCATCTTTTTTTTTAACTTCATTATTAATCTCCACTTGTATGAACAATAACCAATGATAAAATGTTATCTAGCGTGGTTAGTGTTTTGGTTGAGGTTAGGGTTAGAGTAAGGGTTAGGGTTAGGATTCAGGTTAGGGTTGGGGTTAGGGTTAGCATCTTTTTTTTTTAACTTCATTATTAATCTCCACTTGTATGAACAATAACCAATGATAAAATGTTATCTAGCATGATTAGTGTTTTGGTTGAGGTTAGGGTTAGAGTAAGGGTTAGGGTTAGGATTCAGGTTAGGGTTGGGGTTAGGGTTAGCATCTTTTTTTTTTAACTTCATTATTAATCTCCACTTGTATGAACAATAACCAATGATAAAATGTTATCTAGCATGATTAGTGTTTTGGTTGAGGTTAGGGTTAGAGTAAGGGTTAGGGTTAGGATTCAGGTTAGGGTTGGGGTTAGGGTTAGCATCTTTTTTTTTTAACTTCATTATTAATCTCCACTTGTATGAACAATAACCAATGATAAAATGTTATCTAGCATGATTAGTGTTTTGGTTGAGGTTAGGGTTAGAGTAAGGGTTAGGGTTAGGATTCAGGTTAGGGTTGGGGTTAGGGTTAGCATCTTTTTTTTTTAACTTCATTATTAATCTCCACTTGTATGAACAATAACCAATGATAAAATGTTATCTAGCATGATTAGTGTTTTGGTTGAGGTTAGGGTTAGAGTAAGGGTTAGGGTTAGGATTCAGGTTAGGGTTGGGGTTAGGGTTAGCATCTTTTTTTTAACTTCATTGTTAATCTCCACTTGTATGAACAATAACCAATGATAAAATGTTATCTAGCATGATTAGTGTTTTGGTTGAGGTTAGGGTTAGAGTAAGGGTTAGGGTTAGGATTCAGGTTAGGGTTAGGGTTAGGGTTAGCATCTTTTTTTTTTAACTTCATTATTAATCTCCACTTGTATGAACAATAACCAATGATAAAATGTTATCTAGCATGATTAGTGTTTTGGTTGAGGTTAGGGTTAGAGTAAGGGTTAGGGTTAGGATTCAGGTTAGGGTTGGGGTTAGGGTTAGCATCTTTTTTTTTTAACTTCATTATTAATCTCCACTTGTATGAACAATAAACAATGATAAAATGTTATCTAGCATGGTTAGTTTTTTTGGTTGAGGTTAGGGTTAGAGTAAGGGTTAGGGTTAGGATTCAGGTTAGGGTTGGGGTTAGGGTTAGCATCTTTTTTTTTTAACTTCATTATTTATCTCCACTTGTATGAACAATAACCAATGATAAAATGTTATCTAGCATGATTAGTGTTTTGGTTGAGGTTAGGGTTAGAGTAAGGGTTAGGGTTAGGATTCAGGTTAGGGTTGGGGTTAGGGTTAGCATCTTTTTTTTTTAACTTCATTATTAATCTCCACTTGTATGAACAATAACCAATGATAAAATGTTATCTAGCATGATTAGTGTTTTGGTTGAGGTTAGGGTTAGAGTAAGGGTTAGGGTTAGGATTCAGGTTAGGGTTAGGGTTAGGGTTAGCATCTTTTTTTTTAACTTCATTATTAATCTCCACTTGTATGAACAATAACCAATGATAAAATGTTATCTAGCGTGGTTAGTGTTTTGGTTGAGGTTAGGGTTAGAGTAAGGGTTAGGGTTAGGATTCAGGTTAGGGTTGGGGTTAGGGTTAGCATCTTTTTTTTTTAACTTCATTATTAATCTCCACTTGTATGAACAATAACCAATGATAAAATGTTATCTAGCATGATTAGTGTTTTGGTTGAGGTTAGGGTTAGAGTAAGGGTTAGGGTTAGGATTCAGGTTAGGGTTAGGGTTAGGGTTAGCATCTTTTTTTTTAACTTCATTATTAATCTCCACTTGTATGAACAATAACCAATGATAAAATGTTATCTAGCGTGGTTAGTGTTTTGGTTGAGGTTAGGGTTAGAGTAAGGGTTAGGGTTAGGATTCAGGTTAGGGTTGGGGTAAGGGTTAGCATCTTTTTTTTTTAACTTCATTATTAATCTCCACTTGTATGAACAATAACCAATGATAAAATGTTATCTAGCATGATTAGTGTTTTGGTTGAGGTTAGGGTTAGAGTAAGGGTTAGGGTTAGGATTCAGGTTAGGGTTGGGGTTAGGGTTAGCATCTTTTTTTTTTAACTTCATTATTAATCTCCACTTGTATGAACAATAACCAATGATAAAATGTTATCTAGCATGATTAGTGTTTTGGTTGAGGTTAGGGTTAGAGTAAGGGTTAGGGTTAGGATTCAGGTTAGGGTTGGGGTTAGGGTTAGCATCTTTTTTTTTTAACTTCATTATTAATCTCCACTTGTATGAACAATAACCAATGATAAAATGTTATCTAGCATGATTAGTGTTTTGGTTGAGGTTAGGGTTAGAGTAAGGGTTAGGGTTAGGATTCAGGTTAGGGTTGGGGTTAGGGTTAGCATCTTTTTTTTTTAACTTCATTATTAATCTCCACTTGTATGAACAATAACCAATGATAAAATGTTATCTAGCATGATTAGTGTTTTGGTTGAGGTTAGGGTTAGAGTAAGGGTTAGGGTTAGGATTCAGGTTAGGGTTGGGGTTAGGGTTAGCATCTTTTTTTTTAACTTCATTGTTAATCTCCACTTGTATGAACAATAACCAATGATAAAATGTTATCTAGCATGATTAGTGTTTTGGTTGAGGTTAGGGTTAGAGTAAGGGTTAGGGTTAGGATTCAGGTTAGGGTTAGGGTTAGGGTTAGCATCTTTTTTTTTAACTTCATTATTAATCTCCACTTGTATGAACAATAACCAATGATA
This sequence comes from Euprymna scolopes, assembly GCF_053919585.1. Lineage (NCBI taxonomy): Eukaryota > Metazoa > Mollusca > Cephalopoda > Sepiida > Sepiolidae > Euprymna > Euprymna scolopes. The sequence goes on along the minus strand of NC_136527.1, from coordinate 133,791,459 downwards.
AAATGTTATCTAGCATGATTAGTGTTTTGGTTGAGGTTAGGGTTAGAGTAAGGGTTAGGGTTAGGATTCAGGTTAGGGTTGGGGTTAGGGTTAGCATCTTTTTTTTTTAACTTCATTATTAATCTCCACTTGTATGAACAATAACCAATGATAAAATGTTATCTAGCATGATTAGTGTTTTGGTTGAGGTTAGGGTTAGAGTAAGGGTTAGGGTTAGGATTCAGGTTAGGGTTGGGGTTAGGGTTAGCATCTTTTTTTTTTAACTTCATTATTAATCTCCACTTGTATGAACAATAACCAATGATAAAATGTTATCTAGCATGATTAGTGTTTTGGTTGAGGTTAGGGTTAGAGTAAGGGTTAGGGTTAGGATTCAGGTTAGGGTTGGGGTTAGGGTTAGCATCTTTTTTTTTTTAACTTCATTATTAATCTCCACTTGTATGAACAATAACCAATGATAAAATGTTATCTAGCATGATTAGTGTTTTGGTTGAGGTTAGGGTTAGAGTAAGGGTTAGGGTTAGGATTCAGGTTAGGGTTGGGGTTAGGGTTAGCATCTTTTTTTTTAACTTCATTGTTAATCTCCACTTGTATGAACAATAACCAATGATAAAATGTTATCTAGCATGATTAGTGTTTTGGTTGAGGTTAGGGTTAGAGTAAGGGTTAGGGTTAGGATTCAGGTTAGGGTTAGGGTTAGGGTTAGCATCTTTTTTTTTTAACTTCATTATTAATCTCCACTTGTATGAACAATAACCAATGATAAAATGTTATCTAGCATGATTAGTGTTTTGGTTGAGGTTAGGGTTAGAGTAAGGGTTAGGGTTAGGATTCAGGTTAGGGTTGGGGTTAGGGTTAGCATCTTTTTTTTTTAACTTCATTATTAATCTCCACTTGTATGAACAATAACCAATGATAAAATGTTATCTAGCATGATTAGTGTTTTGGTTGAGGTTTAGGGTTAGAGTAAGGGTTAGGGTTAGGATTCAGGTTAGGGTTGGGGTTAGGGTTAGCATCTTTTTTTTTTAACTTCATTATTAATCTCCACTTGTATGAACAATAACCAATGATAAAATGTTATCTAGCATGATTAGTGTTTTGGTTGAGGTTAGGGTTAGAGTAAGGGTTAGGGTTAGGATTCAGGTTAGGGTTGGGGTTAGGGTTAGCATCTTTTTTTTTAACTTCATTGTTAATCTCCACTTGTATGAACAATAACCAATGATAAAATGTTATCTAGCATGATTAGTGTTTTGGTTGAGGTTAGGGTTAGAGTAAGGGTTAGGGTTAGGATTCAGGTTAGGGTTAGGGTTAGGGTTAGCATCTTTTTTTTTAACTTCATTATTAATCTCCACTTGTATGAACAATAACCAATGATAAAATGTTATCTAGCATGATTAGTGTTTTGGTTGAGGTTAGGGTTAGAGTAAGGGTTAGGGTTAGGATTCAGGTTAGGGTTGGGGTTAGGGTTAGCATCTTTTTTTTTTAACTTCATTATTAATCTCCACTTGTATGAACAATAACCAATGATAAAATGTTATCTAGCATGATTAGTGTTTTGGTTGAGGTTAGGGTTAGAGTAAGGGTTAGGGTTAGGATTCAGGTTAGGGTTGGGGTTAGGGTTAGCATCTTTTTTTTTTAACTTCATTATTAATCTCCACTTGTATGAACAATAACCAATGATAAAATGTTATCTAGCATGATTAGTGTTTTGGTTGAGGTTAGGGTTAGAGTAAGGGTTAGGGTTAGGATTCAGGTTAGGGTTGGGGTTAGGGTTAGCATCTTTTTTTTTTAACTTCATTATTAATCTCCACTTGTATGAACAATAACCAATGATAAAATGTTATCTAGCATGATTAGTGTTTTGGTTGAGGTTAGGGTTAGAGTAAGGGTTAGGGTTAGGATTCAGGTTAGGGTTAGGGTTAGGGTTAGCATCTTTTTTTTTTAACTTCATTATTAATCTCCACTTGTATGAACAATAACCAATGATAAAATGTTATCTAGCATGATTAGTGTTTTGGTTGAGGTTAGGGTTAGAGTAAGGGTTAGGGTTAGGATTCAGGTTAGGGTTGGGGTTAGGGTTAGCATCTTTTTTTTTTAACTTCATTATTAATCTCCACTTGTATGAACAATAACCAATGATAAAATGTTATCTAGCATGATTAGTGTTTTGGTTGAGGTTAGGGTTAGAGTAAGGGTTAGGGTTAGGATTCAGGTTAGGGTTGGGGTTAGGGTTAGCATCTTTTTTTTTTAACTTCATTATTAATCTCCACTTGTATGAACAATAACCAATGATAAAATGTTATCTAGCATGATTAGTGTTTTGGTTGAGGTTAGGGTTAGAGTAAGGGTTAGGGTTAGGATTCAGGTTAGGGTTGGGGTTAGGGTTAGCATCTTTTTTTTTTAACTTCATTATTAATCTCCACTTGTATGAACAATAACCAATGATAAAATGTTATCTAGCATGATTAGTGTTTTGGTTGAGGTTAGGGTTAGAGTAAGGGTTAGGGTTAGGATTCAGGTTAGGGTTGGGGTTAGGGTTAGCATCTTTTTTTTTTAACTTCATTATTAATCTCCACTTGTATGAACAATAACCAATGATAAAATGTTATCTAGCATGATTAGTGTTTTGGTTGAGGTTAGGGTTAGAGTAAGGGTTAGGGTTAGGATTCAGGTTAGGGTTGGGGTTAGGGTTAGCATCTTTTTTTTTTAACTTCATTATTAATCTCCACTTGTATGAACAATAACCAATGATAAAATGTTATCTAGCATGATCAGTGTTTTGGTTGAGGTTAGGGTTAGAGTAAGGGTTAGGGTTAGGATTCAGGTTAGGGTTGGGGTTAGGGTTAGCATCTTTTTTTTTTAACTTCATTTTTAATCTCCACTTGTATGAACAATAACCAATGATAAAATGTTATCTAGCATGATTAGTGTTTTGGTTGAGGTTAGGGTTAGAGTAAGGGTTAGGGTTAGGATTCAGGTTAGGGTTGGGGTTAGGGTTAGCATCTTTTTTTTTTAACTTCATTATTAATCTCCACTTGTATGAACAATAACCAATGATAAAATGTTATCTAGCATGATTAGTGTTTTGGTTGAGGTTAGGGTTAGAGTAAGGGTTAGGGTTAGGATTCAGGTTAGGGTTGGGGTTAGGGTTAGAATCTTTTTTTTTTAACTTCATTATTAATCTCCACTTGTATGAACAATAACCAATGATAAAATGTTATCTAGCATGATTAGTGTTTTGGTTGAGGTTAGGGTTAGAGTAAGGGTTAGGGTTAGGATTCAGGTTAGGGTTGGGGTTAGGGTTAGCATCTTTTTTTTTTAACTTCATTATTAATCTCCACTTGTATGAACAATAACCAATGATAAAATGTTATCTAGCATGATTAGTGTTTTGGTTGAGGTTAGGGTTAGAGTAAGGGTTAGGGTTAGGATTCAGGTTAGGGTTGGGGTTAGGGTTAGCATCTTTTTTTTTTAACTTCATTATTAATCTCCACTTGTATGAACAATAACCAATGATAAAATGTTATCTAGCATGATTAGTGTTTTGGTTGAGGTTAGGGTTAGAGTAAGGGTTAGGGTTAGGATTCAGGTTAGGGTTAGGGTTAGGGTTAGCATCTTTTTTTTTAACTTCATTATTAATCTCCACTTGTATGAACAATAACCAATGATAAAATGTTATCTAGCGTGGTTAGTGTTTTAGTTGAGGTTAGGGTTAGAGTAAGGGTTAGGGTTAGGATTCAGGTTAGGGTTGGGGTTAGGGTTAGCATCTTTTTTTTTAACTTCATTATTAATCTCCACTTGTATGAACAATAAACAATGATAAAATGTTATCTAGCATGGTTAGTTTTTTGGTTGAGGTTAGGGTTAGAGTAAGGGTTAGGGTTAGGATTCAGGTTAGGGTTGGGGTTAGGGTTAGCATCTTTTTTTTTTTAACTTCATTATTAATCTCCACTTGTATGAACAATAACCAATGATAAAATGTTATCTAGCATGATTAGTGTTTTGGTTGAGGTTAGGGTTAGAGTAAGGGTTAGGGTTAGGATTCAGGTTAGGGTTGGGGTTAGGGTTAGCATCTTTTTTTTTTAACTTCATTATTAATCTCCACTTGTATGAACAATAACCAATGATAAAATGTTATCTAGCATGATTAGTGTTTTGGTTGAGGTTAGGGTTAGAGTAAGGGTTAGGGTTAGGATTCAGGTTAGGGTTGGGGTTAGGGTTAGCATCTTTTTTTTTTAACTTCATTATTAATCTCCACTTGTATGAACAATAACCAATGATAAAATGTTATCTAGCATGATTAGTGTTTTGGTTGAGGTTAGGGTTAGAGTAAGGGTTAGGGTTAGGATTCAGGTTAGGGTTGGGGTTAGGGTTAGCATCTTTTTTTTTTAACTTCATTATTAATCTCCACTTGTATGAACAATAACCAATGATAAAATGTTTTCTAGCATGATTAGTGTTTTGGTTGAGGTTAGGGTTAGAGTAAGGGTTAGGGTTAGGATTCAGGTTAGGGTTGGGGTTAGGGTTAGCATCTTTTTTTTTTAACTTCATTGTTAATCTCCACTTGTATGAACAATAACCAATGATAAAATGTTATCTAGCATGATTAGTGTTTTGGTTGAGGTTAGGGTTAGAGTAAGGGTTAGGGTTAGGATTCAGGTTAGGGTTAGGGTTAGGGTTAGCATCTTTTTTTTTTAACTTCATTATTAATCTCCACTTGTATGAACAATAACCAATGATAAAATGTTATCTAGCATGATTAGTGTTTTGGTTGAGGTTAGGGTTAGAGTAAGGGTTAGGGTTAGGATTCAGGTTAGGGTTGGGGTTAGGGTTAGCATCTTTTTTTTTTAACTTCATTATTAATCTCCACTTGTATGAACAATAACCAATGATAAAATGTTATCTAGCATGATTAGTGTTTTGGTTGAGGTTAGGGTTAGAGTAAGGGTTAGGGTTAGGATTCAGGTTAGGGTTGGGGTTAGGGTTAGCATCTTTTTTTTTTTAACTTCATTATTAATCTCCACTTGTATGAACAATAACCAATGATAAAATGTTATCTAGCATGATTAGTGTTTTGGTTGAGGTTAGGGTTAGAGTAAGGGTTAGGGTTAGGATTCAGGTTAGGGTTGGGGTTAGGGTTAGCATCTTTTTTTTTTAACTTCATTATTAATCTCCACTTGTATGAACAATAACCAATGATAAAATGTTATCTAGCATGATTAGTGTTTTGGTTGAGGTTAGGGTTAGAGTAAGGGTTAGGGTTAGGATTCAGGTTAGGGTTAGGGTTAGGGTTAGCATCTTTTTTTTTTAACTTCATTATTAATCTCCACTTGTATGAACAATAACCAATGATAAAATGTTATCTAGCATGATTAGTGTTTTGGTTGAGGTTAGGGTTAGAGTAAGGGTTAGGGTTAGGATTCAGGTTAGGGTTGGGGTTAGGGTTAGCATCTTTTTTTTTTAACTTCATTATTAATCTCCACTTGTATGAACAATAACCAATGATAAAATGTTATCTAGCATGATTAGTGTTTTGGTTGAGGTTAGGGTTAGAGTAAGGGTTAGGGTTAGGATTCAGGTTAGGGTTGGGGTTAGGGTTAGCATCTTTTTTTTTTAACTTCATTATTAATCTCCACTTGTATGAACAATAACCAATGATAAAATGTTATCTAGCATGATTAGTGTTTTGGTTGAGGTTAGGGTTAGAGTAAGGGTTAGGGTTAGGATTCAGGTTAGGGTTGGGGTTAGGGTTAGCATCTTTTTTTTTTAACTTCATTATTAATCTCCACTTGTATGAACAATAACCAATGATAAAATGTTATCTAGCATGATTAGTGTTTTGGTTGAGGTTAGGGTTAGAGTAAGGGTTAGGGTTAGGATTCAGGTTAGGGTTGGGGTTAGGGTTAGCATCTTTTTTTTTTTAACTTCATTATTAATCTCCACTTGTATGAACAATAACCAATGATAAAATGTTATCTAGCATGGTTAGTGTTTTGGTTGAGGTTAGGGTTAGAGTAAGGGTTAGGGTTAGGATTCAGGTTAGGGTTGGGGTTAGTGTTAGCATCTTTTTTTTGTAACTTCATTATTAATCTCCACTTGTATGAACAATAACCAATGATAAAATGTTATCTAGCATGATTAGTGTTTTGGTTGAGGTTAGGGTTAGAGTAAGGGTTAGGGTTAGGATTCAGGTTAGGGTTGGGGTTAGGGTTAGCATCTTTTTTTTTTAACTTCATTATTAATCTCCACTTGTATGAACAATAACCAATGATAAAATGTTATCTAGCATGGTTAGTGTTTTGGTTGAGGTTAGGGTTAGAGTAAGGGTTAGGGTTAGGATTCAGGTTAGGGTTGGGGGTAGGGTTAGCATCTTTTTTTTTTTACTTCATTATTATCTCCACTTGTATGAACAATAACCAATGATAAAATGTTATCTAGCATGATTAGTGTTTTGGTTGAGGTTAGGGTTAGAGTAAGGGTTAGGGTTAGGATTCAGGTTAGGGTTGGGGTTAGGGTTAGCATCTTTTTTTTTTAACTTCATTATTAATCTCCACTTGTATGAACAATACCACATGATAAAACTGTATCAAGCATGATTAGTGTTTCGGTTGAGGTTAGGGTTAGAGTAAGGGTTAGGGTTAGGATTCAGGTTAGGGTTGGGGTTAGGGTTAGCATCTTTTTTTTTTAACTTCATTATTAATCTCCACTTGTATGAACAATAACCAATGATAAAATGTTATCTAGCATTATTAGTGTTTTGGTTGAGGTTAGGGTTAGAGTAAGGGTTAGGGTTAGGATTCAGGTTAGGGTTGGGGTTAGGGTTAGCATCTTTTTTTTTTAACTTCATTATTAATCTCCACTTGTATGAACAATAACCAATGATAAAATGTTATCTAGCATGATTAGTGTTTTGGTTGAGGTTAGGGTTAGAGTAAGGGTTAGGGTTAGGATTCAGGTTAGGGTTGGGGTTAGGGTTAGCATCTTTTTTTTTTAACTTCATTATTAATCTCCACTTGTATGAACAATAACCAATGATAAAATGTTATCTAGCATGGTTAGTGTTTTGGTTGAGGTTAGGGTTAGAGTAAGGGTTAGGGTTAGGATTCAGGTTAGGGTTGGGGTTAGGGTTAGCATCTTTTTTTTTTAACTTCATTATTAATTTCCACTTGTATGAACAATAACCAATGATAAAATGTTATCTAGCATGGTTAGTGTTTTGGTTGAGGTTAGGGTTAGAGTAAGGGTTAGGGTTAGGATTCAGGTTAGGGTTGGGGTTAGGGTTAGCATCTTTTTTTTTTAACTTCATTATTAATCTCCACTTGTATGAACAATACCACATGATAAAACTGTATCAAGCATGATTAGTGTTTTGGTTGAGGTTAGGGTTAGAGTAAGGGTTAGGGTTAGGATTCAGGTTAGGGTTGGGGTTAGGGTTAGCATCTTTTTTTTGTAACTTCATTATTAATCTCCACTTGTATGAACAATAACCAATGATAAAATGTTATCTAGCATGATTAGTGTTTTGGTTGAGGTTAGGGTTAGAGTAAGGGTTAGGGTTAGGATTCAGGTTAGGGTTGGGGTTAGGGTTAGCATCTTTTTTTTTTTAACTTCATTATTAATCTCCACTTGTATGAACAATAACCAATGATAAAATGTTATCTAGCATGGTTAGTGTTTTGGTTGAGGTTAGGGTTAGAGTAATGGTTAGGGTTAGGATTCAGGTTAGGGTTGGGGTTAGGGTTAGCATCTTTTTTTTTTAACTTCATTATTAATCTCAACTTGTATGAACAATAACCAATGATAAAATGTTATCTAGCATGATTAGTGTTTTGGTTGAGGTTAGGGTTAGAGTAAGGGTTAGGGTTAGGATTCAGGTTAGGGTTGGGGTTAGGGTTAGCATCTTTTTTTTTAACTTCATTATTAATCTCCACTTGTATGAACAATAACCAATGATAAAATGTTATCTAGCATGGTTAGTGTTTTGGTTGAGGTTAGGGTTAGAGTAAGGGTTAGGGTTAGGATTCAGGTTAGGGTTGGGGTTAGGGTTAGCATCTTTTTTTTTTAACTTCATTATTAATCTCCACTTGTATGAACAATAACCAATCATAAAATGTTATCAAGCATGATTAGTGTTTTGGTTGAGGTTAGGGTTAGAGTAAGGGTTAGGGTTAGGATTCAGGTTAGGGTTGGGGTTAGGGTTAGCATCTTTTTTTTTTTACTTCATTATTAATCTCCACTTGTATGAACAATAACCAATGATAAAATGTTATCTAGCATGGTTAGTGTTTTGGTTGAGGTTAGGGTTAGAGTAAGGGTTAGGGTTAGGATTCAGGTTAGGGTTGGGGTTAGGGTTAGCATCTTTTTTTTTTAACTTCATTATTAATTTCCACTTGTATGAACAAAAACCAATGATAAAATGTTATCTAGCATGGTTAGTGTTTTGGTTGAGGTTAGGGTAAGAGTAAGGGTTAGGGTTAGGATTCAGGTTAGGGTTGGGGTTAGGGGAAGCATCTTTTTTTTTAACTTCATTATTATTCTCCACTTGTATGAACAATAACCAATGATAAAATGTTATCTAGCATGATTAGTGTTTTGGTTGAGGTTAGGGTTAGAGTAAGGGTTAGGGTTAGGATTCAGGTTAGGGTTGGGGTTAGGGTTAGCATCTTTTTTTTTTAACTTCATTATTAATCTCCACTTGTATGAACAATAACCAATGATAAAATGTTATCTAGCATGGTTAATGTTTTGGTTGAGGTTAGGGTTAGAGTAAGGGTTAGGGTTAGGATTCAGGTTAGGGTTGGGGTTAGGGTTAGCATCTTTTTTTTTTAACTTCATTATTAATCTCCACTTGTATGAACAATACCACATGATAAAACTGTATCAAGCATGATTAGTGTTTTGGTTGAGGTTAGGGTTAGAGTAAGGGTTAGGGTTAGGATTCAGGTTAGGGTTGGGGTTAGGGTGAGCATCTTTTTTTTGTAACTTCATTATTAATCTCTACTTGTATGAACAATAACCAATGATAAAATGTTATCTAGCATGATTAGTGTTTTGGTTGAGGTTAGGGTTAGAGTAAGGGTTAGGGTTAGGATTCAGGTTAGGGTTGGGGTTAGGGTTAGCATCTTTTTTTTTTAACTTCATTATTAATCTCCACTTGTATGAACAATAACCAATGATAAAATGTTATCTAGCATGGTTAGTGTTTTGGTTGAGGTTAGGGTTAGAGTAAGGGTTAGGGTTAGGAGTCAGGTTAGGGTTGGGGTTAGGGTTAGCATCTTTTTTTTTTAACTTCATTATTAATCTCCACTTGTATGAACAATAACCAATGATAAAATGTTATCTAGCATGATTAGTGTTTTGGTTGAGGTAAGGGTTAGAGTAAGGGTTAGGGTTAGGATTCAGGTTAGGGTTGGGGTTAGGGTTAGCATCTTTTTTTTTTAACTTCATTATTAATCTCCACTTGTATGAACAATAACCAATGATAAAATGTTATCTAGCATGATTAGTGTTTTGGTTGAGGTTAGGGTTAGAGTAAGGGTTAGGGTTAGGATTCAGGTTAGGGTTGGGGTTAGGGTTAGCATCTTTTTTTTTTTAACTTCATTATTAATCTCCACTTGTATGAACAATAACCAATGATAAAATGTTATCTAGCATGATTAGTGTTTTGGTTGAGGTTAGGGTTAGAGTAAGGGTTAGGGTTAGGATTCAGGTTAGGGTTGGGGTTAGGGTTAGCATCTTTTTTTTTAACTTCATTATTAATCTCCACTTGTATGAACAATAACCAATGATAAAATGTTATCTAGCATGATTAGTGTTTTGGTTGAGGTTAGGGTTAGAGTAAGGGTTAGGGTTAGGATTCAGGTTAGGGTTGGGGTTAGGGTTAGCATCTTTTTTTTTAACTTCATTATTAATCTCCACTTGTATGAAGAATAACCAATGATAAAACTGTATCAAGCATGATTAATTTTTTGGTTGAGGTTAGGGTTAGAGTAAGGGTTAGGGTTAGGATTCAGGTTAGGGTTGGGGTTAGGGTTAGCATCTTTTTTTTTTAACTTCATTATTAATCTCCACTTGTATGAACAATAACCAATGATAAAATGTTATCTAGCATGGTTAGTGTTTTGGTTGAGGTTAGGGTTAGAGTAAGGGTTAGGGTTAGGATTCAGGTTAGGGTTGGGGTTAGGGTTAGCATCTTTTTTTTAACTTCATTATTAATCTCCACTTGTATGAACAATAACCAATGATAAAATGTTATCTAGCATGGTTAGTGTTTTGGTTGAGGTTAGGGTTAGAGTAAGGGTTAGGGTTAGGATTCAGGTTAGGGTTGGGGTTAGGGTTAGCATCTTTTTTTTTTTAACTTCATTATTAATCTCCACTTGTATGAACAATAACCAATGATAAAATGTTATCTAGCATGATTAGTGTTTTGGTTGAGGTTAGGGTTAGAGTAATGGTTAGGGTTAGGATTCAGGTTAGGGTTGGGGTTAGGGTTAGCATCTTTTTTTTTTTAACTTCATTATTAATCTCCACTTGTATGAACAATACCACATGATAAAATGTTATCTAGCATGGTTAGTGTTTTTGTTGAGGTTAGGGTTAGAGTAAGGGTTAGGGTTAGGATTCAGGTGAGGGTTGGGGTTAGGGTTAGCATCTTTTTTTTAAACTACATTATTAATCTCCACTTGTATGAACAATAACCAATGATAAAATGTTATCTAGCATGGTTAGTGTTTTGGTTGAGGTTAGGGTTAGAGTAAGGGTTAGGGTTAGGATTCAGGTTAGGGTTGGGGTTAGGGTTAGCATCTTTTTTTTTTAACTTCATTATTAATCTCCACTTGTATGAACAATAACCAATGATAAAATGTTATCTAGCATGATTAGTGTTTTGGTTGAGGTTAGGGTTAGAGTAAGGGTTAGGGTTAGGATTCAGGTTAGGGTTGGGGTTAGGGTTAGCATTTTATTTTTTAACTTCATTATTAATCTCCACTTGTATGAACAATAACCAATGATAAAATGTTATCTAGCATGATTAGTGTTTTGGTTGAGGTTAGGGTTAGAGTAAGGGTTAGGGTTAGGATTCAGGTTAGGGTTGGGGTTAGGGTTAGCATCTTTTTTTTTAACTTCATTATTAATCTCCACTTGTATGAACAATAACCAATGATAAAATGTTATCTAGCATGGTTAGTGTTTTGGTTGAGGTTAGGGTTAGAGTAAGGGTTAGGGTTAGGATTCAGGTTAGGGTTGGGGTTAGGGTTAGCAACTTGTTTTTTTAACTTCATTAATTATCTCCACTTGTATGAACAATAACCAATGATACAATGTTATCTAGCATGATTAGTGTTTTGGTTGAGGTTAGGGTTAGAGTAAGGGTTAGGGTTAGGATTCAGGTTAGGGTTGGGGTTAGGGTTAGCATCTTTTTTTTTTAACTTCATTATTAATCTCCACTTGTATGAACAATAACCAATGATAAAATGTTATCTAGCATGATTAGTGTTTTGGTTGAGGTTAGGGTTAGAGTAAGGGTTAGGGTTAGGATTCAGGTTAGGGTTGGGGTTAGGGTTAGCATCTTTTTTTTTAACTTCATTATTAATCTCCACTTGTATGAACAATAACCAATGATAAAATGTTATCTAGCATGGTTAGTGTTTTGGTTGAGGTTAGGGTTAGAGTAAGGGTTAGGGTTAGGATTCAGGTTAGGGTTGGGGTTAGGGTTAGCATGTTTTTTTTTTAACTTCATTGTTAATCTCCACTTGTATGAACAATAACCAATGATAAAATGTTATCTAGCATGATTAGTGTTTTGGTTGAGGTTAGGGTTAGAGTAAGGGTTAGGGTTAGGATTCAGGTTAGGGTTGGGGTTAGGGTTAGCATCTTTTTTTTTTAACTTCATTATTAATCTCCACTTGTATGAACAATAACCAATGATAAAATGTTATCTAGCATGGTTAGTGTTTTGGTTGAGGTTAGGGTTAGAGTAAGGGTTAGGGTTAGGATTCAGGTTAGGGTTGGGGTTAGGGTTAGCATCTTTTTTTTTAACTTCATTATTAATCTCCACTTGTATGAAGAATAACCAATGATAAAACTGTATCAAGCATGATTAGTTTTTTGGTTGAGGTTAGGGTTAGAGTAAGGGTTAGGGTTAGGATTCAGGTTAGGGTTGGGGTTAGGGTTAGCATCTTTTTTTTTTAACTTCATTATTAATCTCCACTTGTATGAACAATAACCAATGATAAAATGTTATCTAGCATGGTTAGTGTTTTGGTTGAGGTTAGGGTTAGAGTAAGGGTTAGGGTTAGGATTCAGGTTAGGGTTGGGGTTAGGGTTAGCATCTTTTTTTTAACTTCATTATTAATCTCCACTTGTATGAACAATAACCAATGATAAAATGTTATCTAGCATGGTTAGTGTTTTGGTTGAGGTTAGGGTTAGAGTAAGGGTTAGGGTTAGGATTCAGGTTAGGGTTGGGGTTAGGGTTAGCATCTTTTTTTTTTTAACTTCATTATTAATCTCCACTTGTATGAACAATAACCAATGATAAAATGTTATCTAGCATGATTAGTGTTTTTGTTGAGGTTAGGGTTAGAGTAAGGGTTAGGGTTAGGATTCAGGTTAGGGTTGGGGTTAGGGTTAGCATCTTTTTTTTTTTAACTTCATTATTAATCTCCACTTGTATGAACAATACCACATGATAAAATGTTATCTAGCATGGTTAGTGTTTTGGTTGAGGTTAGGGTTAGAGTAAGGGTTAGGGTTAGGATTCAGGTGAGGGTTGGGGTTAGGGTTAGCATCTTTTTTTTAAACTACATTATTAATCTCCACTTGTATGAACAATAACCAATGATAAAATGTTATCTAGCATGGTTAGTGTTTTGGTTGAGGTTAGGGTTAGAGTAAGGGTTAGGGTTAGGATTCAGGTTAGGGTTGGGGTTAGGGTTAGCATCTTTTTTTTTTAACTTCATTATTAATCTCCACTTGTATGAACAATAACCAATGATAAAATGTTATCTAGCATGATTAGTGTTTTGGTTGAGGTTAGGGTTAGAGTAAGGGTTAGGGTTAGGATTCAGGTTAGGGTTGGGGTTAGGGTTAGCATTTTATTTTTTAACTTCATTATTAATCTCCACTTGTATGAACAATAACCAATGATAAAATGTTATCTAGCATGATTAGTGTTTTGGTTGAGGTTAGGGTTAGAGTAAGGGTTAGGGTTAGGATTCAGGTTAGGGTTGGGGTTAGGGTTAGCATCTTTTTTTTTAACTTCATTATTAATCTCCACTTGTATGAACAATAACCAATCATAAAATGTTATCTAGCATGGTTAGTGTTTTGGTTGAGGTTAGGGTTAGAGTAAGGGTTAGGGTTAGGATTCAGGTTAGGGTTGGGGTTAGGGTTAGCAACTTGTTTTTTTAACTTCATTATTAATCTCCACTTGTATGAACAATAACCAATGATAAAATGTTATCTAGCATGATTAGTGTTTTGGTTGAGGTTAGGGTTAGAGTAAGGGTTAGGGTTAGGATTCAGGTTAGGGTTGGGGTTAGGGTTAGCATCTTTTTTTTTTAACTTCATTATTAATCTCCACTTGTATGAACAATAACCAATGATAAAATGTTATCTAGCATGATTAGTGTTTTGGTTGAGGTTAGGGTTAGAGTAAGGGTTAGGGTTAGGATTCAGGTTAGGGTTGGGGTTAGGGTTAGCATCTTTTTTTTTAACTTCATTATTAATCTCCACTTGTATGAACAATAACCAATGATAAAATGTTATCTAGCATGGTTAGTGTTTTGGTTGAGGTTAGGGTTAGAGTAAGGGTTAGGGTTAGGATTCAGGTTAGGGTTGGGGTTAGGCTTAGCATGTTTTTTTTTTAACTTCATTGTTAATCTCCACTTGTATGAACAATAACCAATGATAAAATGTTATCTAGCATGATTAGTGTTTTGGTTGAGGTTAGGGTTAGAGTAAGGGTAAGGGTTAGGATTCAGGTTAGGGTTGGGGTTAGGGTTAGCATCTTTTTTTTTTAACTTCATTATTAATCTCCACTTGTATGAACAATAACCAATGATAAAATGTTATCTAGCATGGTTAGTGTTTTGGTTGAGGTTAGGGTTAGAGTAAGGGTTAGGGTTAGGATTCAGGTTAGGGTTGGGGTTAGGGTTAGCATCTTTTTTTTTAACTTCATTAATTATCTCCACTTGTATGAAGAATAACCAATGATAAAACTGTATCAAGCATGATTAGTTTTTTGGTTGAGGTTAGGGTTAGAGTAAGGGTTAGGGTTAGGATTCAGGTTAGGGTTGGGGTTAGGGTTAGCATCTTTTTTTTTTAACTTCATTATTAATCTCCACTTGTATGAACAATAACCAATGATAAAATGTTATCTAGCATGGTTAGTGTTTTGGTTGAGGTTAGGGTTAGAGTAAGGGTTAGGGTTAGGATTCAGGTTAGGGTTGGGGTTAGGGTTAGCATCTTTTTTTTAACTTCATTATTAATCTCCACTTGTATGAACAATAACCAATGATAAAATGTTATCTAGCATGGTTAGTGTTTTGGTTGAGGTTAGGGTTAGAGTAAGGGTTAGGGTTAGGATTCAGGTTAGGGTTGGGGTTAGGGTTAGCATCTTTTTTTTTTTAACTTCATTATTAATCTCCACTTGTATGAACAATAACCAATGATAAAATGTTATCTAGCATGATTAGTGTTTTGGTTGAGGTTAGGGTTAGAGTAAGGGTTAGGGTTAGGATTCAGGTTAGGGTTGGGGTTAGGGTTAGCATCTTTTTTTTTTTAACTTCATTATTAATCTCCACTTGTATGAACAATACCACATGATAAAATGTTATCTAGCATGGTTAGTGTTTTGGTTGAGGTTAGGGTTAGAGTAAGGGTTAGGGTTAGGATTCAGGTGAGGGATGGGGTTAGGGTTAGCATCTTTTTTTTAAACTACATTATTAATCTCCACTTGTATGAACAATAACCAATGATAAAATGTTATCTAGCATGGTTAGTGTTTTGGTTGAGGTTAGGGTTAGAGTAAGGGTTAGGGTTAGGATTCAGGTTAGGGTTGGGGTTAGGGTTAGCATCTTTTTTTTTTAACTTCATTATTAATCTCCACTTGTATGAACAATAACCAATGATAAAATGTTATCTAGCATGATTAGTGTTTTGGTTGAGGTTAGGGTTAGAGTAAGGGTTAGGGTTAGGATTCAGGTTAGGGTTGGGGTTAGGGTTAGCATTTTTTTTTTTAACTTCATTATTAATCTCCACTTGTATGAACAATAACCAATGATAAAATGTTATCTAGCATGATTAGTGTTTTGGTTGAGGTTAGGGTTAGAGTAAGGGTTAGGGTTAGGATTCAGGTTAGGGTTGGGGTTAGGGTTAGCATCTTTTTTTTTAACTTCATTATTAATCTCCACTTGTATGAACAATAACCAATGATAAAATGTTATCTAGCATGGTTAGTGTTTTGGTTGAGGTTAGGGTTAGAGTAAGGGTTAGGGTTAGGATTCAGGTTAGGGTTGGGGTTAGGGTTAGCAACTTGTTTTTTTAACTTCATTATTAATCTCCACTTGTATGAACAATAACCAATGATAAAATGTTATCTAGCATGATTAGTGTTTTGGTTGAGGTTAGGGTTAGAGTAAGGGTTAGGGTTAGGATTCAGGTTAGGGTTGGGGTTAGGGTTAGCATCTTTTTTTTTTAACTTCATTATTAATCTCCACTTGTATGAACAATAACCAATGATAAAATGTTATCTAGCATGATTAGTGTTTGGTTGAGGTTAGGGTTAGAGTAAGGGTTAGGGTTAGGATTCAGGTTAGGGTTGGGGTTAGGGTTAGCATCTTTTTTTTTAACTTCATTATTAATCTCCACTTGTATGAACAATAACCAATGATAAAATGTTATCTAGCATGGTTAGTGTTTTGGTTGAGGTTAGGGTTAGAGTAAGGGTTAGGGTTAGGATTCAGGTTAGGGTTGGGGTTAGGGTTAGCATGTTTTTTTTTTAACTTCATTGTTAATCTCCACTTGTATGAACAATAACCAATGATAAAATGTTATCTAGCATGATTAGTGTTTTGGTTGAGGTTAGGGTTAGAGTAAGGGTTAGGGTTAGGATTCAGGTTAGGGTTGGGGTTAGGGTTAGCATCTTTTTTTTTTTACTTCATTATTAATCTCCACTTGTATTAACAATAACCAATGATAAAATGTTATCTAGCATGGTTAGTGTTTTGGTTGAGGTTAGGGTTAGAGTAAGGGTTAGGGTTAGGATTCAGGTTAGGGTTGGGGTTAGGGTTAGCATCTTTTTTTTTTAACTTCATTATTAATTTCCACTTGTATGAACAATAACCAATGATCAAATGTTATCTAGCATGATTAGTGTTTTGGTTGAGGTTAGGGTTAGAGTAAGGGTTAGGGTTAGGATTCAGGTTAGGGTTGGGGTTAGGGGTAGCATCTTTTTTTTTTAACTTCATTATTAATCTCCACTTGTATGAACAATAACCAATGATAAAATGTTATCTAGCATAATTAGTGTTTTGGTTGAGGTTAGGGTTAGAGTAAGGGTTAGGGTTAGGATTCAGGTTAGGGTTGAGGTTAGGGTTAGCATCTTTTTTTTTTAACTTCATTATTAATCTCCACTTGTATGAACAATAACCAATGATAAAATGTTATCTAGCATGGTTAGTGTTTTGGTTGAGGTTAGGGTTAGAGTAAGGGTTAGGGTTAGGATTCAGGTTAGGGTTGGGGTTAGGGTTAGCATGTTTTTTTTTTAACTTCTTTATTAATCTCCACTTGTATGAACAATAACCAATGATAAAATGTTATCTAGCATGATTAGTGTTTTGGTTGAGGTTAGGGTTAGAGTAAGGGTTAGGGTTAGGATTCAGGTTAGGGTTGGGGTTAGGGTTAGCATCTTTTTTTTTTAACTTCATTATTAATCTCCACTTGTATGAACAATAACCAATGATAAAATGTTATCTAGCATGGTTAGTGTTTTGGTTGAGGTTAGGGTTAGAGTAAGGGTTAGGGTTAGGATTCAGGTTAGGGTTGGGGTTAGGGTTAGCATCTTTTTTTTTTAACTTCATTATTAATTTCCACTTGTATGAACAATAACCAATGATAAAATGTTATCTAGCATGGTTAGTGTTTTGGTTGAGGTTAGGGTAAGAGTAAGGGTTAGGGTTAGGATTCAGGTTAGGGTTGGGGTTAGGGGTAGCATCTTTTTTTTTTAACTTCATTATTAATCTCCACTTGTATGAACAATAACCAATGATAAAATGTTATCTAGCATAATTAGTGTATTGGTTGAGGTTAGGGTTAGAGTAAGGGTTAGGGTTAGGATTCAGGTTAGGGTTGAGGTTAGGGTTAGCATCTTTTTTTTTTAACTTCATTATTAATCTCCACTTGTATGAACAATAACCAATGATAAAATGTTATCTAGCATGGTTAGTGTTTTGGTTGAGGTTAGGGTTAGAGTAAGGGTTAGGGTTAGGATTCAGGTTAGGGTTGGGGTTAGGGTTAGCATCTTTTTTTTTTACTTCATTATTAATCTCCACTTGTATGAACAATACCACATGATAAAACTGTATCAAGCATGATTAGTGTTTTGGTTGAGGTTAGGGTTAGAGTAAGGGTTAGGGTTAGGATTCAGGTTAGGGTTGGGGTTAGGGTTAGCATCTTTTTTTTTGTAACTTCATTATTAATCTCCACTTGTATGAACAATAACCAATGATAAAATGTTATCTAGCATGATTAGTGTTTTGGTTGAGGTTAGGGTTAGAGTAAGGGTTAGGGTTAGGATTCAGGTTAGGGTTGGGGTTAGGGTTAGCATCTTTTTTTTTAACTTCATTATTAATCTCCACTTGTATGAACAATAACCAATGATAAAATGTTATCTAGCATGGTTAGTGTTTTGGTTGAGGTTAGGGTTAGAGTAAGGGTTAGGGTTAGGATTCAGGTTAGGGTTGGGGTTAGGGTTAGCATGTTTTTTTTTTAACTTCATTGTTAATCTCCACTTGTATGAACAATAACCAATGATAAAATGTTATCTAGCATGATTAGTGTTTTGGTTGAGGTTAGGGTTAGAGTAAGGGTTAGGGTTAGGATTCAGGTTAGGGTTGGGGTTAGGGTTAGCATCTTTTTTTTTTAACTTCATTATTAATCTCCACTTGTATGAACAATAACCAATGATAAAATGTTATCTAGCATGGTTAGTGTTTTGGTTGAGGTTAGGGTTAGAGTAAGGGTTAGGGTTAGGATTCAGGTTAGGGTTGGGGTTAGGGTTAGCATCTTTTTTTTTTAACTTCATTATTAATTTCCACTTGTATGAACAATAACCAATGATCAAATGTTATCTAGCATGATTAGTGTTTTGGTTGAGGTTAGGGTTAGAGTAAGGGTTAGGGTTAGGATTCAGGTTAGGGTTGGGGTTAGGGGTAGCATCTTTTTTTTTTAACTTCATTATTAATCTCCACTTGTATGAACAATAACCAATGATAAAATGTTATCTAGCATAATTAGTGTTTTGGTTGAGGTTAGGGTTAGAGTAAGGGTTAGGGTTAGGATTCAGGTTAGGGTTGAGGTTAGGGTTAGCATCTTTTTTTTTAACTTCATTATTAATCTCCACTTGTATGAACAATAACCAATGATAAAATGTTATCTAGCATGGTTAGTGTTTTGGTTGAGGTTAGGGTTAGAGTAAGGGTTAGGGTTAGGATTCAGGTTAGGGTTGGGGTTAGGGTTAGCATGTTTTTTTTTTAACTTCTTTATTAATCTCCACTTGTATGAACAATAACCAATGATAAAATGTTATCTAGCATGATTAGTGTTTTGGTTGAGGTTAGGGTTAGAGTAAGGGTTAGGGTTAGGATTCAGGTTAGGGTTGGGGTTAGGGTTAGCATCTTTTTTTTTTAACTTCTTTATTAATCTCCACTTGTATGAACAATAACCAATGATAAAATGTTATCTAGCATGGTTAGTGTTTTGGTTGAGGTTAGGGTTAGAGTAAGGGTTAGGGTTAGGATTCAGGTTAGGGTTGGGGTTAGGGTTAGCATCTTTTTTTTTTAACTTCATTATTAATTTCCACTTGTATGAACAATAACCAATGATAAAATGTTATCTAGCATGGTTAGTGTTTTGGTTGAGGTTAGGGTAAGAGTAAGGGTTAGGGTTAGGATTCAGGTTAGGGTTGGGGTTAGGGGTAGCATCTTTTTTTTTTAACTTCATTATTAATCTCCACTTGTATGAACAATAACCAATGATAAAATGTTATCTAGCATAATTAGTGTTTTGGTTGAGGTTAGGGTTAGAGTAAGGGTTAGGGTTAGGATTCAGGTTAGGGTTGAGGTTAGGGTTAGCATCTTTTTTTTTTAACTTCTTTATTAATCTCCACTTGTATAAACAATAACCAATGATAAAATGTTATCTAGAATGGTTAGTGTTTTGGTTGAGGTTAGGGTTAGAGTAAGGGTTAGGGTTAGGATTCAGGTTAGGGTTGGGGTTAGGGTTAGCATCTTTTTTTTTTAACTTCATTATTAATCTCCACTTGTATGAACAATACCACATGATAAAACTGTATCAAGCATGATTAGTGTTTTGGTTGAGGTTAGGGTTAGAGTAAGGGTTAGGGTTAGGATTCAGGTTAGGGTTGGGGTTAGGGTTAGCATCTTTTTTTTGTAACTTCATTATTAATCTCCACTTGTATGAACAATAACCAATGATAAAATGTTATCTAGCATGATTAGTGTTTTGGTTGAGGTTAGGGTTTGAGTAAGGGCTAGGGTTAGGATTCAGGTTAGGGTTGGAGTTAGGGTTAGCATCTTTTTTTTTTAACTTCATTATTAATCTCCACTTGTATGAACAATACCACATGATAAAGTGTTATCTAGCATGGTTAGTGTTTTGGTTGAGGTTAGGGTTAGAGTAAGGGTTAGGGTTAGGATTCAGGTTAGGGTTGGGGTTAGGGTTAGCATCTTTTTTTTTTTAACTTCATTATTAATCTCCACTTGTATGAACAATAACCAATGATAAAATGTTATCTAGCATGATTAGTGTTTTGGTTGAGGTTAGGGTTAGAGTAAGGGTTAGGGTTAGGATTCAGGTTAGGGTTGGGGTTAGGGTTAGCAACTTGTTTTTTTTAACTTCATTATTAATCTCCACTTGTATGAACAATAACCAATGATAAAATGTTATCTAGCATGATTAGTGTTTTGGTTGAGGTTAGGGTTAGAGTAAGGGCTAGGGTTAGGATTCAGGTTAGGGTTGGGGTTAGGGTTAGCATCTTTTTTTTTTAACTTCATTATTAATCTCCACTTGTATGAACAATAACCAATGATAAAATGTTATCTAGCATGATTAGTGTTTTGGTTGAGGTTAGGGTTAGAGTAAGGGTTAGGGTTAGGATTCAGGTTAGGGTTGGGGTTAGGGTTAGCATCTTTTTTTTGTAACTTCATTATTAATCTCCACTTGTATGAACAATAACCAATGATAAAATGTTATCTAGCATGGTTAGTGTTTTGGTTGAGGTTAGGGTTAGAGTAAGGGTTAGGGTTAGGATTCAGGTTAGGGTTGGGGTTAGGGTTAGCATCTTTTTTTTTTAACTTCATTGTTAATCTCCACTTGTATGAACAATAACCAATGATAAAATGTTATCTAGAATGATTAGTGTTTTGGTTGAGGTTAGGGTTAGAGTAAGGGTTAGGGTTAGGATTCAGGTTAGGGTTGGGGTTAGGGTTAGCATCTTTTTTTTTTAACTTCATTATTAATCTCCACTTGTATGAACAATAACCAATGATAAAATGTTATCTAGCATGGTTAGTGTTTTGGTTGAGGTTAGGGTTAGAGTAAGGGTTAGGGTTAGGATTCAGGTTAGGGTTGGGGTTAGGGTTAGCATCTTTTTTTTTTAACTTCATTATTAATTTCCACTTGTATGAACAATAACCAATGATAAAATGTTATCTAGCATGATTAGTGTTTTGGTTGAGGTTAGGGTTAGAGTAAGGGTTAGGGTTAGGATTCAGGTTAGGGTTGGGGTTAGGGTTAGCATCTTTTTTTTTTAACTTCATTATTAATCTCCACTTGTATGAACAATAACCAATGATAAAATGTTATCTAGCATGGTTAGTGTTTTGGTTGAGGTTAGGGTTAGAGTAAGGGTTAGGGTTAGGATTCAGGTTAGGGTTGGGGTTAGGGTTAGCATCTTTTTTTTTTAACTTCATTATTAATTTCCACTTGTATGAACAATAACCAATGATAAAATGTTATCTAGCATGGTTAGTGTTTTGGTTGAGGTTAGGGTAAGAGTAAGGGTTAGGGTTAGGATTCAGGTTAGGGTTGGGGTTAGGGGTAGCATCTTTTTTTTTTAACTTCATTATTAATCTCCACTTGTATGAACAATAACCAATGATAAAATGTTATCTAGCATAATTAGTGTTTTGGTTGAGGTTAGGGTTAGAGTAAGGGTTAGGGTTAGGATTCAGGTTAGGGTTGAGGTTAGGGTTAGCATCTTTTTTTTTTAACTTCATTATTAATCTCCACTTGTATGAACAATAACCAATGATAAAATGTTATCTAGCATGGTTAGTGTTTTGGTTGAGGTTAGGGTTAGAGTAAGGGTTAGGGTTAGGATTCAGGTTAGGGTTGGGGTTAGGGTTAGCATCTTTTTTTTTTAACTTCATTATTAATCTCCACTTGTATGAACAATACCACATGATAAAACTGTATCAAGCATGATTAGTGTTTTGGTTGAGGTTAGGGTTAGAGTAAGGGTTAGGGTTAGGATTCAGGTAAGGGTTGGGGTTAGGGTTAGCATCTTTTTTTTGTAACTTCATTATTAATCTCCACTTGTATGAACAATAACCAATGAGAAAATGTTATCTAGCATGATTAGTGTTTTGGTTGAGGTTAGGGTTAGAGTAAGGGCTAGGGTTAGGATTCAGGTTAGGGTTGGAGTTAGGGTTAGCATCTTTTTTTTTTAACTTCATTATTAATCTCCACTTGTATGAACAATACCACATGATAAAGTGTTATCTGGCATGGTTAGTGTTTTGGTTGAGGTTAGGGTTAGAGTAAGGGTTAGGGTTAGGATTCAGGTTAGGGTTGGGGTTAGGGTTAGCAACTTGTTTTTTTAACTTCATTATTAATCTCCACTTGTATGAACAATAACCAATGATAAAATGTTATCTAGCATGATTAGTGTTTTGGTTGAGGTTAGGGTTAGAGTAAGGGTTAGGGTTAGGATTCAGGTTAGGGTTGGGGTTAGGGTTAGCATCTTTTTTTTTTAACTTCATTATTAATCTCCACTTGTATGAACAATAACCAATGATAAAATGTTATCTAGCATGATTAGTGTTTTGGTTGAGGTTAGGGTTAGAGTAAGGGTTAGGGTTAGGATTCAGGTTAGGGTTGGGGTTAGGGTTAGCATCTTTTTTTTTAACTTCATTATTAATCTCCACTTGTATGAACAATAACCAATGATAAAATGTTATCTAGCATGATTAGTGTTTTGGTTGAGGTTAGGGTTAGAGTAAGGGTTAGGGTTAGGATTCAGGTTAGGGTTGGGGTTAGGGTTAGCATCTTTTTTTTTTAACTTCATTATTAATCTCCACTTGTATGAACAATAACCAATGATAAAATGTTATCTAGCATGATTAGTGCTTTGGTTGAGGTTAGGGTTAGAGTAAGGGTTAGGGTTAGGATTCAGGTTAGGGTTGGGGTTAGGGTTAGCATCTTTTTTTTTACTTCATTATTAATCTCCACTTGTATGAACAATAACCAATGATAAAATGTTATCTAGCATGGTTAGTGTTTTGGTTGAGGTTAGGGTTAGAGTAAGGGTTAGGGTTAGGATTCAGGTTAGGGTTGGGGTTAGGGTTAGCATTTTTTTTTTCTTAACTTCATTATTAATCTCCACTTGTATGAACAATAACCAATGATAAAATGTTATCTAGCATGATTAGTGTTTTGGTTGAGGTTAGGGTTAGAGTAAGGGTTAGGGTTAGGATTCAGGTTAGGGTTGGGGTTAGGGTTAGCATCTTTTTTTTTTAACTTCATTATTAATCTCCACTGGTATGAACAATAACCAATGATAAAATGTTATCTAGCATGATTAGTGTTTTGGTTGAGGTTAGGGTTAGAGTAAGGGTTAGGGTTAGGATTCAGGTTAGGGTTGGGGTTAGGGTTAGCATCTTTTTTTTTTAACTTCATTATTAATCTCCACTTGTATGAACAATAACCAATGATAAAATGTTATCTAGCATGATTTGTGTTTTGGTTGAGGTTAGGGTTAGAGTAAGGGTAAGGGTTAGGATTCAGGTTAGGGTTGGGGGTAGGGTTAGCATCTTTTTTTTTAACTTCATTATAAATCTCCACTTGTATGAACAATACCACATGATAAAACTGTATCAAGCATGATTAGTGTTTTGGTTGAGGTTAGGGTTAGAGTAAGGGTTAGGGTTAGGATTCAGGTTAGAGTTGGGGTTAGGGTTAGCATCTTTTTTTTTTAACTTCATTATTAATCTCCACTTGTATGAACAATAACCAATGATAAAATGTTATCTAGCATGGTTAGTGTTTTGGTTGAGGTTAGGGTTAGAGTAAGGGTTAGGGTTAGGATTCAGGTTAGGGTTGGGGTTAGGGTTAGCATCTTTTTTTTTTAACTTCATTATTAATCTCCACTTGTATGAACAATACCACATTATAAAACTGTATCAAGCATGATTAGTGTTTTGGTTGAGGTGAAGGTTAGAGAAAGGGTTAGGGTTAGGATTCAGGTTAGGGTTGGGGTTAGGGTTAGCATTTTTTTTTTTAACTTCATTATTAATCTCCACTTGTATGAACAATACCACATGATAAAACTGTATCAAGCATGATTAGTGTTTTGGTTGAGGTTAAGGTTAGAGTAAGGGTTAGGGTTAGGATTCAGGTTAGGGTTGGGGTTAGGGTTAGCATCTTTTTTTTTTAACTTCATTATTAATCTCGACTTGTATGAACAATACCACATGATAAAACTGTATCAAGCATGATTAGTGTTTCGGTTGAGGTTAGGGTTAGAGTAAGGGTTAGGGTTAGGATTCAGGTTAGGGTTGGGGTTAGGGTTAGCATCTTTTTTTTTTAACTTCATTATTAATCTCCACTTGTATGAACAATAACCAATGATAAAATGTTATCTAGCATGATTAGTGTTTTGGTTGAGGTTAGGGTTAGAGTAAGGGTTAGGGTTAGGATTCAGGTTAGGGTTGGGGTTAGGGTTAGCATCTTTTTTTTTAACTTCATTATTAATCACCACTTGTATGAACAATAACCAATGATAAAATTTTATCTAGCATGATTAGTGTTTTGGTTGAGGTTAGGGTTAGAGTAAGGGTTAGGGTTAGGATTCAGGTTAGGGTTGGGGTTAGGGTTAGCATCTTTTTTTTTTACTTCATTATTAATCTCCACTTGTATGAACAATAACCAATGATAAAATGTTATCTAGCATGGTTAGTGTTTTGGTTGAGGTTAGGGTTAGAGTAAGGGTTAGGGTTAGGATTCAGGTTAGGGTTGGGGTTAGGGTTAGCATCTTTTTTTTTTAACTTCATTATTAATCTCCACTTGTATGAACAATACCACATGATAAAACTGTATCAAGCATGATTAGTGTTTTGGTTGAGGTTAGGGTTAGAGTAAGGGTTAGGGTTAGGATTCAGGTTAGGGTTGGGGTTAGGGTTAGCATCTTTTTTTTTTTAACTTCATTATTAATCTCCACTTGTATGAACAATAACCAATGATAAAATGTTATCTAGCATGATTAGTGTTTTGGTTGAGGTTAGGGTTAGAGTAAGGGTTAGGGTTAGGATTCAGGTTAGGGTTGGGGTTAGGGTTAGCATCTTTTTTTTTAACTTCATTATTAATCTCTACTTGTATGAACAATAACCAATGATAAAATGTTATCTAGCATGATTAGTGTTTTGGTTGAGGTTAGGGTTAGAGTAAGGGTTAGGGTTAGGATTCAGGTTAGGGTTGGGGTTAGGGTTAGCATCTTTTTTTTTTAACTTCATTATTAATCTCCACTTGTATGAACAATAACCAATGATAAAATGTTATCTAGCATGATTTGTGTTTTGGTTGAGGTTAGGGTTAGAGTAAGGGTTAGGGTTAGGATTCAGGTTAGGGTTGGGGGTAGGGTTAGCATCTTTTTTTTTAACTTCATTATAAATCTCCACTTGTATGAACAATACCACATGATAAAACTGTATCAAGCATGATTAGTGTTTTGGTTGAGGTTAGGGTTAGAGTAAGGGTTAGGGTTAGGATTCAGGTTAGAGTTGGGGTTAGGGTTAGCATCTTTTTTTTTTAACTTCATTATTAATCTCCACTTGTATGAACAATAACCAATGATAAAATGTTATCTAGCATGGTTAGTGTTTTGGTTGAGGTTAGGGTTAGAGTAAGGGTTAGGGTTAGGATTCAGGTTAGGGTTGGGGTTAGGGTTAGCATCTTTTTTTTTTAACTTCATTATTAATCTCCACTTGTATGAACAATACCACATTATAAAACTGTATCAAGCATGATTAGTGTTTTGGTTGAGGTGAAGGTTAGAGAAAGGGTTAGGGTTAGGATTCAGGTTAGGGTTGGGGTTAGGGTTAGCATTTTTTTTTTTAACTTCATTATTAATCTCCACTTGTATGAACAATACCACATGATAAAACTGTATCAAGCATGATTAGTGTTTTGGTTGAGGTTAAGGTTAGAGTAAGGGTTAGGGTTAGGATTCAGGTTAGGGTTGGGGTTAGGGTTAGCATCTTTTTTTTTTAACTTCATTATTAATCTCGACTTGTATGAACAATACCACATGATAAAACTGTATCAAGCATGATTAGTGTTTCGGTTGAGGTTAGGGTTAGAGTAAGGGTTAGGGTTAGGATTCAGGTTAGGGTTGGGGTTAGGGTTAGCATCTTTTTTTTTTAACTTCATTATTAATCTCCACTTGTATGAACAATAACCAATGATAAAATGTTATCTAGCATGATTAGTGTTTTGGTTGAGGTTAGGGTTAGAGTAAGGGTTAGGGTTAGGATTCAGGTTAGGGTTGGGGTTAGGGTTAGCATCTTTTTTTTTAACTTCATTATTAATCACCACTTGTATGAACAATAACCAATGATAAAATGTTATCTAGCATGATTAGTGTTTTGGTTGAGGTTAGGGTTAGAGTAAGGGTTAGGGTTAGGATTCAGGTTAGGGTTGGGGTTAGGGTTAGCATCTTTTTTTTTTACTTCATTATTAATCTCCACTTGTATGAACAATAACCAATGATAAAATGTTATCTAGCATGGTTAGTGTTTTGCTTGAGGTTAGGGTTAGAGTAAGGGTTAGGGTTAGGATTCAGGTTAGGGTTGGGGTTAGGGTTAGCATCTTTTTTTTTTAACTTCATTATTAATCTCCACTTGTATGAACAATACCACATGATAAAACTGTATCAAGCATGATTAGTGTTTTGGTTGAGGTTAGGGTTAGAGTAAGGGTTAGGGTTAGGATTCAGGTTAGGGTTGGGGTTAGGGTTAGCATCTTTTTTTTTTTAACTTCATTATTAATCTCCACTTGTATGAACAATAACCAATGATAAAATGTTATCTAGCATGATTAGTGTTTTGGTTGAGGTTAGGGTTAGAGTAAGGGTTAGGGTTAGGATTCAGGTTAGGGTTGGGGTTAGGGTTAGCATCTTTTTTTTTAACTTCATTATTAATCTCTACTTGTATGAACAATAACCAATGATAAAATGTTATCTAGCATGGTTAGTGTTTTGGTTGAGGTTAGGGTTAGAGTAAGGGTTAGGGTTAGGATTCAGGTTAGGGTTGGGGTTAGGGTTAGCATCTTTTTTTTTTACTTCATTATTAATCTCCACTTGTATGAACAATAACCAATGATAAAATGTTATCTAGCATGATTAGTGTTTTGGTTGAGGTTAGGGTTAGAGTAAGGGTTAGGGTTAGGATTCAGGTTAGGGTTGGGGTTAGGGTTAGCATCTTTTTTTTTTTAACTTCATTATTAATCTCCACTTGTATGAACAATAACCAATGATAAAATGTTATCTAGCATGGTTAGTGTTTTGGTTGAGGTTAGGGTTAGAGTAAGGGTTAGGGTTAGGATTCAGGTTAGGGTTGGGGTTAGGGTTAGCATCTTTTTTTTTTAACTTCATTATTAATCTCCACTTGTATGAACAATACCACATGATAAAACTGTATCAAGCATGATTAGTGTTTTGGTTGAGGTTAGGGTTAGAGTAAGGGTTAGGGTTAGGATTCAGGTTAGGGTTGGGGTTAGGGTTAGCATCTTTTTTTTTTAACTTCATTATTAATCTCCACTTGTATGAACAATAACCAATGATAAAATGTTATCTAGCATGATTAGTGTTTTGGTTGAGGTTAGGGTTAGAGTAAGGGTTAGGGTTAGGATTCAGGTTAGGGTTGGGGTTAGGGTTAGCATCTTTTTTTTTTAACTTCATTATTAATCTCCACTTGTATGAACAATAACCAATGATAAAATGTTATCTAGCATGATTAGTGTTTTGGTTGAGGTTAGGGTTAGAGTAAGGGTTAGGGTTAGGATTCAGGTTAGGGTTGGGGTTAGGGTTAGCATCTTTTTTTTTTAACTTCATTATTAATCTCCACTTGTATGAACAATACCACATGATAAAACTGTATCAAGCATGATTAGTGTTTTGGTTGAGGTTAGGGTTAGAGTAAGGGTTAGGGTTAGGATTCAGGTTAGGGTTGGGGTTAGGGTTAGCATCTTTTTTTTTTAACTTCATTATTAATCTCCACTTGTATGAACAATAACCAATGATAAAATGTTATCTAGCATGATTAGTGTTTTGGTTGAGGTTAGGGTTAGAGTAAGGGTTAGGGTTAGGATTCAGGTTAGGGTTGGGGTTAGGGTTAGCATCTTTTTTTTTAACTTCATTATTAATCTCCACTTGTATGAACAATAACCAATGATAAAATGTTATCTAGCATGGTTAGTGTTTTGGTTGAGGTTAGGGTTAGAGTAAGGGTTAGGGTTAGGATTCAGGTTAGGGTTGGGGTTAGGGTTAGCATCTTTTTTTTTAACTTCATTATTAATCTCCACTTGTATGAACAATAACCAATGATAAAATGTTATCTAGCATGATTAGTGTTTTGGTTGAGGTTAGGGTTAGAGTAAGGGTTAGGGTTAGGATTCAGGTTAGGGTTGGGGTTGGGGTTAGCATCTTTTTTTTTTAACTTCATTATTAATCTCCACTTGTATGAACAATAACCAATGATAAAATGTTATCTAGCATGGTTAGTGTTTTGGTTGAGGTTAGGGTTAGAGTAAGGGTTAGGGTTAGGATTCAGGTTAGGGTTGGGGTTAGGGTTAGCATCTTTTTTTTTTTAACTTCATTATTAATCTCCACTGGTATGAACAATAACCAATGATAAAATGTTATCTAGCATGATTAGTGTTTTGGTTGAGGTTAGATTTAGAGTAAGGGTTAGGGTTAGGATTCAGGTTAGGGTTGGGGTTAGGGTTAGCATCTTTTTTTTTTTAACTTCATTATTAATCTCCACTTGTATGAACAATAACCAATGATAAAATGTTATCTAGCATGATTAGTGTTTTGGTTGAGGTTAGGGTTAGAGTAAGGGTTAGGGTTAGGATTCAGGTTAGGGTTGGGGGTAGGGTTAGCATCTTTTTTTTTAACTTCATTATAAATCTCCACTTGTATGAACAATACCACATGATAAAACTGTATCAAGCATGATTAGTGTTTTGGTTGAGGTTAGGGTTAGAGTAAGGGTTAGGGTTAGGATTCAGGTTAGAGTTGGGGTTAGGGTTAGCATCTTTTTTTTTTAACTTCATTATTAATCTCCACTTGTATGAACAATAACCAATGATAAAATGTTATCTAGCATGGTTAGTGTTTTGGTTGAGGTTAGGGTTAGAGTAAGGGTTAGGGTTAGGATTCAGGTTAGGGTTGGGGTTAGGGTTAGCATCTTTTTTTTTAAACTTCATTATTAATCTCCACTTGTATGAACAATAACCAATGATAAAATGTTATCTAGCATGATTTGTGTTTTGGTTGAGGTTAGGGTTAGAGTAAGGGTTAGGGTTAGGATTCAGGTTAGGGTTGGGGGTAGGGTTAGCATCTTTTTTTTTAACTTCATTATAAATCTCCACTTGTATGAACAATACCACATGATAAAACTGTATCAAGCATGATTAGTGTTTTGGTTGAGGTTAGGGTTAGAGTAAGGGTTAGGGTTAGGATTCAGGTTAGAGTTGGGGTTAGGGTTAGCATCTTTTTTTTTTAACTTCATTATTAATCTCCACTTGTATGAACAATAACCAATGATAAAATGTTATCTAGCATGGTTAGTGTTTTGGTTGAGGTTAGGGTTAGAGTAAGGGTTAGGGTTAGGATTCAGGTTAGGGTTGGGGTTAGGGTTAGCATCTTTTTTTTTTAACTTCATTATTAATCTCCACTTGTATGAACAATACCACATTATAAAACTGTATCAAGCATGATTAGTGTTTTGGTTGAGGTGAAGGTTAGAGTAAGGGTTAGGGTTAGGATTCAGGTTAGGGTTGGGGTTAGGGTTAGCATTTTTTTTTTTAACTTCATTATTAATCTCCACTTGTATGAACAATACCACATGATAAAACTGTATCAAGCATGATTAGTGTTTTGGTTGAGGTTAAGGTTAGAGTAAGGGTTAGGGTTAGGATTCAGGTTAGGGTTGGGGTTAGGGTTAGCATCTTTTTTTTTTAACTTCATTATTAATCTCGACTTGTATGAACAATACCACATGATAAAACTTTATCAAGCATGATTAGTGTTTCGGTTGAGGTTAGGGTTAGAGTAAGGGTTAGGGTTAGGATTCAGGTTAGGGTTGGGGTTAGGGTTAGCATCTTTTTTTTTTAACTTCATTATTAATCTCCACTTGTATGAACAATAACCAATGATAAAATGTTATCTAGCATGATTAGTGTTTTGGTTGAGGTTAGGGTTAGAGTAAGGGTTAGGGTTAGGATTCAGGTTAGGGTTGGGGTTAGGGTTAGCATCTTTTTTTTTAACTTCATTATTAATCTCCACTTGTATGAACAATAACCAATGATAAAATGTTATCTAGCATGATTAGTGTTTTGGTTGAGGTTAGGGTTAGAGTAAGGGTTAGGGTTAGGATTCAGGTTAGGGTTGGGGTTAGGGTTAGAATCTTTTTTTTTTACTTCATTATTAATCTCCACTTGTATGAACAATAACCAATGATAAAATGTTATCTAGCATGGTTAGTGTTTTGCTTGAGGTTAGGGTTAGAGTAAGGGTTAGGGTTAGGATTCAGGTTAGGGTTGGGGTTAGGGTTAGCATCTTTTTTTTTTAACTTCATTATTAATCTCCACTTGTATGAACAATACCACATGATAAAACTGTATCAAGCATGATTAGTGTTTTGGTTGAGGTTAGGGTTAGAGTAAGGGTTAGGGTTAGGATTCAGGTTAGGGTTGGGGTTAGGGTTAACATCTTTTTTTTTTAACTTCATTATTAATCTCCACTTGTATGAACAATAACCAATGATAAAATGTTATCTAGCATGATTAGTGTTTTGGTTGAGGTTAGGGTTAGAGTAAGGGTTAGGGTTAGGATTCAGGTTAGGGTTGGGGTTAGGGTTAGCATCTTTTTTTTTAACTTCATTATTAATCTCTACTTGTATGAACAATAACCTATGATAAAATGTTATCTAGCATGGTTAGTGTTTTGGTTGAGGTTAGGGTTAGAGTAAGGGTTAGGGTTAGGATTCAGGTTAGGGTTGGGGTTAGGGTTAGCATCTTGTTTTTTTACTTCATTATTAATCTCCACTTGTATGAACAATAACCAATGATAAAATGTTATCTAGCATGATTAGTGTTTTGGTTGAGGTTAGGGTTAGAGTAAGGTTTAGGGTTAGGATTCAGGTTAGGGTTGGGGTTAGGGTTAGCATCTTTTTTTTTTTAACTTCATTATTAATCTCCACTTGTATGAACAATAACCAATGATAAAATGTTATCTAGCATGGTTAGTGTTTTGGTTGAGGTTAGGGTTAGAGTAAGGGTTAGGGTTAGGATTCAGGTTAGGGTTGGGGTTAGGGTTAGCATCTTTTTTTTTTAACTTCATTATTAATCTCCACTTGTATGAACAATACCACATGATAAAACTGTATCAAGCATGATTAGTGTTTTGGTTGAGGTTAGGGTTAGAGTAAGGGTTAGGGTTAGGATTCAGGTTAGGGTTGGGGTTAGGGTTAGCATCTTTTTTTTTTAACTTCATTATAAATCTCCACTTGTATGAACAATAACCAATGATAAAATGTTATCTAGCATGATTAGTGTTTTGGTTGAGGTTAGGGTTAGAGTAAGGGTTAGGGTTAGGATTCAGGTTAGGGTTGGGGTTAGGGTTAGCATCTTTTTTTTTTAACTTCATTATTAATCTCCACTTGTATGAACAATAACCAATGATAAAATGTTATCTAGCATGATTAGTGTTTTGGTTGAGGTTAGGGTTAGAGTAAGGGTTAGGGTTAGGATTCAGGTTAGGGTTGGGGTTAGGGTTAGCATCTTTTTTTTTTAACTTCATTATTAATCTCCACTTGTATGAACAATAACCAATGATAAAATGTTATCTAGCATGGTTAGTGTTTTGGTTGAGGTTAGGGTTAGAGTAAGGGTTAGGGTTAGGATTCAGGTTAGGGTTGGGGTTAGGGTTAGCATCTTTTTTTTTTAACTTCATTATTAATCTCCACTTGTATGAACAATAACCAATGATAAAATGTTATCTAGCATGATTAGTGTTTTGGTTGAGGTTAGGGTTAGAGTAAGGGTTAGGGTTAGGATTCAGGTTAGAGTTGGGGTTAGGGTTAGCATCTTTTTTTTTTAACTTCATTATTAATCTCCACTTGTATGAACAATACCCAATGATAAAATGTTATCTAGCATGATTAGTGTTTTGGTTGAGGTTAGGGTTAGAGTAAGGGTTAGGGTTAGGATTCAGGTTAGGGTTGGGGTTAGGGTTAGCATCTTTTTTTTTTTAACTTCATTATTAATCTCCACTTGTATGAACAATAACCAATGATAAAATGTTATCTAGCATGGTTAGTGTTTTGGTTGAGGTTAGGGTTAGAGTAAGGGTTAGGGTTAAGATTCAGGTTAGAGTTGGGGTTAGGGTTAGCATTTTTTTTTTTTACTTCATTATTAATCTCCACTTGTATGAACAATAACCAATGATAAAATGTTATCTAGCATGATTAGTGTTTTGGTTGAGGTTAGGGTTAGAGTAAGGGTTAGGGTTAGGATTCAGGTTAGGGTTGGGGTTAGGGTTAGCATCTTTTTTTTTTACTTCATTATTAATCTCCACTTGTATGAACAATAACCAATGATAAAATGTTATCTAGCATGATTAGTGTTTTGGTTGAGGTTAGGGTTAGAGTAAGGGTTAGGGTTAGGATTCAGGTTAGGGTTGGGGGTTAGGGTTAGCATCTTTTTTTTTTAACTTCATTATTAATCTCCACTTGTATGAACAATAACCAATGATAAAATGTTATCTAGCATGATTAGTGTTTTGGTTGAGGTTAGGGTTAGAGTAAGGGTTAGGGTTAGGATTCAGGTTAGGGTTGGGGTAAGGGTTAGCATCTTTTTTTTTTAACTTCATTATTAATCTCCACTGGTATGAACAATAACCAATGATAAAATGTTATCTAGCATGATTAGTGTTTTGGTTGAGGTTAGGGTTAGAGTAAGGGTTAGGGTTAGGATTTAGGTTAGGGTTGGGGTTAGGGTTAGCATCTTTTTTTTTTAACTTCATTATTAATCTCCACTTGTATGAACAATAACCAATGATAAAATGTTATCTAGCATGATTAGTGTTTTGGTTGAGGTTAGGGTTAGAGTAAGGGTTAGGGTTAGGATTCAGGTTAGGGTTGGGGGTAGGGTAAGCATCTTTTTTTTTTAACTTCATTATAAATCTCCACTTGTATGAACAATACCACATGATAAAACTGTATCAAGCATGATTAGTGTTTTGGTTGAGGTTAGGGTTAGAGTAAGGGTTAGGGTTAGGATTCAGGTTAGGGTTGGGGTTAGGGTTAGCATTTTTTTTTTCTTAACTTCATTATTAATCTCCACTTGTATGAACAATAACTAATGATAAAATGTTATCTAGCATGATTAGTGTTTTGGTTGAGGTTAGGGTTAGAGTAAGGGTTAGGGTTAGGATTCAGGTTAGGGTTGGGGTTAGGGTTAGCATCTTTTTTTTTTTACTTCATTATTAATCTCCACTTGTATGAACAATAACCAATGATAAAATGTTATCTAGCATGATTAGTGTTTTGGTTGAGGTTAGGGTTAGAGTAAGGGTTAGGGTTAGGATTCAGGTTAGGGTTGGGGTTAGGGTTAGCATCTTTTTTTTTTAACTTCATTATTAATCTCCACTTGTATGAACAATAACCAATGATAAAATGTTATCTAGCATGATTAGTGTTTTGGTTGAGGTTAGGGTTAGAGTAAGGGTCAGGGTTAGGATTCAGGTTAGGGTTGGGGTTAGGGTTAGCATCTTTTTTTTTTACTTCATTATTAATCTCCACTTGTATGAACAATAACCAATGATAAAATGTTATCTAGCATGATTAGTGTTTTTGTTGAGGTTGGGGTTAGAGTAAGGGTTAGGGTTAGGATTCAGGTTAGAGTTGGGGTTAGGGTTAGCATCTTTTTTTTTTACTTCATTATTAATCTCCACTTGTATGAACAATAACCAATGATAAAATGTTATCTAGCATGATTAGTGTTTTGGTTGAGGTTAGGGTTAGAGTAAGGGTTAGGGTTAGGATTCAGGTTAGGTTAGGGTTAGGGTTAGCATCTTTTTTTTTTAACTTCATTATTAATCTCCACTTGTATGAACAATAACCAATGATAAAATGTTATCTAGCATGATTAGTGTTTTGGTTGAGATTAGGGTTAGAGTAAGGGTTAGGGTTAGGATTCAGGTTAGGGTTGGGGTTAGGGTTAGCATCTTTTTTTTTTAACTTCATTATTAATCTCCACTTGTATGAACAATAACCAATGATAAAATGTTATCTAGCATGATTAGTGTTTTGGTTGAGGTTAGGGTTAGAGTAAGGGTTAGGGTTAGAATTCAGGTTAGGTTTGGGGTTAGGGTTAGCATCTTTTTTTTTAACTTCATTATTAATCTCCACTTGTATGAACAATAACCAATGATAAAATGTTATCTAGCATGATTAGTGTTTTGGTTGAGGTTAGGGTTAGAGTAAGGGTTAGGGTTAGGATTCAGGTTAGGGTTGGGGTTAGGGTTAGCATCTTTTTTTTTTACTTCATTATTAATCTCCACTTGTATGAACAATAACCAATGATAAAATGTTATCTAGCATGGTTAGTGTTTTGCTTGAGGTTAGGGTTAGAGTAAGGGTTAGGGTTAGGATTCCGGTTAGGGTTGGGGTTAGGGTTAGCATCTTTTTTTTTTAACTTCATTATTAATCTCCACTTGTATGAACAATACCACATGATAAAACTGTATCAAGCATGATTAGTGTTTTGGTTGAGGTTAGGGTTAGAGTAAGGGTTAGGGTTAGGATTCAGGTTAGGGTTGGGGTTAGGGTTAGCATCTTTTTTTTTTAACTTCATTATTAATCTCCACTTGTATGAACAATAACCAATGATAAAATGTTATCTAGCATGATTAGTGTTTTGGTTGAGGTTAGGGTTAGAGTAAGGGTTAGGGTTAGGATTCAGGTTAGGGTTGGGGTTAGGGTTAGCATCTTTTTTTTTAACTTCATTATTAATCTCCACTTGTATGAACAATAACCAATGATAAAATGTTATCTAGCATGATTAGTGTTTTGGTTGAGGTTAGGGTTAGAGTAAGGGTTAGGGTTAGGATTCAGGTTAGGGTTGGGGTTAGGGTTAGCATCTTTTTTTTTTAACTCATTATTAATCTCCACTTGTATGAACAATAACCAATGATAAAATGTTATCTAGCATGGTTAGTGTTTTGCTTGAGGTTAGGGTTAGAGTAAGGGTTAGGGTTAGGATTCAGGTTAGGGTTGGGGGTAGGGTTAGCATCTTTTTTTTTTTAACTTCATTATTAATCTCCACTTGTATGAACAATACCACATGATAAAACTGT
Source organism: Euprymna scolopes (assembly GCF_053919585.1). Classification (NCBI taxonomy): domain Eukaryota; kingdom Metazoa; phylum Mollusca; class Cephalopoda; order Sepiida; family Sepiolidae; genus Euprymna; species Euprymna scolopes. The sequence goes on along the minus strand of NC_136527.1, from coordinate 133,756,301 downwards.
ATCAAGCATGATTAGTGTTTTGGTTGAGGTTAGGGTTAGAGTAAGGGTTAGGGTTAGGATTCAGGTTAGGGTTGGGGTTAGGGTTAGCATCTTTTTTTTTTAACTTCATTATTAATCTTTTTTTTTTACTTCATTATTAATCTCCACTTGTATGAACAATAACCAATGATAAAATGTTATCTAGCATGATTAGTGTTTTGGTTGAGGTTAGGGTTAGAGTAAGGGTTAGGGTTAGGATTCAGGTTAGGGTTGGGGTTAGGGTTAGCATCTTTTTTTTTAACTTCATTATTAATCTCCACTTGTATGAACAATACCACATGATAAAACTGTATCAAGCATGATTAGTGTTTTGGTTGAGGTTAGGGTTAGAGTAAGGGTTAGGGTTAGGATTCAGGTTAGGGTTGGGGTTAGGGTTAGCATCTTTTTTTTTTACTTCATTATTAATCTCCACTTGTATGAACAATAACCAATGATAAAATGTTATCTAGCATTATTAGTGTTTTGGTTGAGGTTAGGGTTAGAGTAAGGGTTAGGGTTAGGATTCAGGTTAGGGTTGGGGTTAGGGTTAGCATCTTTTTTTTTTACTTCATTATTAATCTCCACTTGTATGAACAATAACCAATGATAAAATGTTATCTAGCACGATTAGTGTTTTGGTTGAGGTTAGGGTTAGAGTAAGGGTTAGGGTTAGGATTCAGGTTAGGGTTGGGGGTTAGGGTAAGCATCTTTTTTTTTTTTAACTTCATTATTAATCTCCACTTGTATGAACAATAACCAATGATAAAGTGTTATCTAGTATGGTTAGTGTTTTGCTTGAGGTTAGGGTTAGAGTAAGGGTTAGGGTTAGGATTCAGGTTAGGGTTGGGGTTAGGGTTAGCATCTTTTTTTTTTAACTTCATTATTAATCTCCACTTGTATGAACAATACCACATGATAAAACTGTATCAAGCATGATAATTGTTTTGGTTGAGGTTAGGGTTAGAGTAAGGGTTAGGGTTAGGATTCAGGTTAGGGTTGGGGTTAGGGTTAGCATCTCTTTTTTTAAACTTCATTATTAATCTCCACTTGTATGAACAATAACCAATGATAAAATGTTATCTAGCATGATTAGTGTTTTGGTTGAGGTTAGGGTTAGAGTAAGGGTTAGGGTTAGGATTCAGGTTAGGGTTGGGGTTAGGGTTAGCATCTTTTTTTTTTAACTTCATTATTAATCTCCACTTGTATGAACAATACCACATGATAAAACTGTATCAAGCATGATTAGTGTTTTGGTTGAGGTTAGGGTTAGAGTAAGGGTTAGGGTTAGGATTCAGGTTAGGGTTGGGGTTAGGGTTAGCATCTTTTTTTTAAACTTCATTATTAATCTCCACTTGTATGAACAATAACCAATGATAAAATGTTATCTAGCATGGTTAGTGTTTTGGTTGAGGTTAGGGTTAGAGTAAGGGTTAGGGTTAGGATTCAGGTTAGGGTTGGGGTTAGGGTTAGCATCTTTTTTTTTTACTTCATTATTAATCTCCACTTGTATGAACAATAACCAATGATAAAATGTTATCTAGCATGATTAGTGTTTTGGTTGAGGTTAGGGTTAGAGTAAGGGTTAGGGTTAGGATTCAGGTTAGGGTTGGGGTTAGGGTTAGCATCTTTTTTTTTTAACTTCATTATTAATCTCCACTTGTATGAACAATAACCAATGATAAAATGTTATCTAGCATGATTAGTGTTTTGGTGGAGGTTAGGGTTAGAGTAAGGGTTAGGGTTAGGATTCAGGTTAGGGTTGGGGTTAGGGTTAGCATCTTTTTTTTTTTACTTCATTATTAATCTCCACTTGTATGAACAATAACCAATGATAAAATGTTATCTAGCATGATTAGTGTTTTGGTTGAGGTTAGGGTTAGAGTAAGGGTTAGGGTTAGGATTCAGGTTAGGGTTGGGGTTAGGGTTAGCATCTTTTTTTTTTAACTTCATTATTAATCTCCACTTGTATGAACAATAACCAATGATAAAATGTTATCTAGCATGGTTAGTGTTTTGGTTGAGGTTAGGGTTAGAGTAAGGGTTAGGGTTAGGATTCAGGTTAGGGTTGGGGTTAGGGTTAGCATCTTTTTTTTTTAACTTCATTATTAATCTCCACTTGTATGAACAATAACCAATGATAAAATGTTATCTAGCATGATTAGTGTTTTGGTTGAGGTTAGGGTTAGAGTAAGGGTTAGGGTTAGGATTCAGGTTAGGGTTGGGGTTAGGGTTAGCACCTTTTTTTTTTAACTTCATTATTAATCTCCACTGGTATGAACAATAACCAATGATAAAATGTTATCTAGCATGATTAGTGTTTTGGTTGAGGTTAGGGTTAGAGTAAGGGTTAGGGTTAGGATTCAGGTTAGGGTTGGGGTTAGGGTTAGCATCTTTTTTTTTTAACTTCATTATTAATCTCCACTTGTATGAACAATAACCAATGATAAAATGTTATCTAGCATGATTAGTGTTTTGGTGGAGGTTAGGGTTAGAGTAAGGGTTAGGGTTAGGATTCAGGTTAGGGTTGGGGTTAGGGTTAGCATCTTTTTTTTTTTACTTCATTATTAATCTCCACTTGTATGAACAATAACCAATGATAAAATGTTATCTAGCATGATTAGTGTTTTGGTTGAGGTTAGGGTTAGAGTAAGGGTTAGGGTTAGGATTCAGGTTAGGGTTGGGGTTAGGGTTAGCATCTTTTTTTTTTAACTTCATTATTAATCTCCACTTGTATGAACAATAACCAATGATAAAATGTTATCTAGCATGGTTAGTGTTTTGGTTGAGGTTAGGGTTAGAGTAAGGGTCAGGGTTAGGATTCAGGTTAGGGTTGGGGTTAGGGTTAGGATCTTTTTTTTTTAACTTCATTATTAATCTCCACTTGTATGAACAATAACCAATAATAAAATGTTATCTAGCATGATTAGTGTTTTGGTTGAGGTTAGGATTAGAGTAAGGGTTAGGGTTAGGATTCAGGTTAGGGTTGGGGTTAGGGTTAGCATCTTTTTTTTTTAACTTCATTATTAATCTCCACTTGTATGAACAATAACCAATGATAAAATGTTATCTAGCATGATTAGTGTTTTGGTTGAGGTTAGGGTTAGAGTAAGGGTTAGGGTTAGGATTCAGGTTAGGGTTGGGGTTAGGGTTAGCATCTTTTTTTTTTAACTTCATTATTAATCTCCACTTGTATGAACAATAACCAATGATAAAATGTTATCTAGCATGGTTAGTGTTTTGGTTGAGGTTAGGGTTAGAGTAAGGGTTAGGGTTAGGATTCAGGTTAGGGTTGGGGTTAGGGTTAGCATCTTTTTTTTTTACTTCATTATTAATCTCCACTTGTATGAACAATAACCAATTATAAAATGTTATCTAGTATGATTAGTGTTTTGGTTGAGGTTAGGGTTAGAGTAAGGGTTAGGGTTAGGATTCAGGTTAGGGTTGGGGGTTAGGGTTAGCATCTTTTTTTTTTAACTTCATTATTAATCTCCACTTGTATGAACAATACCACATGATAAAACTGTATCAAGCATGATTAGTGTTTTGGTTGAGGTGAAGGTTAGAGTAAGGGTTAGGGTTAGGATTCAGGTTAGGGTTGGGGTTAGGGTTAGCATCTTTTTTTTTTAACTTCATTATTAATCTCCACTTGTATGAACAATACCACATGATAAAACTGTATCAAGCATGATTAGTGTTTTGGTTGAGGTTAAGGTTAGAGTAAGGGTTAGGGTTAGGATTCAGGTTAGGGTTGGGGTTAGGGTTAGCATCTTTTTTTTTTAACTTCATTATAAATCTCCACTTGTATGAACAATACCACATGATAAAACTGTATCAAGCATGATTAGTGTTTTGGTTGAGGTTAGGGTTAGAGTAAGGGTTAGGGTTAGGATTCAGGTTAGGGTTGGGGTTAGGGTTAGCATCTTTTTTTTTTAACTTCATTATTAATCTCCACTTGTATGAACAATAACCAATGATAAAATGTTATCTAGCATGGTTAGTGTTTTGGTTGAGGTTAGGGTTAGAGTAAGGGTTAGGGTTAGGATTCAGGTTAGGGTTGGGGTTAGGGTTAGCATCTTTTTTTTTTACTTCATTATTAATCTCCACTTGTATGAACAATAACCAATTATAAAATGTTATCTAGTATGATTAGTGTTTTGGTTGAGGTTAGGGTTAGAGTAAGGGTTAGGGTTAGGATTCAGGTTAGGGTTGGGGGTTAGGGTTAGCATCTTTTTTTTTTAACTTCATTATTAATCTCCACTTGTATGAACAATACCACATGATAAAACTGTATCAAGCATGATTAGTGTTTTGGTTGAGGTTAAGGTTAGAGTAAGGGTTAGGGTTAGGATTCAGGTTAGGGTTGGGGTTAGGGTTAGCATCTTTTTTTTTTAACTTCGTTATTAATCTCCACTTGTATGAACAATACCACATGATAAAACTGTATCAAGCATGATTAGTGTTTTGGTTGAGGTTAAGGTTAGAGTAAGGGTTAGGGTTAGGATTCAGGTTAGGGTTGGGGTTAGGGTTAGCATCTTTTTTTTTTAACTTCATTATAAATCTCCACTTGTATGAACAATACCACATGATAAAACTGTATCAAGCATGATTAGTGTTTTGGTTGAGGTTAGGGTTAGAGTAAGGGTTAGGGTTAGGATTCAGGTTAGGGTTGGGGTTAGGGTTAGCATCTTTTTTTTTTAACTTCATTATTAATCTCCACTTGTATGAACAATAACCAATGATAAAATGTTATCTAGCATGATTAGTGTTTTGGTTGAGGTTAGGGTTAGAGTAAGGGTTAGGGTTAGGATTCAGGTTAGGGTTGGGGTTAGGGTTAGCATCTTTTTTTTTTTACTTCATTATTAATCTCCACTTGTATGAACAATAACCAATGATAAAATGTTATCTAGCATGATTAGTGTTTTGGTTGAGGTTAGGGTTAGAGTAAGGGTTAGGGTTAGGATTCAGGTTAGGGTTGGGGTTAGGGTTAGCATCTTTTTTTTTTAACTTCATTATTAATCTCCACTTGTATGAACAATAACCAATGATAAAATGTTATCTAGCATGATTAGTGTTTTGGTTGAGGTTAGGGTTAGAGTAAGGGTCAGGGTTAGGATTCAGGTTAGGGTTGGGGTTAGGGTTAGCATCTTTTTTTTTTACTTCATTATTAATCTCCACTTGTATGAACAATAACCAATGATAAAATGTTATCTAGCATGATTAGTGTTTTTGTTGAGGTTGGGGTTAGAGTAAGGGTTAGGGTTAGGATTCAGGTTAGAGTTGGGGTTAGGGTTAGCATCTTTTTTTTTTTACTTCATTATTAATCTCCACTTGTATGAACAATAACCAATGATAAAATGTTATCTAGCATGATTAGTGTTTTGGTTGAGGTTAGGGTTAGAGTAAGGGTTAGGGTTAGAATTCAGGTTAGGGTTGGGGTTAGGGTTAGCATCTTTTTTTTTTAACTTCATTATTAATCTCCACTTGTATGAACAATAACCAATGATAAAATGTTATCTAGCATGATTAGTGTTTTGGTTGAGGTTAGGGTTAGAGTAAGGGTTAGGGTTAGGATTCAGGTTAGGGTTGGGGTTAGGGTTAGCATCTTTTTTTTTTACTTCATTATTAATCTCCACTTGTATGAACAATAACCAATGATAAAATGTTATCTAGCATGGTTAGTGTTTTGCTTGAGGTTAGGGTTAGAGTAAGGGTTAGGGTTAGGATTCAGGTTAGGGTTGGGGTTAGGGTTAGCATCTTTTTTTTTTAACTTCATTATTAATCTCCACTTGTATGAACAATACCACATGATAAAACTGTATCAAGCATGATTAGTGTTTTGGTTGAGGTTAGGGTTAGAGTAAGGGTTAGGGTTAGGATTCAGGTTAGGGTTGGGGTTAGGGTTAGCATCTTTTTTTTTTACTTCATTATTAATCTCCACTTGTATGAACAATAACCAATGATAAAATGTTATCTAGCATGGTTAGTGTTTTGCTTGAGGTTAGGGTTAGAGTAAGGGTTAGGGTTAGGATTCAGGTTAGGGTTGGGGTTAGGGTTAGCATCTTTTTTTTTTAACTTCATTATTAATCTCCACTTGTATGAACAATAACCAATGATAAAATGTTATCTAGCATGATTAGTGTTTTGGTTGAGGTTAGGGTTAGAGTAAGGGTTAGGGTTAGGATTCAGGTTAGGGTTGGGGTTAGGGTTAGCATCTTTTTTTTTAACTTCATTATTAATCTCCACTTGTATGAACAATAACCAATGATAAAATGTTATCTAGCATGATTAGTGTTTTGGTTGAGGTTAGGGTTAGAGTAAGGGTTAGGGTTAGGATTCAGGTTAGGGTTGGGGTTAGGGTTAGCATCTTTTTTTTTTACTTCATTATTAATCTCCACTTGTATGAACAATAACCAATGATAAAATGTTATCTAGCATGGTTAGTGTTTTGCTTGAGGTTAGGGTTAGAGTAAGGGTTAGGGTTAGGATTCAGGTTAGGGTTGGGGTTAGGGTTAGCATCTTTTTTTTTTTTAATTCATTATTAATCTCCACTTGTATGAACAATACCACATGATAAAACTGTATCAAGCATGATTAGTGTTTTGGTTGAGGTTAGGGTTAGAGTAAGGGTTAGGGTTAGGATTCAGGTTAGGGTTGGGGTTAGGGTTAGCATCTTTTTTTTTTAACTTCATTATTAATCTTTTTTTTTTACTTCATTATTAATCTCCACTTGTATGAACAATAACCAATGATAAAATGTTATCTAGCATGATTAGTGTTTTGGTTGAGGTTAGGGTTAGAGTAAGGGTTAGGGTTAGGATTCAGGTTAGGGTTGGGGTTAGGGTTAGCATCTTTTTTTTTAACTTCATTATTAATCTCCACTTGTATGAACAATACCACATGATAAAACTGTATCAAGCATGATTAGTGTTTTGGTTGAGGTTAGGGTTAGAGTAAGGGTTAGGGTTAGGATTCAGGTTAGGGTTGGGGTTAGGGTTAGCATCTTTTTTTTTTACTTCATTATTAATCTCCACTTGTATGAACAATAACCAATGATAAAATGTTATCTAGCATGATTAGTGTTTTGGTTGAGGTTAGGGTTAGAGTAAGGGTTAGGGTTAGGATTCAGGTTAGGGTTGGGGTTAGGGTTAGCATCTTTTTTTTTTACTTCATTATTAATCTCCACTTGTATGAACAATAACCAATGATAAAATGTTATCTAGCACGATTAGTGTTTTGGTTGAGGTTAGGGTTAGAGTAAGGGTTAGGGTTAGGATTCAGGTTAGGGTTGGGGGTTAGGGTAAGCATCTTTTTTTTTTTAACTTCATTATTAATCTCCACTTGTATGAACAATAACCAATGATAAAGTGTTATCTAGTATGGTTAGTGTTTTGCTTGAGGTTAGGGTTAGAGTAAGGGTTAGGGTTAGGATTCAGGTTAGGGTTGGGGTTAGGGTTAGCATCTTTTTTTTTTAACTTCATTATTAATCTCCACTTGTATGAACAATACCACATGATAAAACTGTATCAAGCATGATTAATGTTTTGGTTGAGGTTAGGGTTAGAGTAAGGGTTAGGGTTAGGATTCAGGTTAGGGTTGGGGTTAGGGTTAGCATCTTTTTTTTTAAACTTCATTATTAATCTCCACTTGTATGAACAATAACCAATGATAAAATGTTATCTAGCATGATTAGTGTTTTGGTTGAGGTTAGGGTTAGAGTAAGGGTTAGGGTTAGGATTCAGGTTAGGGTTGGGGTTAGGGTTAGCATCTTTTTTTTTTACTTCATTATTAATCTCCACTTGTATGAACAATAACCAATGATAAAATGTTATCTAGCATGATTAGTGTTTTGGTTGAGGTTAGGGTTAGAGTAAGGGTTAGGGTTAGGATTCAGGTTAGGGTTAGGGTTAGCATCTTTTTTTTTTAACTTCATTATTAATCTCCACTTGTATGAACAATAACCAATGATAAAATGTTATCTAGCATGGTTAGTGTTTTGGTTGAGGTTAGGGTTAGAGTAAGGGTTAGGGTTAGGATTCAGGTTAGGGTTGGGGTTAGGGTTAGCATCTTTTTTTTTTAACTTCATTATTAATCTCCACTTGTATGAACAATAACCAATGATAAAATGTTATCTAGCATGGTTAGTGTTTTGGTTGAGGTTAGGGTTAGAGTAAGGGTTAGGGTTAGGATTCAGGTTAGGGTTGGGGTTAGGGTTAGCACCTTTTTTTTTTAACTTCATTATTAATCTCCACTGGTATGAACAATAACCAATGATAAAATGTTATCTAGCATGATTAGTGTTTTGGTTGAGGTTAGGGTTAGAGTAAGGGTTAGGGTTAGGATTCAGGTTAGGGTTGGGGTTAGGGTTAGCATCTTTTTTTTTTAACTTCATTATTAATCTCCACTTGTATGAACAATAACCAATGATAAAATGTTATCTAGCATGATTAGTGTTTTGGTGGAGGTTAGGGTTAGAGTAAGGGTTAGGGTTAGGATTCAGGTTAGGGTTGGGGTTAGGGTTAGCATCTTTTTTTTTTAACTTCATTATTAATCTCCACTTGTATGAACAATAACCAATGATAAAATGTTATCTAGCATAGTTAGTGTTTTGGTTGAGGTTAGGGTTAGAGTAAGGGTTAGGGTTAGGATTCAGGTTAGGGTTGGGGTTAGGGTTAGCATCTTTTTTTTTTAACTTCATTATTAATCTCCACTTGTATGAACAATAACCAATGATAAAATGTTATCTAGCATGGTTAGTGTTTTGGTTGAGGTTAGGGTTAGAGTAAGGGTTAGGGTTAGGATTCAGGTTAGGGTTGGGGTTAGGGTTAGCATCTTTTTTTTTTAACTTCATTATTAATCTCCACTTGTATGAACAATAACCAATGATAAAATGTTATCTAGCATGGTTAGTGTTTTGGTTGAGGTTAGGGTTAGAGTAAGGGTTAGGGTTAGGATTCAGGTTAGGGTTGGGGTTAGGGTTAGCATCTTTTTTTTTTAACTTCATTATTAATCTCCACTTGTATGAACAATACCACATGATAAAACTGTATCAAGCATGATTAGTGTTTTGGTTGAGGTTAGGGTTAGAGTAAGGGTTAGGGTTAGGATTCAGGTTAGGGTTGGGGTTAGGGTTAGCATCTTTTTTTTGTAACTTCATTATTAATCTCCACTTGTATGAACAATAACCAATGATAAAATGTTATCTAGCATGATTAGTGTTTTGGTTGAGGTTAGTGTTAGAGTAAGGGTTAGGGTTAGGATTCAGGTTAGGGTTGGGGTTAGGGTTAGCATCTTTTTTTTTTTAACTTCATTATTAATCTCCACTTGTATGAACCATAACCAATGATAAAATGTTATCTAGCATGGTTAGTGTTTTGGTTGAGGTTAGGGTTAGAGTAAGGGTTAGGGTTAGGATTCAGGTTAGGGTTGGGGTTAGGGTTAGCATCTTTTTTTTTTTAACTTCATTATTAATCTCCACTTGTATGAACAATAACCAATGATAAAATGTTATCTAGCATGATTAGTGTTTTGGTTGAGGTTAGGGTTAGAGTAAGGGTTAGGGTTAGGATTCAGGTTAGGGTTGGGGTTAGGGTTAGCATCTTTTTTTTTTAACTTCATTATTAATCTTCACTTGTATGAACAATAACCAATGATAAAATGTTATCTAGCATGATTAGTGTTTTGGTTGAGGTTAGGGTTAGAGTAAGGGTTAGGGTTAGGATTCAGGTTAGGGTTGGGGTTAGGGTTAGCATCTTTTTTTTTAACTTCATTATTAATCTCCACTTGTATGAACAATAACCAATGATAAAATGTTATCTAGCATGATTAGTGTTTTGGTTGAGGTTAGGGTTAGAGTAAGGGTTAGGGTTAGGATTCAGGTTAGGGTTGGGGTTAGGGTTAGCATCTTTTTTTTTAACTTCATTATTAATCTCCACTTGTATGAACAATAACCAATGATAAAATGTTATCTAGCATGATTAGTGTTTTGGTTGAGGTTAGGGTTAGAGTAAGGGTTAGGATTCAGGTTAGGGTTGGGGTTAGGGTTAGCATCTTTTTTTTTTAACTTCATTATTAATCTCCACTTGTATGAACAATAACCAATGATAAAATGTTATCTAGCATGGTTAGTGTTTTGGTTGAGGTTAGGGTTAGAGTAAGGGTTAGGGTTAGGATTCAGGTTAGGGTTGGGGTTAGGGTTAGCATCTTTTTTTTTTAACTTCATTATTAATTTCCACTTGTATGAACAATAACCACTGATAAAATGTTATCTAGCATGGTTAGTGTTTTGGTTGAGGTTAGGGTAAGAGTAAGGGTTAGGGTTAGGATTCAGGTTAGGGTTGGGGTTAGGGTTAGCATCTTTTTTTTTTTAACTTCATTATTAATCTCCACTTGTATGAACAATAACCAATGATAAAATGTTATCTAGCATGGTTAGTGTTGTGGTTGAGGTTAGGGTTAGAGTAAGGGTTAGGGTTAGGATTCAGGTTAGGGTTGGGGTTAGGGTTAGCATCTTTTTTTTTTAACTTCATTATTAATTTTCACTTGTATGAACAATAACCACTGATAAAATGTTATCTAGCATGGTTAGTGTTTTGGTTGAGGTTAGGGTAAGAGTAAGGGTTAGGGTTAGGATTCAGGTTAGGGTTGGGGTTAGGGTTAGCATCTTTTTTTTTTAACTTCATTATTAATCTCCACTTGTATGAACAATAACCAATGATAAAATGTTATCTAGCATGGTTAGTGTTTTGGTTGAGGTTAGGGTTAGAGTAAGGGTTAGGGTTAGGATTCAGGTTAGGGTTGGGGTTAGGGTTAGCATCTTTTTTTTTTAACTTCATTATTAATTTCCACTTGTATGAACAATAACCACTGATAAAATGTTATCTAGCATGGTTAGTGTTTTGGTTGAGGTTAGGGTAAGAGTAAGGGTTAGGGTTAGGATTCAGGTTAGGGTTGGGGTTAGGGTTAGCATCTTTTTTTTTAACTTCATTATTAATCTCCACTTGTATGAACAATAACCAATGATAAAATGTTATCTAGCATGGTTAGTGTTTTGGTTGAGGTTAGGGTAAGAGTAAGGGTTAGGGTTAGGATTCAGGTTAGGGTTGGGGTTAGGGGTAGCATCTTTTTTTTTAAACTTCATTATTAATCTCCACTTGTATGAACAATAACCAATGATAAAATGTTATCTAGCATGGTTAGTGTTTTGCTTGAGGTTAGGGTTAGAGTAAGGGTTAGGGTTAGGATTCAGGTTAGGGTTGGGGTTAGGGTTAGCATCTTTTTTTTTTAACTTCATTATTAATCTCCACTTGTATGAACAATACCACATGATAAAACTGTATCAAGCATGATTAGTGTTTTGGTTGAGGTTAGGGTTAGAGTAAGGGTTAGGGTTAGGATTCAGGTTAGGGTTGGGGTTAGGGTTAGCATCTTTTTTTTTAACTTCATTATTAATCTCCACTTGTATGAACAATAACCAATGATAAAATGTTATCTAGCATGATTAGTGTTTTGGTTGAGGTTAGGGTTAGAGTAAGGGTTAGGGTTAGGATTCAGGTTAGGGTTGGGGTTAGGGTTAGCATCTTTTTTTTTAACTTCATTATTAATCTCCACTTGTATGAACAATAACCAATGATAAAATGTTATCTAGCATGATTAGTGTTTTGGTTGAGGTTAGGGTTAGAGTAAGGGTTAGGGTTAGGATTCAGGTTAGGGTTGGGGTTAGGGTTAGCATCTTTTTTTTTTACTTCATTATTAATCTCCACTTGTATGAACAATAACCAATGATAAAATGTTATCTAGCATGGTTAGTGTTTTGCTTGAGGTTAGGGTTAGAGTAAGGGTTAGGGTTAGGATTCAGGTTAGGGTTGGGGTTAGGGTTAGCATCTTTTTTTTTTTTAATTCATTATTAATCTCCACTTGTATGAACAATACCACATGATAAAACTGTATCAAGCATGATTAGTGTTTTGGTTGAGGTTAGGGTTAGAGTAAGGGTTAGGGTTAGGATTCAGGTTAGGGTTGGGGTTAGGGTTAGCATCTTTTTTTTTTAACTTCATTATTAATCTTTTTTTTTTACTTCATTATTAATCTCCACTTGTATGAACAATAACCAATGATAAAATGTTATCTAGCATGATTAGTGTTTTGATTGAGGTTAGGGTTAGAGTAAGGGTTAGGGTTAGGATTCAGGTTAGGGTTGGGGTTAGGGTTAGCATCTTTTTTTTTAACTTCATTATTAATCTCCACTTGTATGAACAATACCACATGATAAAACTGTATCAAGCATGATTAGTGTTTTGGTTGAGGTTAGGGTTAGAGTAAGGGTTAGGGTTAGGATTCAGGTTAGGGTTGGGGTTAGGGTTAGCATCTTTTTTTTTTACTTCATTATTAATCTCCACTTGTATGAACAATAACCAATGATAAAATGTTATCTAGCATGATTAGTGTTTTGGTTGAGGTTAGGGTTAGAGTAAGGGTTAGGGTTAGGATTCAGGTTAGGGTTGGGGTTAGGGTTAGCATCTTTTTTTTTTACTTCATTATTAATCTCCACTTGTATGAACAATAACCAATGATAAAATGTTATCTAGCACGATTAGTGTTTTGGTTGAGGTTAGGGTTAGAGTAAGGGTTAGGGTTAGGATTCAGGTTAGGGTTGGGGGTTAGGGTAAGCATCTTTTTTTTTTTTAACTTCATTATTAATCTCCACTTGTATGAACAATAACCAATGATAAAGTGTTATCTAGTATGGTTAGTGTTTTGCTTGAGGTTAGGGTTAGAGTAAGGGTTAGGGTTAGGATTCAGGTTAGGGTTGGGGTTAGGGTTAGCATCTTTTTTTTTTAACTTCATTATTAATCTCCACTTGTATGAACAATACCACATGATAAAACTGTATCAAGCCTGATTAATGTTTTTGTTGAGGTTAGGGTTAGAGTAAGGGTTAGGGTTAGGATTCAGGTTAGGGTTGGGGTTAGGGTTAGCATCTTTTTTTTTAAACTTCATTATTAATCTCCACTTGTATGAACAATAACCAATGATAAAATGTTATCTAGCATGATTAGTGTTTTGGTTGAGGTTAGGGTTAGAGTAAGGGTTAGGGTTAGGATTCAGGTTAGGGTTGGGGTTAGGGTTAGCATCTTTTTTTTTTACTTCATTATTAATCTCCACTTGTATGAACAATAACCAATGATAAAATGTTATCTAGCATGATTAGTGTTTTGGTTGAGGTTAGGGTTAGAGTAAGGGTTAGGGTTAGGATTCAGGTTAGGGTTAGGGTTAGCATCTTTTTTTTTTAACTTCATTATTAATCTCCACTTGTATGAACAATAACCAATGATAAAATGTTATCTAGCATGGTTAGTGTTTTGGTTGAGGTTAGGGTTAGAGTAAGGGTTAGGGTTAGGATTCAGGTTAGGGTTGGGGTTAGGGTTAGCATCTTTTTTTTTTAACTTCATTATTAATCTCCACTTGTATGAACAATAACCAATGATAAAATGTTATCTAGCATGATTAGTGTTTTGGTTGAGGTTAGGGTTAGAGTAAGGGTTAGGGTTAGGATTCAGGTTAGGGTTGGGGTTAGGGTTAGCACCTTTTTTTTTTAACTTCATTATTAATCTCCACTGGTATGAACAATAACCAATGATAAAATGTTATCTAGCATGATTAGTGTTTTGGTTGAGGTTAGGGTTAGAGTAAGGGTTAGGGTTAGGATTCAGGTTAGGGTTGGGGTTAGGGTTAGCATCTTTTTTTTTTAACTTCATTATTAATCTCCACTTGTATGAACAATAACCAATGATAAAATGTTATCTAGCATGATTAGTGTTTTGGTGGAGGTTAGGGTTAGAGTAAGGGTTAGGGTTAGGATTCAGGTTAGGGTTGGGGTTAGGGTTAGCATCTTTTTTTTTTAACTTCATTATTAATCTCCACTTGTATGAACAATAACCAATGATAAAATGTTATCTAGCATGATTAGTGTTTTGGTTGAGGTTAGGGTTAGAGTAAGGGTTAGGGTTAGGATTCAGGTTAGGGTTGGGGTTAGGGTTAGCATCTTTTTTTTTTAACTTCATTATTAATCTCCACTTGTATGAACAATAACCAATGATAAAATGTTATCTAGCATTGTTAGTGTTTTGGTTGAGGTTAGGGTTAGAGTAAGGGTTAGGGTTAGGATTCAGGTTAGGGTTGGGGTTAGGGTTAGCATCTTTTTTTTTTAACTTCATTATTAATCTCCACTTGTATGAACAATAACCAATGATAAAATGTTATCTAGCATGGTTAGTGTTTTGGTTGAGGTTAGGGTTAGAGTAAGGGTTAGGGTTAGGATTCAGGTTAGGGTTGGGGTTAGGTTTAGCATCTTTTTTTTTTAACTTCATTATTAATCTCCACTTGTATGAACAATACCACATGATAAAACTGTATCAAGCATGATTAGTGTTTTGGTTGAGGTTAGGGTTAGAGTAAGGGTTAGGGTTAGGATTCAGGTTAGGGTTGGGGTTAGGGTTAGCATCTTTTTTTTGTAACTTCATTATTAATCTCCACTTGTATGAACAATAACCAATGATAAAATGTTATCTAGCATGATTAGTGTTTTGGTTGAGGTTAGGGTTAGAGTAAGGGTTAGGGTTAGGATTCAGGTTAGGGTTGGGGTTAGGGTTAGCATCTTTTTTTTGTAACTTCATTATTAATCTCCACTTGTATGAACAATAACCAATGATAAAATGTTATCTAGCATGGTTAGTGTTTTGGTTGAGGTTAGGGTTAGAGTAAGGGTTAGGGTTAGGATTCAGGTTAGGGTTGGGGTTAGGGTTAGCATCTTTTTTTTTTAACTTCATTATTAATCTCCACTTGTATGAACAATACCACATGATAAAACTGTATCAAGCATGATTAGTGTTTTGGTTGAGGTTAGGGTTAGAGTAAGGGTTAGGGTTAGGATTCAGGTTAGGGTTGGGGTTAGGGTTAGCATCTTTTTTTTGTAACTTCATTATTAATCTCCACTTGTATGAACAATAACCAATGATAAAATGTTATCTAGCATGATTAGTGTTTTGGTTGAGGTTAGGGTTAGAGTAAGGGTTAGGGTTAGGATTCAGGTTAGGGTTGGGGTTAGGGTTAGCATCTTTTTTTTTTTAACTTCATTATTAATCTCCACTTGTATGAACAATAACCAATGATAAAATGTTATCTAGCATGGTTAGTGTTTTGGTTGAGGTTAGGGTTAGAGTAAGGGTTAGGGTTAGGATTCAGGTTAGGGTTGGGGTTAGGGTTAGCATCTTTTTTTTTTTAACTTCATTATTAATCTCCACTTGTATGAACAATAACCAATGATAAAATGTTATCTAGCATGATTAGTGTTTTGGTTGAGGTTAGGGTTAGAGTAAGGGTTAGGGTTAGGATTCAGGTTAGGGTTGGGGTTAGGGTTAGCATCTTTTTTTTTTTAACTTCATTATTAATCTCCACTTGTATGAACAATAACCAATGATAAAATGTTATCTAGCATGATTAGTGTTTTGGTTGAGGTTAGGGTTAGAGTAAGGGTTAGGGTTAGGATTCAGGTTAGGGTTGGGGTTAGGGTTAGCATCTTTTTTTTTTTAACTTCATTATTAATCTCCACTTGTATGAACAATAACCAATGATAAAATGTTATCTAGCATGATTAGTGTTTTGGTTGAGGTTAGGGTTAGAGTAAGGGTTAGGGTTAGGATTCAGGTTAGGGTTGGGGTTAGGGTTAGCATCTTTTTTTTTTAACTTCATTATTAATCTCCACTTGTATGAACAATAACCAATGATAAAATGTTATCTAGCATGATTAGTGTTTTGGTTGAGGTTAGGGTTAGAGTAAGGGTTAGGGTTAGGATTCAGGTTAGGGTTGGGGTTAGGGTTAGCATCTTTTTTTTTAACTTCATTATTAATCTCCACTTGTATGAACAATAACCAATGATAAAATGTTATCTAGCATGATTAGTGTTTTGGTTGAGGTTAGGGTTAGAGTAAGGGTTAGGGTTAGGATTCAGGTTAGGGTTGGGGTTAGGGTTAGCATCTTTTTTTTTTAACTTCATTATTAATCTCCACTTGTATGAACAATAACCAATGATAAAATGTTATCTAGCATGATTAGTGTTTTGGTTGAGGTTAGGGTTAGAGTAAGGGTTAGGATTCAGGTTAGGGTTGGGGTTAGGGTTAGCATCTTTTTTTTTTAACTTCATTATTAATCTCCACTTGTATGAACAATAACCAATGATAAAATGTTATCTAGCATGGTTAGTGTTTTGGTTGAGGTTAGGGTTAGAGTAAGGGTTAGGGTTAGGATTCAGGTTAGGGTTGGGGTTAGGGTTAGCATCTTTTTTTTTTAACTTCATTATTAATTTCCACTTGTATGAACAATAACCACTGATAAAATGTTATCTAGCATGGTTAGTGTTTTGGTTGAGGTTAGGGTAAGAGTAAGGGTTAGGGTTAGGATTCAGGTTAGGGTTGGGGTTAGGGTTAGCATCTTTTTTTTTTTAACTTCATTATTAATCTCCACTTGTATGAACAATAACCAATGATAAAATGTTATCTAGCATGGTTAGTGTTGTGGTTGAGGTTAGGGTTAGAGTAAGGGTTAGGGTTAGGATTCAGGTTAGGGTTGGGGTTAGGGTTAGCATCTTTTTTTTTTAACTTCATTATTAATTTCCACTTGTATGAACAATAACCACTGATAAAATGTTATCTAGCATGGTTAGTGTTTTGGTTGAGGTTAGGGTAAGAGTAAGGGTTAGGGTTAGGATTCAGGTTAGGGTTGGGGTTAGGGTTAGCATCTTTTTTTTTTAACTTCATTATTAATCTCCACTTGTATGAACAATAACCAATGATAAAATGTTATCTAGCATGGTTAGTGTTTTGGTTGAGGTTAGGGTTAGAGTAAGGGTTAGGGTTAGGATTCAGGTTAGGGTTGGGGTTAGGGTTAGCATCTTTTTTTTTTAACTTCATTATTAATTTCCACTTGTATGAACAATAACCACTGATAAAATGTTATCTAGCATGGTTAGTGTTTTGGTTGAGGTTAGGGTAAGAGTAAGGGTTAGGGTTAGGATTCAGGTTAGGGTTGGGGTTAGGGTTAGCATCTTTTTTTTTTAACTTCATTATTAATCTCCACTTGTATGAACAATAACCAATGATAAAATGTTATCTAGCATGGTTAGTGTTTTGGTTGAGGTTAGGGTAAGAGTAAGGGTTAGGGTTAGGATTCAGGTTAGGGTTGGGGTTAGGGGTAGCATCTTTTTTTTTAAACTTCATTATTAATCTCCACTTGTATGAACAATAACCAATGATAAAATGTTATCTAGCATGATTAGTGTTTTGGTTGAGGTTAGGGTTAGAGTAAGGGTTAGGGTTAGGATTCAGGTTAGGTTTGGGGTTAGGGTTAGCATCTTTTTTTTTTAACTTCATTATTAATCTCCACTTGTATGAACAATAACCAATGATAAAATGTTATCTAGCATGGTTAGTGTTTTGGTTGAGGTTAGGGTTAGAGTAAGGGTTAGGGTTAGGATTCAGGTTAGGGTTGGGGTTAGGGTTAGCATCTTTTTTTTTTAACTTCATTATTAATCTCCACTTGTATGAACAATACCACATGATAAAACTGTATCAAGCATGATTAGTGTTTTGGTTGAGGTTAGGGTCAGAGTAAGGGTTAGGGTTAGGATTCAGGTTAGGGTTGGGGTTAGGGTGAGCATCTTTTTTTTGTAACTTCATTATTAATCTCTACTTGTATGAACAATAACCAATGATAAAATGTTATCTAGCATGATTAGTGTTTTGGTTGAGGTTAGGGTTACAGTAAGGGTTAGGGTTAGGATTCAGGTTAGGGTTGGGGTTAGGGTTAGCATCTTTTTTTTTTAACTTCATTATTAATCTCCACTTGTATGAACAATTACCAATGATAAAATGTTATCTAGCATGATTAGTGTTTTGGTTGAGGTTAGGGTTAGAGTAAGGGTTAGGGTTAGGATTCAGGTTAGGGTTGGGGGTAGGGTTAGCATCTTTTTTTTTTAACTTCATTATTAATCTCCACTTGTATGAACAATAACCAATGATAAAACTGTATCAAGCATGATTAGTGTTTTGGTTGAGGTTAGGGTTAGAGTAAGGGTTAGGGTTAGGATTCAGGTTAGGGTTGGGGTTAGGGTTAGCATCTTTTTTTTTTAACTTCATTATTAATCTCCACTTGTATGAACAATAACCAATGATAAAATGTTATCTAGCATGATTAGTGTTTTGGTTGAGGTTAGGGTTAGAGTAAGGGTTAGGGTTAGGATTCAGGTTAGGGTTGGGGTTAGGGTTAGCATCTTTTTTTTTAACTTCATTATTAATCTCCACTTGTATGAACAATAACCAATGATAAAATGTTATCTAGCATGGTTAGTGTTTTGGTTGAGGTTAGGGTTAGAGTAAGGGTTAGGGTTAGGATTCAGGTTGGGGTTGGGGTTAGGGTTAGCATCTTTTTTTTTTAACTTCATTATTAATCTCCACTTGTATGAACAATAACCAATGATAAAACTGTATCAAGCATGATTAGTGTTTTGGTTGAGGTTAGGGTTAGAGTAAGGGTTAGGGTTAGGATTCAGGTTAGGGTTGGGGTTAGGGTTAGCATCTTTTTTTTTTAACTTCATTATTAATCTCCACTTGTATGAACAATAACCAATGATAAAATGTTATCTAGCATGATTAGTGTTTTGGTTGAGGTTAGGGTTAGAGTAAAGGTTAGGGTTAGGATTCAGGTTAGGGTTGGGGTTAGGGTTAGCATCTTTTTTTTTTAACTTCATTATTAATCTCCACTTGTATGAACAATAACCAATGATAAAATGTTATCTAGCATGGTTAGTGTTTTGGTTGAGGTTAGGGTTAGAGTAAGGGTTAGGGTTAGGATTCAGGTTAGGGTTGGGGTTAGGGTTAGCATCTTTTTTTTTTAACTTCATTATTAATCTCCACTTGTATGAACAATAACCAATGATAAAATGTTATCTAGCATGATTAGTGTTTTGGTTGAGGTTAGGGTTAGAGTAAGGGTTAGGGTTAGGATTCAGGTTAGGGTTGGGGTTAGGGTTAGCATCTTTTTTTTTAACTTCATTATTAATCTCCACTTGTATGAACAATAACCAATGATAAAATGTTATCTAGCATGGTTAGTGTTTTGGTTGAGGTTAGGGTTAGAGTAAGGGTTATGGTTAGGATTCAGGTTTGGGTTAGGGTAAGGGTTAGCATCTTTTTTTTTTAACTTCATTATTAATCTCCACTTGTATGAACAATAACCAATGATAAAAAGTTTATCTAGCATGGTTAGTGTTTTGGTTGAGGTTAGGGTTAGAGTAAGGGTTAGGGTTAGGATTCAGGTTAGGGTTGGGGTTAGGGTTAGCATCTTTTTTTTTTAACTTCATTATTAATCTCCACTTGTATGAACAATAACCAATGATAAAATGTTATCTAGCATGATTAGTGTTTTGGTTGGGGTTAGGGTTAGAGTAAGGGTTAGGGTTAGGATTCAGGTTAGGGTTGGGGTTAGGGTTAGCATCTTTTTTTTTTAACTTCATTATTAATCTCCACTGGTATGAACAATAACCAATGATAAAATGTTATCTAGCATGATTAGTGTTTTGGTTGAGGTTAGGGTTAGAGTAAGGGTTAGGGTTAGGATTCAGGTTAGGGTTGGGGGTATGGTTAGCATCTTTTTTTTTTTACTTCATTATAAATCTCCACTTGTATGAACAATACCACATGATAAAACTGTATCAAGCATGATTAGTGTTTTGGTTGAGGTTAGGGTTAGAGTAAGGGTTAGGGTTAGGATTCAGGTTAGGGTTGGGGTTAGGGTTAGCATCTTTTTTTTTTAACTTCATTATTAATCTCCACTTGTATGAACAATAACCAATGATAAAATGTTATCTAGCATGATTAGTGTTTTGGTTGAGGTTAGGGTTAGAGTAAGGGTTAGGGTTAGGATTCAGGTTAGGGTTGGGGTTAGGGTTAGCATCTTTTTTTTTTAACTTCATTATTAATCTCCACTGGTATGAACAATAACCAATGATAAAATGTTATCTAGCATGATTAGTGTTTTGGTTGAGGTTAGGGTTAGAGTAAGGGTTAGGGTTAGGATTCAGGTTAGGGTTGGGGGTATGGTTAGCATCTTTTTTTTTTGACTTCATTATAAATCTCCACTTGTATGAACAATACCACATGATAAAACTGTATCAAGCATGATTAGTGTTTTGGTTGAGGTTAGGGTTAGAGTAAGGGTTAGGGTTAGGATTCAGGTTAGGGTTGGGGTTAGGGTTAGCATCTTTTTTTTTTTAACTTCATTATTAATCTCCACTTGTATGAACAATAACCAATGATAAAATGTTATCTAGCATGATTAGTGTTTTGGTTGAGGTTAGGGTTAGAGTAAGGGTTAGGGTTAGGATTCAGGTTAGGGTTGGGGTTAGGGTTAGCATCTTTTTTTTTTTACTTCATTATTAATCTCCACTTGTATGAACAATAACCAATGATAAAATGTTATCTAGCATGATAAGTGTTTTGGTTGAGGTTAGGGTTAGAGTAAGGGTTAGGGTTAGGATTCAGGTTAGGGTTGGGGTTAGGGTTAGCATCTTTTTTTTTTAACTTCATTATTAATCTCCACTTGTATGAACAATAACCAATGATAAAATGTTATCTAGCATGGTTAGTGTCTTGGTTGAGGTTAGGGTTAGAGTAAGGGTCAGGGTTAGGATTCAGGTTAGGGTTGGGGTTAGGGTTAGCATCTTTTTTTTTTAACTTCATTATTAA